>NC_136903.1:88806340-88883316 GCF_949606895.1 Notothenia rossii
TCTCTGTGAAGACCTTCTGAAGGTATGCAATAAGGATGGTGTGATTTCACTTTTCACATAAATCTTCCAGACGATCCTTCTCCCAGACAGGCGGCTAATAGTTCAGATTACACCTCAGGTACCTCTGCATACCTCAGGTTAAAGGTTTTCTGATGCTCTGGCAGTGTGTGTGTGTGTGTGTGTGTGTGTGTGTGTGTGTGTGTGTGTGTGTGTGTGTGTGTGTGTGTGTGTGTGTGTGTGTGTGTGTGTGTGTGTGTGTGTGTGTGTGTGTGTGTGTGTGTGTGTGTGTGTGTGTGTGTGTGTGTGTGTGTGTGTGTGTGTGTGTGTGTGTGTGTGTGTGTGTGTGTGTGAAGGGTTTAACGGTGCAGGTTGGCTGGATATTAATGCCCCTCGCTCGGAGAACCAGGAGCAGTCTGGCTTTAGCCCAGGGCCCCCCCAGGCCTCTCAAACTCCCAGATCTCTTCAGCATACTTCTCATATTAAAAGAAAACAAGTTACACAAATGAGACAGATGGTTCTTGTTTGTGATGACAGTTGCATTTCTTTCTCTCCTCCTGCCCTCCTCCTCCCTCTCGGCTTTCTTCTGGTGTCTTTGTTGTTCAAAAGGAGCTCGATGGCATCAAGAAATGGACGGCAGACTCCACATCTACCATTATTATGCTGAGGCTGTTTGATCAACTAGCTGAACATGGCTTGTATACTGTCCTATCTAACCACAATTGTATAAGTCAGGCGTATCCAAACTACGGACCATTTTGAATCTGACCTAAGCTAATTCAAAAAGTATAATGACTTAAGTATAATAAACTTCTGCTTGTCTTATATTTTGCTTCTTAAATATATACAGTATGTTTAGTTTTAGTTTATATTACACAGTATTCATGTGTTAATAAGCCCACTTTTCAAATCAACTCAGTCAATTAAAGCTGAAAACATGATCTAACAAATCTAAGTTGATAAGAAAAAAGCCCAATAACTTATTTTCATAACAAGCGTGTAATACACCCTTCATATTTCCTCTTATTATCAGCAATCTGAAGCTTCTGTTTTAAGGAATGAGCTGCTAACAGAATAAATGAAACCCTCTGGAGAGCTGTGATGTAAGTTGTTTTGTTCTAAAAGCATTTTCAAGTATCAAGAATAATGTACCTTTGATTGATTTTTCCAACTTTTAACTGAACTTATGAGGCAAAATACCTCTAGTGAGCGGCCGAGACCTTCATATATTTTTCTGTACGTGGCCCTCTGTGGAAAAACGTTTGGACACCCCTGATCCAAGTCAATCAAAAGTGGGCAAACTGCGACCTCCAGTGTTATATTTTCATTCTGTCTTTTCCTCATCTCTACATAAAAAACAGTATCTTATATGAATTGCGTTCTTATGCTAAGATTTTGCACAACACGGTAAAGGACATGAACCACTGTTCTTCACCTTCACATTCCTAACTTCTATTTTTGTAGATTCCTGACTCAAAGGTAACTAGCTAACACTGATAAGGTGCATATGAACATCTTGTGAAAAAGGGTTGTTTTAAGTTTACCTATTCTAACTTGATATACATAGATGACAGGCCACAAATTGGGGTAACAGGAGGACAAGGAATACTCCAGCAGATGAGGTAAAGATGGTAGGTAATTGACTGATTTTGTGGGGGAGGGAGTGGTGACACAACCCCCAGAAGAGGGGGATAAAGGGGGTTTGTGTTTGACTTTGAAGAGGGATGGAGGTGACCCACAGCTTACCGTCTACATTCCTCAACTGTAGACCCCTGTGGGCCATTGAAAGACTGACAGAGACACAGATACTCATTATGATAGACCGTCCCTCGATGGGATAACACCAGCCGACAGCCTTCCTCACTTCCTACCCTAATAACTTTCCCACCTTTGTAGGAAACACACCCATCTTCAGACTCATCCTTCCTTTTGAGTTCAACTACACATTCGCAAACTTTTGTTAAAAAAGGGCATCAGCACGCACAACGTTTTCTAGCATCTAAGCAGCATATATGGCACTTTTGTCTCTAGTAGAAGGGCTTTAAGGGAACTTTTTCAAGTTTTAGTCTCATTCAATATTGCATCTCATCATGGACAGATCTGATAAGAATGGATCAGTCAGGAGGATGGAAAGTGTCATCACACACACACACACACACACACACACACACACACACACACACACACTCACACACACACACACACACACACACACACACACACACACACACACACACACACACACACACACACACACACACACACACACACACACACACACACACACACACACACACACACACACACATGGTGGATCAGGCTGTTGATGAGGGCTTTAGCCTCTCTGGATGCTGGTATAGAGGATAAATGTGAGCTCACCTGTCCACACACACATAACACACACACTCTCCATCGATGGTTATAGCCATGAGTCTGTCATCAGGGGGATTTCAGCTGAAGTGCAAAGAACTTTCCCTTAACACCTGGACATTGAACACACACACACACACACACACACACACACACACACACACACACACACAGCTGAACACGTGTGGGTCTATAGGTGTGTGTATGCGGGTGATGGGGTTGGAGCGTGAGTGTTACATGTATCTGTTAGCCAACAGCAGCCTGCCGTTTCATAATAATCCTCACAGTGACCAGCGGTACTGGACGGTCGCCTGGTTTTCAGACAGGTGTTTGAAAGACATCACAAACATGGGAAGATAATCGTCTGTTTAACAGGAGAAACACAATACAAATACAGCACTAGAATGTGTAATGTGTAATATAGGGGAAAAGGGAAACGTGAAATTATGAAATAGTAGAGTTACAGAAAAACATTTTACTGGGTGTAATATAGAACCATTTAGACATGTGAAAAAGTGAATAACAAAAAGATAACTTTGGTATTTTACAGCCTGGTTTTAGAGCTGCTTCAGTGACACACAGTCAGTGTACCAGTCTATCAAAAGCTGCTATTGACAGATGTGACTTATAGCAATAGCCATGTTCAATGTTTGAGTTTATAAAGTTAATTTTGGGGGACTGAAAACGGAGAGAAGCCAGGAAGATATGCCGTGTTGACAACTTAGCAACTTTAGTAGCTAGAATTAGCATCTAGTGGAGCTAGTGTTGCTCGCTACTGTCATTGGAAAAGTCAGAAAGAAAAGGAGAGACCATTTCTGATTTTATTTTGATCTAAAACTGGTTTTCTATTTCATAAAACATTGCTCAAAACTGGTGAAGTACCAAATCAACTGGAAATATACAATATACCTTTACTTATAACAGCATTATTGCTTGAATCAGGTATCATCCTAAAGGTCGTTTTTACAGGAATATTTATATACATTTTTCTTCCATCCATCCATCTTCTCCCGCTTACCCGTGGTCGGGTCGCGGAGGTATCAGTTCCAGCAGAGAGCCCCAAACTTTCTTTTCCCTGGCCACATCAACCAGCTCTGACTGGGGGACCCCGAAGTGCTCCCAGGCCAGCGAAGAGATATAATCCCTCCACCTGGTCCTAGGTCTACCCCTCGGTCTCTTCCCAGCTGGACGTGCCTGGAACACCTCCCTAGGGAGGCGCCCAGGTGGCATCCTAACTAGGTGCCCGAACCACCTCAACTGGCTCCTTTCAACGCGAAGGAGGAGCGATTCAACTCCGAGTCCCTCCCGGATGACTGAACTTCTCACCTTATCCCTAAGGGAGGCGCCAGCCACCCTGCGGAGAAAACCCATCTCGGCCGCTTGTATCCGCGATCTCGTTCTTTCGGTCGTGACCCATCCTTCATGACCATAGGTGAGGGTAGGAACGAAAATGGCGCGGTAGACAGAGAGCTCTCCCTTCTGGCTTAGCTCTCTTTTCGCCACAACGATGCGGTAAAGCGACTGCAGTACCGCTCCCGCTGCTCCGATTCTCCGGCCCATTGTTCCCTCACTCGAGAACAAGACCCAGAGATATTTGAACTCCTCCACTTGGGGTAAGGATTTGTTCCCTTACATTTTCTATAACCTTGAAAACACATTGTGTAGTATAAGTACAAGTAAGTGTAGTATAAGTATAAGTAAGGCACCTTTGAGTTCATCTGAGATGGGCCCATTCCATTTATCTTCCTTCTCCACCCCCTTCCACCTGTTTGAGAGTTTTTTACGAGGTGAATCGGGCCAAACCTGCACCTCTTCACCACCGCCAGCTTCTACATGGAAACCACGTTGTCTTCACTGCATTGGCTCAAGTTTTGGACACAGAACTGTCTAAAGTGTATCAGAGGAACGGCTAAGCAGGCCTCGTCCTCTCTAGCGAGTATGAAGATTTATTTTCAGCATATGCCCTCACGCAGTATATATCTGCATCTGAACACTGATTTACTGCAGGCTCTGATAAAATGCTTAAATCCTCAGCATGCTTTTCATCACAAGTCAGTATCTGTGCAGATCATCATAAACTCCTCTCATAAAAGTGGGTGCAGCACACACAGGCAGCTCAGAGTGTGTTTCAGTGTGTGTTTCAGTGTGTGTTTCAGTGTGTGTTTCAGTGTGTGTTTCAGTTTTCTCAAGTTTCCAGTATCTATTTTCCACTGATTTGAGTTAGGTTCTTTGTATTTGAGTTTGCTTTAAACCTGACCAGCGACCGAGAGAAGTAACGTCATCAGAATCAGAATCAGAGAGAGGTTTATTTCCAGTTAGGTTAACACATATGAGGAATTTGACTTGGTGCATACCGGTACATACAAAACAAGTCTAAAAAAACATTGATTGTGAGACGAGAGAACTGGAAGTGGTAAAATGCTAAGTAACTAGGAGTTTTAGGACTCATTAATGCACCACTTTATTGCATGGATGGAGGATGTTAGCCTAGCCATTGAAGCCTTCAAAAGTACAGTAAATAGTAAATAAACACGTATGGCTGGTGTGTGGGTGTGTGGGTGTGTGTGTGTGTGTGTGTGTGTGTGTGTGTGTGTGTGTGTGTGTGTGTGTGTGTATGTGTGTGTGTGTGTGTGTGTGTGTGTGTGTGTGTGTGTGTGTGTGTGTGTGTGTGTGTGTGTGTGTGTGTGAAAAAAAAATATATATATATTTTATTTTTTAAATTATAAATAAACTGTGAACTTTTATGCTACTATGTATGTGATGTCAGATAGTCACTAAAAAAAGAATCGCAGGCTACGGCAAATAAATGCATGTGTCTGTTGTGATTCGTGATTCGTCCACATTTAGACCAATCACAGCATCACACTCTGCCGCCTGGATTTGTTTATTGTGCATTCTGTAGACTCCCATTTCTGTTTGAATTACAAAATGGAAATCAGAAATTGGCTTAAAAGGTCTAAGGATTTATTAAAACGAAATAGCGATGAAAGAACTGCAGCCGATGCAACTGCTGGCACCTGCCGTTGCAGCAGCACGCCTTAATGTCACAAGCTTGACCTCGGCAAACCCCGGGGCTGAGTTAGCTAGCCCAATCCTTGACTCATCAAGGCGACTGCCACCAACGCTGTCCTCCGAGGCACAGCTCCTTGTGCCCCTACCATCATCACCTGCGTTGCCACACCCTGTACCACACCCGCCAACATCCTCCTCCTCCTCTGTGCCGGTGCCTCCACTACAGACGAGACGCTACCTTGCAGCACATCAACAGCTACTATTGGGCCAGCAACTGCTCAAAGACCAACCGCCCCAGATGATCTTGGGGTTAATAAACCCAACCAGGTGAAACTGGATCGTTATCAGGGGAGATTGTTTTCAGGAAAAAAGCGCACTTTTGCCGCTGCATGGTACAACAACAGACCATGGCTTGAATATTAAAAAGTTAAAAGCAGCCTTTTGTTTCCCCTGTAGACAGTTTAAAGTAGGCTAAATACGTCTTAATCTGATGCGGCTTTTACTGTTAAAGGTTTTTGCGACTGGAAACACGCATTACAGACTGATAAAGGACTGCTAAGACATGCCGCATCAAAAGAACACATTTCATGTGAGAGTTTGTGGAGAGAGAGACAGATACGCGAAACAAATAAGGAAATTAGTACTTTGGTGCAGATCAGCTGGCACGGAACCGTTATTACAGTTCATCGTCTCCGTCTATTTCTTTCTGAGTGCAACGATGAGGAAGCTGCCATCCTTAACCAGTGTGCCTTGCTCGTGATTTACCAGTGTTTGTGCTGCTACGCACACAATGTTTCAAAAGTGGTTTCTATGTTGCCCTTTATTTGTGTATGTATTTGCGATAAGTGTGCGTCTTTACGCAATGCTGTTGGCCTTGCTGTTTGATATTGTGCCGCAGGCACGCAGCACATGACGGTTTTGTGTGCCATCCCATGAAAATAATATGCCCTCCCTTTAGATTTGTTCTGACGCCGGGTCTGAGTATATTTTAATATTTTTTTATATTTACAGTACTTGTTTGCCGTAAGTGTGACTGCCTGTTAAATGTTCAGTAGTTTCACTTTCTGTCCGCTGTGACTGTTGATATAATTATATTTGGTATGTACGATCGTCATATGTCCAGTCTCGTGCTATTGCGGCGAGCTGTGTATAAATGAATGCCTCTGTCGGCCGCCATTACCGCATGTACAACTTTATCCCCCTGTAAGCCGCCATTATCACGTGTTAAAACCATCGTTATAACACTTGCACTTGTTGCGGTCAAGTGAGCCCTCTTGCGAGCATGGACAGGCCTGTGCACACAATAAAACAGTGGAAACAAACATGTGTTTGACTTTCATTAGTGAATTAAACGTTGTGCCCTTTATAGTCTGTCCAATATTGTGTATTTGTATATATTGTACATATATACCCTATATATATGCTAAGGTCCCGCTACTGACACGATAGCAGTCATTTAGGGCGCATATGTGTAATTAAACAAGAATTAAACCCATGATATCAAAATCTCACTCCAGCCAGGTACCCAAAGTTGGCAACCCTGTTCACACTCATGTACAGTAGGTGGCGGTATGCACCTTTTAAATTGTTTGCAATCCGCCAAAAACGAGAGAAGAAGAAGAAGTATGCACCTTTAAAGTTCTTTGCAATCCGCCAAAAACCGAGAGAAGAAGAAGAAGAAGAAGAAGAGGAAGAAAAAGAAGAAGAAGAAGAAGAAGAAGAAGAAGAAGAAGAAGAAGAAGAAGAAGAAGAGAGTGGATTAAACACCTACAGAGGTTTCATTAAGTGTTACACCTGTTAGCGTAGTTTACAATTAATCACGAATCAGGAGTTATCTTATTTAACACAACAGCTGTAATCTTGGAAGAAAGAAAAAACTCACAAAAAAACTTTAAAATTTGCGCCAGAAATAGTCTCAAATTGTCTTTTAATTAAAGGCTAAAATTCATCGGCTAACAGCTAAAGTCTAAAAGCTATCGGCTAACAGCTATTGTCTAAAAGCTATCGGCTAACAGCTACGGTTATTATTCCTGTTCGGCTCTGGGTGAGTAACAGTTGATTTATAATGCTCAGCTGACTTTATGTTAGTTATTTATTTCACCAGTTGTCTTTAAGACAGTTTGAGTTGTTGTGTTGGTGCTCTTTACCATAGATATGGTTTTAAATATATGCTAACTAGCTTATTAGCATCGCCATTCACCGTGACGTGGCATTTTTCCCATTGATATGAATGGGGTTCTTCGGTTAGCAGCTAACGCTAAGCTAAGCGACGGTTTAGCTCATTAGATAAATAGATATACTTTATTTAAATAATGATTTATCTTAAACTGGGAAATGATTGTGTCACAGCAGAAGTGTTTTCAGGCATTACACAAGTTAAACATATTTAAAAGATACAATAAGATACAAATAAAAATGAAGCATTAGCAGCAAGTTTACACACAGGACACATCACTAGAGTATCTAAAGATACAATATACAGAAAATACTGTATACATGGAGTACATTAAACAGTCTCACTAGCTAATGTTTGCTTTCTGTGTTAACTTAGTGATAGTTAATGACACAGATAGCGTAATAGCCGTGGTTCAAACAACCATTAATGTCACTTTCTATGTGAATAAAGTCATTTTAATGATATAAAAGTGAACAAACTGTGAGCTGTAAGTTAGAATGTAAGTTACTAAACAGATTATGATGAATTATATCTAAATATTCGTATTATATTAATAACTTTTCATCGTAATGGTTAAAGTCATTTGCATGTAACGTTAATAACTATCAGACCTTTCTATCATTTTCTCCTCTGCTTAGCATCACATTGACTAAATGGATCAATTTGTAACATGTTTACGTCACAGCAGCGTAGAGATAAGACAAGGCACTGCACATGATGTGATAAGACACTAAATATAAGCATCTAGAAATAGAACATATCATTGAATAAACTCTTTTAATTCCTCCTCTTCACTCCTGACAGTTTTCGTGTGTGTCTCTGCCAGCACGTCCTCTTTTATTCTCATTCAGGTGGAGGAAATACCTTAATAATTACTTTCTCTAACATTATTTATCCCACAGTATACTCATAAGTTATATGCATACTGTTTAGTTTGAGTAAACGCTCCCTTTTTACCTTCAGCATATTGTTTTAGTACGGTAACTCTTCTTTATTACCGTTAGCATGCTGGTTTCTGTTAGGTAACTCCTTTTATGTTACAGGATGAATCCTCAGTTTATTGACTTGTTGTTTCTAGTCTCCTCCTGACTGACTGAGTCCTGGAGCTGTGAGTTTCTCCTCTTCAGTGAAGCAGCTTTATTACTGTCTCGTATTGTCACAGACAAAGTAGCATTACATGGAAATACTCAAGTAAAGTCAAAGTACCTCTAAATAGTACTGAAGTAAATATACTTAGTTACTTCTCACCTCTGCTATGAACCTACGAAGTAGCTGTAGATTAGTTTTGTTGTGTCTGTCGGTTGTATTGAGTTGTCTCGTTTTGTGTCAGCTGTAGTTGTGTTGATTATTTCAGAAACCCAGCCGGAGAAGGAGAACTGAGAGCAGCATGGAGGAGACCAACAAGGAGACCTCTGGAGCTCAGGTCAGTGTGCACTTCATCACAATATATTCCTAATTCCAGCGTTTCCGAGAGGATTGATTCTCTTTTTTCTGTTCTCACGGTCATGGCCTTTCTCCATGGAGATATTTTCTTGCCAGTCACTTCCTTTACCTTAGTTGGAGCAATGGCATCTATAACATTTTTTATTTTTGAATTAAAATGATCTACTAGCTCATTTACTGAGATGTTGGCATAATAATAATTGCAGGGGGACAATCATTTCAGAGGAGTGTACCTATGTTGATATGTACGTTACAGTCGCCATCCGGTGGTGTTCAGAGGATGAAGCACTCACTGTTGTAATTCAACCCAGTCTAACACCGGCTGTTGTTATGCCTGCTGTGACGTTAAGTTACTCCGTTCTCCGCTTGTAACTATGCCGTTACAAGCTTCAAAGTTGTATTTATCATCTGAATTTGCCGACACAAGTTTAATATTCTGAAAGCCAATACTTTGTTTATTTGAAAACAAACTGTCCCAGACCCTGCCGTGTTATCCATGATTACTATACGCCTTTACTTCATAATTTCAGCCGGAGGGAGGGGGAGCGGCGCTGCGGAAGAGCAGGGTGCGAATTGAGAGGTGCCTCTTCTTCCCTTTACAAGCTTCAAAAATATATTTATCATAAGATTTTGGCAATAACAGTTTCATATTCTGAAAGCTAAGACTTTGTTTATTTAAAATCAAACAAAACACCCAAACCCTGAGAAACTAGTTTTTTTTACACAAATCCACGTTTATTTTTTAAATGAGCCGCTGCGACTTTTGACTGATTTTTATGGAGCGGGTCACAAATAACAAATTAGAAGGAAAAAAAAAATACAGATTTCAGTATTCCGAGGCTCTTGAGCCCCATTTATTTTCCTCACAGACGGCAAAAAAAGCCCTATATTATACGATTTAAAATAAAAACAATAATCGTGTCTTGATATTGAGTAAGAACATGTTTTTATGAACCACACAGCTTCTGGTCTTCTGAGACCCGACCGGACAAAAAGACGCAGGCACGAAACATACTACCAATAGAAATACATTGCTTTTAAAATCATTCTGTGTGACACGAAAAAAAGGGGGAAATCGTGTTGGTGAACACGGATCCAATAGATTACATTTATTTCGTGACTATAACACGAAATGCCGTTAGACTGGGTTGCGTAATTAGACCGTAGCTTGTTAATATGTTATACATTTATAATTGAGGATTTGACTGCGTCGCTATGGTTGATACTTTTAGAACGCCATTGATCTGTGGAGGATCTGCCGCGGTTTGAGGGCCTGCCGTCCACCCATTTCTGCTTCTGCTGGTGGTGGTTCCCACGGCTGAAGGCCGCTATCCACCTGCTGTTAGAGGCCTACTCCCACCTGTTGGGTGCTACTGTGCGGGGGAGGCCTGGTCTGGAGATACCGCGGAGAAACCGGAGTGTTGCCACACTGCTGATTGCCTATTTCCTTGCTGCTGTCCTGACGTGGTTTTGCTTCGGGAACATCGTGGATGCTGTTGAGCTGGACTGGGAAAATGGCAAATGTCGTGTTTCTGCTGTGCCTTTTTTTGACTGTGCTGGACAAGGAGAAGTTCGCTAGTCATCCTGACAATTCTGCTGGATGCGGGTCCGTTCTGCCGCCCGCAGTGGACATCCCCTGTACAGGTTCGGATGGGTTGCACAAACAATTGCTAGTTGCACTGTCGCGGACATTCATTTCGTTAAATGTCTGTCTTTCTCACATGCCTGCCACAATGGTCCTTCAGAATTGTTTTTTGAACTCTAATCTCACTTTTGCGAAGTTTGCTGGTGACTCTAGAACAGCTGAAAATGTATGTGTGTTGATTAAGAGGAAAAGGTGCTTGGTATTTTTATTGTTGTTACTATCAGGAAATGTACAGCCAAATCCGGGTCCACCTGGTAGTTTTAGTCAAATAGCTACTCCTGCTGATTTTAGTTCTAGATCGGGGTTAGGTTTAATTCATTTAAATGTGCGCAGTCTGTTACCTAAATTAGATTTTGTCCGTATTTGGGCGAGTTCAACTGATGCTGATGTCATTGTCTTATCAGAAACGTGGCTAGACAAATCGATCTTGGCCTCTGACATTTACATAAATGGTTACAATGTATATCGCACTGACCGTCCTAAAAAAGGTGGTGGCGTTGCCATTTATGTCAAAAATAAGTTTTGTGTAACAAAAATGGTTTCCAAATCTGTTAGTAAACAACTAGAATTTTTAGCTGTGAATGTCGAAGTAACAAAGGGTCAACAGGTCATGGTGGTGGGTTGCTACAGGGCCCCCTCGGCTGTCAAGGACTCCTTATCTTCATTGGCAAAACTGTTATCTCAACTTTCCTACAAGGAAATAGTGCTGCTTGGTGATTTTAATTGGGATTGGTTAACTTCTGTGTCAGAGGATTTTAAAAACCTGTGTACCTCTTTGAACATTACTCAGATTATAGACAGTCCTACTCGCCCAAATATTAAGTCCCCAAATAAATCCTCCTTAATTGATCTAATTTTAACAAATGTTCCATATAAATACTCATCTGTGGGAGTATTTGCTAATGATGTGAGTGACCACTGTGTTGTAGCCACAATTAGGGACACTAAGGTCCAAAAAGTTAAACCACGCATCATCACAAAGAGAGATAAAAAACACTTAGTGGAGCAGGGTTTTTTACATGATCTGTTTGATTTTGATTGGGGAAAAATCGATCTGTGTGCTGATGTAGAAACTGCATGGTCTTATTTTTATCTTGGTTTTATAAAAATTATAGATAAACATGCACCTCTGCGTAAATTTAGAGTGAAGGGACGAAACAATCCCTGGTTTTCTGCTGAAATGTCCAGTCTCCTTCATGAGAGAAACAATGCCTGGGCAAAGGCTAGGAAATCAGGCTCAGAGGTAGAATGGCTACGCTTTAGGCAGCTAAGGAATAGCTTTACTTCAAATGTCAAAAGTGCTAAGTCAAAGTACTATTTGTCAGTTACCACAGAAAACCTGAATAATCCTAGTAAATTTTGGAAAGCCATAAAATCGATTTCCACTGGTGATATCCCAAATGAGCTACCTCCGTACCTCACCACAGCATCTGGCATTATATCAGACAGGGCCACCATGCTAAATTGCTTTAATAAGCATTTTGTCTCTTGTGGCTCTCTGTTTGATTCTGTCACTGACTGTGCTTCTGCTTCTGTGAACGCTCCAGTCCTTGACTCTGAACAATGTGGTCTGGAAAACCCTTTCAGTTTTACTCCTTTAACTGTTGGTATTGTCCATGAAGCTTTATCCAAGTTAGATCCTAAGAAACCGGCTGGCCCGGACAACGTAGAACCTTTCTTTTTAAAGATAGCTGCAGATTTTATTGCTCCACCTCTTACTTCTCTTTTTAACCTCTCCCTCAGCACAAATACAATTCCTAAAGTATGGAAGTCTGCTTATGTCCTGCCTCTACTGAAAGGAGGGGAGGCAACTATTTTAAATAACTATAGGCCAATCTCTAAATTGTCAGTTTTGGCTAAGGTGCTCGAACGACTTGTGAGTGAACAAGTAAAGGAGTTTTTATGTATAAATGATATCCTGTCTAAACATCAGTCAGGCTTCAGGAAGAAACATAGCACCATCACTGCAACAATGAAAGTGGCAAATGATATTACTAGTATGCTAGATAATAAACAGAGTTGTGCAGCTCTGTTTATTGACCTTTCCAAAGCGTTTGACACCGTTGATCATCGTGTCTTAAAACAGAGG
This sequence comes from Notothenia rossii, assembly GCF_949606895.1. NCBI lineage: Eukaryota > Metazoa > Chordata > Actinopteri > Perciformes > Nototheniidae > Notothenia > Notothenia rossii. Next base: position 88,819,073 of record NC_136903.1, read on the forward strand.
CTACTCAGTACTGGCATATCCAGCCATGCAGTGGGGTGGTTTGTGAACTACCTCTCTGAAAGGTCCCAATGTGTTCACTTTGATGGGCTGTCTTCTGAGTGGTTAAACATTGCTAATGGTGTTCCTCAAGGTTCTGTTTTAGGTCCACTTTTATTCTCCATATATATCAACAGTTTAGGTGAAAATGTGGATGAAGCTACTTTACATTTTTATGCGGACGATACCGTGATGTATTGTGCAGGTCCCTCCATTCAGGAGGCGGTTGTTAAATTACAGGCTGTTTTTAACATTATTCAGACTCAGCTCTCTGAACTAAAGCTTCTTTTAAATGTGGATAAAACCAAGATAATGCTCTTTTCAAAAGCTAAAAAGTCACCAGAGCCTGTTTTAGATATTGTATCAACGCAAGGAACAAAACTTGAAGTTGTTACCTGTTACAAATACCTTGGTATCTTGCTTGATGACTGTCTCTCTTTTAAACTTCATGTCAATAACCTGCTTAAAAAACTGAGGGTTAGGCTAGGTTTCTTTTTCAGGAATAAGTCCTGTTTCTCGCTTGAGGCCAGGAAAAGGCTAGTCACTGTGACCTTTTTACCTGTGCTGGACTATGGTGATCTGCTGTATATGAATGCACCTGCCAACTACCTAAGCAAACTAGATGCTGCGTATCATAGTGCTCTGAGATTTGTCACTAACTGTAAAGCACTTACTCATCACTGTACATTGTATACCAAGGCAGGTTTACCATCACTCACTGTACGGAGGCTCAGTCACTGGTACACTTTTATCTATAAAGCTATGTTGGGCAAACTCCCGTATTATATCTGTTCATTGATAAAGCAGAAAGTTGCAAGCAGCTATTGTCTGCGATCACAGGATATAGTCTTGTTAGATGTGCCAAGAGTAAGGACTGTCTTAGGTAAGACAGCTTTTATGTGCGCAGCTCCACTTGCTTGGAACAGTCTACAGGCAAAATTGAAATTGAGCATTTTTATTTCTTTGAATGTATTTAAGGCATGTCTAAATGAAATGCTTTCTGACACTCTGGGTATTTGTAAATGTTGAATATGTAAATATGATATCCTCTGTTGTTTGTATGTTGTTTTTATGTTTCATGTGGAACTAAATGATGCAGGTCTCCCTTGTAAATGAGATCGATGATCTCAAGGGACTAATCTGTCTAAATAAAGGTTTGAAATGAAATGAAAGAAACTGGCTTTAATATAAAATCTTGAAGTATTATACAAGTAAAACTATACTTTGCTTTAATCCCATGTAATTGTAGAATGAACACAGTCTTCCTTTGAAGATATATAAGTCAGTTGTCTTGAATAGTCAAAATTACCTACAAATCATTGTACACATTTGTAAATATTATTTTCCACTTGTTACCATTGTGAGTCTATTTTTATGCAGCTCTGCGTGATTTTGTGGCTACAATTCAGGCTAATACGCTACCAGAGGTGGAATAAGTACTCAGATATTGTACTTGAGTAGAAGTACTCAGATCTATTTTATAGAGATATAGAGATACAGATATGTTTTATAATGATTGATCATTAAAGTATTCTCAAAGCTGGTAAAGGTGCAGCTAGTTTGAATGACTTTGTATACTGCAGGGTAGCTTGTGGATTTACTCCAGGTGGAACTAAAGTCTGATTCAACACTTGATTATATTTCACATCGTTCATCCACATCTGTAAAGTAACTAAAGGTATTAAATACATGTAGTGGAGTAAAAGTACAACATTTACCTCTGACTTATGTCTACTGCCAACCTAAAAGTACATCAAAAATAGTAATCAATAATGTATTGAAAAGTTATTTGGCTGATTGTTTTATATTGGCTCAGCCAGGTTATATGGGATGCCAAGTCTACGTACAGATGGGTCACTCATTTTGAAATATTAAACTTAGTTTTCTTTCTTTAATTCGTCATCCTCATGTAGAATGCTATTATGAAACACACATTTGGTTATTTATAGCATAAAGAACATCTGATTTAATGTGAGGTTGGGAAATAATCATTTGAGTATAACTATGTGTATATAAATATGTAATTTACAAAGAAGTGCTTGAATTTGACTTTGGAAAAGGTGTAAGAACCCTGCTTTGAGATCATTAAGTCCGGAGTGTGCCCCTTATTGTGCGTGGGCTCCGTCACATGCCGAGTCAGTCCATAGTTATCAAGAACACAAAACAGTTCTTTAGCCCCTCTGTCCTGGGGGTTGTCAACATGGATGTTAAAATCACCAACAATAGCCGCGTTCACACCAAGTACTTTGCCGTACTTAGTGCCGGCACTTAGTGCCCCGGCACTTATTACCGCAGGGCACTAAGTAATGATCGCGTTCACACCGGAATAAGTTCCCTGACAGAAGGTTACTCAAATGAGCCGCTGACGTCACTTCTTCTTCTTCTGCTTTGGGTTTACTGACGGGCCGCAAACCACTTCACGGTGTATACTGCCACCCGAAGTCCCCGGCCGGAAGTTCCCGGAGTTGGACTGGCTTCAGTAGAAGCTGCTGGGACTCCCAGTGGTGGCCGGCTGAATCTCCGCCGTAGGCGATTCTGAACGCCTCCCCCCCCCCCTTCCTCGTCTCTTTTTCCTGGTGTTTCTAAGCGGCTCCCGAGGGATGTCATCCAATAACGAAGATCAAAGGTGGCTTGTTGTATTCGTAGGAGGCCGATCGCATTGTAGCTCTAGCATAGCCTCGCGGCTGTAGCAGCGTAGAGGCCGGGGCTCCTTGCCGTACCTGTTTGCGCTGTCACTCAGGTGTGTGTTGGAAAGTTGTATGGCCAGACATGGTCTGCAGAAGGCAAATGTAATCCACAGGATCAAAAGCATGGTCTCTCAAAATGACGTTTCATACAGACCCAACGAAGTTTAGACAAAAAAAAAAGACAAGACGAACGGAAGATACTCGCAGTGACAGGATGCCGTCTCCCTCTGTCTCCTGTATACCAGAGGTGGGAGTAAGTCATACATGTGCAAGTCTCAAGTTACTGGGGTGAGAGTCAAACAAATCAAATCCTGATGAAGAAACCCAGTTTCTGCCTTTAAATCAGTTAACAGACAGTGTGGTTATGAAAACTAGAGAGTGTGTGTGTGTGTGTGTGTGTGTGTGTGTGTGTGTGTGTGTGTGTGTGTGTGTGTGTGTGTGTGTGTGTGTGTGTGTGTGTGTGTGTGTGTGTGTGTGTGTGTGTGTGTGTGTGTGTGTGTGTGTGTGTGTGTGTGTGTGTGTGTGTGTGTGTGTGTGTGTGTGTGTGTGTGTGTGTGTGTGTGTGTGTGTGTGTGTGTGTGTGTGTGTGTGTGTGTGTGTGTGTGTGTGTGTGTGTGTGTGTGTGTGTGTGTGTGTGTGTGTGTGTGTGTGTGTGTGTGTGTGTGTGTGTGTTTTGCTCGCTCTTCTCAGATTCTGCTGAGTTACACGTTACTGCCTCCTGGTGCTGCAGAGATTTCAAGAAGTGAAGTAGGTTTTTCTTCTATAAAACAGCTGCGGGCAGCAGATACTGTGAGAGTCGCAGACATGAATACATAGGTCGAGGCAGACTGGTTCACAGATTCTCCTGTTTTGCCGATCCGGTGCTTGAACAAATAACTCTACACCCCTGGCCGAAATGTCCCTAAAATGAAGTCAGAGTTTGAAATATATCTCAAATAATGTATGTATTTCCCAACATAAACATAACAGCCTGCAATGAAACGGCTGTCTCCTGTGTGCTCCACTTCCTACTTTCTCCTTCTCTCTCTTTTTTTTCTTTCACATTATTTTAAAAAGTAAAGTCCTTTCGAGTCATCTGTCTCAAGCCGAAGTCAAGTTTCAAGTCATAAATTCAAAGTCAAGTCTTTTATCAATGTTAGTCAAGCAAGTCTCAAGTAAAAAAATATGCGAGTCAAGTCATGTGAATCGAGTCCCCCACCTCTGGTATATACTTTGGTTAGAATATTACTCTATCACATTTAATACAAATATAATAAACACAAATAGTTGATAAGTAGTATTTTGTTAACTCAAGGTGGATATTAAGTGAGTTTTTATTGTGTTAACTTAAACTGTATTTATGCTTTTTAGATTGACTTTCTCTCTTTCTCTGTCCGTCTGTTCTAGAAACTGAAAGGAAGAGAGACACGTCACAGCTGTCAACAATGTGACAAATCCTTTACAACATCTGGATATTTAAAGATCCACCTGCGTATTCACACGGGAGAAAAACCGTACAGCTGTGAAGAGTGTGGAAAAAGGTTCACTAGATCAGATAATCTCAAAACACATCAGCGTATTCACAAGGGAGAAAAACCGTACAGCTGTGAAGAGTGTGGGACAACTTTCACTACATCAAGTCATCTCAAATCCCATCAACGTGTTCATACTGGAGAAAAACCTTACAGCTGTGAAGAGTGTGGGACAACTTTCACTACAACAAGCAATCTCAAATCACATCAACGTATTCATACTGGAGAAAAACCTTACAGCTGTGAAGAGTGTGGGAAAACTTTCACATCATCAGGTGCTCTCAAATCACATCAACGTATTCACACGGGAGAAAAACCGTACAGCTGTGTCGAGTGTGGGACAACTTTCACTACATCAAGTCATCTCAAAAAACATCAACATATTCATACTGGAGATAAACCTTACAGCTGTGAAGAGTGTGGGGCAACTTTCACAACATCAGGCAATCTCCAATCACATCAACGTATTCATACTGGAGAAAAACCTTACAGCTGTGAAGAGTGTGGGAAAACTTTCACTAGATCAGATGCTCTGAAATCACATCAACTTATTCATACGGGAGAAAAACCTTACAGCTGTGAAGAGTGTGGGACAACTTTCACTACATCAAGTTCGCTCAAAAAACATCACCGAATTCACACTGGAGAAAAACCGTACTGGTGTGAAGAGTGTGAGAAAACGTTCACCAGATCAGATGCTCTCAAAGCACATCACCGTATTCACACGGGAGAAAAACCGTACTGGTGTGAAGAGTGTGGGAAAACGTTTACTAGATCAAGCAATCTCAAAGCACATCAACGTATTCATACTGGTGAAAAACCATAGAGGTTTTAAGAGTGTAGGAGCTGCAATTAAGCATTTTTTCAATAAACAATTCCCATCTATTGGCCTTGTGTTGGGTAATCCTTTTTTCAATTACAGATCCCATCCCAACAGTGCCATCTGTTGACGTAACGTCAGATTTGACAGGCATAATGTTCACTGTTCCTTTTTAGTTTAATTTTCTGGCTGTTCGTCTGCTGAGAGCACACTGTTTCAAACAGCTGACATTATTACAGCATTTAAATCCAAGCCATTGTCCAATACAGCTTATGTATCCAATATACAATCCAGCTTTAATGCCCTTCACATACCCGGCCGCTTTCCCAGCCTTGGCTCTCGGCGTCTCCTTTCGCCGTCTTGATGAGCGCAGGTGGTGACAATCTCAGGCTGATTGTGGCATGTTGTCCAGCTGATCCGGGATGACTGTCGGTTGTGAAGTAATCCAATTGTTTGTCCGGTGAAAACAATCCTTAATCCAATGCGATATGTTTCTTATATTGTCTGGTTTCACTCATAGAGTACGATTCTACTTAATGTAATGGCAATTGAAATGTTCCAGTGTCTTCCAGACTCGCAACCCTGCATATTTGTTGTGCTGGGTACTGACTAAACTTCTTTACTCAAGTAAAGTAAGTCGAGTCCTGTTGGTGTCCCAGTCGAGTCCTGTTAGTCGCCTGGTCGAGTCCCAGTCGAGTCTCAGTCGAGTCCTGTTAGTGTCCCAGTCGAGTCCTGTTAGTGCCCCAGTTGAGTCCTGTTAGTCGCCTGGTCGAGTCAAAGTCGAGTCCTGTTATGCCGCGTTTCCACTGCAGCACGGAGCCCGGTTTAAGAGAGCTGTGACGTCAGCTGCCCGTTTTTGGTTGCGTTTCCACTTGGCCTAGTGCCTGCTAATTCACAGTTTTTCTGGCCCCATAAAATCGTGGTTCTAGGGCCAGGGAACAACCAGGCTGAGCATGTGACGTCAACACCCTCGACTGCTGATTGGTCAGAGAGAATCGTCACAATTGGCGCGCGCGAGATCATCTCTAGCGTCGTGGATATATAGCGAAGCTTGCAGCCAGCATTTTTATAAACAGAGGAGCTACAAAAATCCAGATCCAGCAGCGGGACAACTCGCAATATAAAAGTGTTCCAGGAGGTCGCCACACTGTGCAGTGTAGGGAAAAACTAAACAAGATGTAGAGTGAATATCGCTTCGTCAAAGATAACAACAACACGACTGCCAGTAGGAAAAACTGGAAGTGGTTTGAGCTAATAGACACCATTTACGGCCATAGACCGGCTAGCGTTGGGAAGGAGGGAGGCCTGGACTCTGCAATGGCGTTACTGGAGTCTGCATGGTAAGTTTTTGCTAACGCTCTGTTATTTGCTTGAAAGCGTTGTGTCCCTATCTTTTCTAAAGCTCACTTCTAACAAAGTCTATTTTATCTTTACATTTATGTTCGACAACCCATGCTTTTATGGAGCCCCGAAGGATAGCTATCTAAGGCAGATAACATTGGCTAGAGCTATTATTTGCTAACACCATATGTGCAATTGTTTACGTTCAGTTTTTCTTTTCTATAGTTGTTGTGCTGCAGTAGTTTGGAATTAACAAGACATGTTTCTGTTCTAGATTATTACATTGGGACTAGCAAGGAGGAACAGTCCCGAACAACGTCCTCCGCATCAACTCCAACAGAACAAACTCCAATTCGACCACACACGGAACAAACCCCAACACAAGCACAGACCGAACAAACCCCAACACGAGCACAAACACCAACGCCGAGTGCCAGCTCGACACCGCTGCGTGTGATTCTAGGTAAGAAATAGGCTGGAATTGTGACTTTTTAAAAAACTTTAGATCATCCATCGTCAGTAAGTAAAATAAGCTGTACCACTGTGTGGGAATGCTCTGTTACAAGTAAAGTAACTAGCTAGTTCAATTGTGTGTGACTTCCTATCATATACATATATTTATATTCATTATCAATAGGCTGGAAATTAACAATCATTGTAAACATCTAGGGCCAGAACTTTATTTAGTTCATCCTTACTGTTCTGTTTATACATGTTATTCTTATATCCTTGTGTGACCTGTACCTGTGTTTTTCATTCTTATTGCTAATTCTTATTGCTATAATTATCTTGTCACCCAGGCAAGAGGAAACGAGGAGGAGAGGATCTGGCCCACCAGGAGCAGAACCTGGCCCAGCAGAAGGAACACCAGGAGAAGGACCTGGCCCAGCAGTAGGAACGGCAACTGGCCCAGCAGAATGAACACCAGGCACAGAACCTGGCCCAGCAGAAGGAGGACCGGGCCCAGCAGGAGCAGCACTTGAACCGGATCTTGGAGGAAGCGAGGGAGTTGGAAGCAGCCTTGAGAAGGGAGGAGATCGCTCAAGCAGAGAACTTTTAATTTAGCCTTCCTGCGCACTCTTGGCCAGATGCTAGGGGGAATGGGGAGCCGACGTGCCCCGTCTCCTCCGCCTCTGTGATACAACAAGTAACCTCTGGCTGAGATTATATTGCTTATTTACATTTGAACTTTATTGTTTATTTTTTATCTTTAAAATGTTTATTTTTATAATCAATGCCATGTCTTTTTATGCTGCTGCAATACAAACATTTTGTTTTACATTATTTGTATTATACAATGCCATGCCTTTTTTATGCTGCTGCAATAAAACACTTACCAAATTGGGTTCAATAAAGAAGTAGTTTGACTTATCTAATTGCTTGTTGATAAATAATTGCAGCCAAACGGGGATCATACAGAAAGATGGCATCAACCAGGCGTCCCTCTGCAGTCAGAAATATCATAAACACCATCATCGTCCACAAAGCACAGTACAGGGGTGTAAGGATTTAAGAGAATACTTATCACAGTGAAACCTTTATCATCTGTTGCAATTAAAGCAGATAAGAGAATAAATACTTGGTTAAATAATACATTTTAACTCTTTTGCAGGACAACTCTGCATACTGTTTGAAATTGAGTTTGCTAGCTTGAGGTCCTCCTCTAAAACATAACATTACATATTTTGTAATGGTATTAAGAATACTTGATATATAATACATGTGGTAAAAATTGCTCAATTGTAATACCCTCAAACACATTGCTTATATATTTCAAAGAGAAGAGAGAACAAAAGAAAAAACCTATCCAAAGAGAGCGGTGCACAGCGCTTAATATTTACTTGCACTATATTTCTGTTATTGTGTTGCTATGTTGGAGGAGACTGTGACCTAAGATTTTCATTGTCATAACTACACTGTAGCTATGTACACATGACAAACCTTGAGGCTGTGTCTTTCAGACAAACCATAATCATATATTATGTTATGCTGTGGATACTTTAGCCTCCATCCATGTTTACAATTTTTTACACTTGCATTTATGAATATAGTTTTGCTGTGTTTTACACTTTTGTATTTATGTTTATAGTTTGCTTTGATATTTGCTTAATTTATTAGATGATTATTATTATTATTATTATTATGGGGCAGTAAGTACTGGGGTCCTTCTCAGGTCGATTAAATGGAATCCTTGCGTCCCTCACTTGCGTCGTTTCCCTGCGTTTAGTCCCTCCCACCAGGGAAGCATGGAGAGACGCTTCTCAATACTCAAATTTCCCCTCCTTGACTCCTCGACTCCTCCGGTAGTGACCCGGAAATGAATTTCAGCGCGCCATTTTGAAGGACACCTCATTTCTCTAAATGCACATCGAGGAGGACCGAGGATCGAGCGTCGAGGAGCTCTAACCGAGGATACACTGATGGTTCCTCCAAGGATGCATTTCCGGGAACGGTGGAGGCGTGACGCACGGCCGGACTTATCTCAACCAATGATAGCTCTGCATGCATCCCCTGGATATTATTTTAGAAACTGCTTTCACTGCATCGCGATGTTTCCAGAGAGAACAGCTGTGAGGTCCGTGCAGAAAGCAGAGCAGTGTGTATAATATCACTCAGTATAACAGGCGTACTCTCTCTATTTGCTTTAGTTTAGTAGATATCTACAAACAAAGAGTCGATATAAGACCATTTAGTGCTTCACATAATAAAACATACGTGTAATTCGTGGCACAATTCAAACGGGATCGAAAGATAACTTTTCCCTCTCCATTGACTTCAATACATATTTTTTCCGAAATAAGGGCTGAAGTTGAATAGTCCATTTAGCTTAGGAACCTTCCTAACGGAGTGAAATGACCCGGAAGTCCCTCAGTGGCAGCCATGATAAGTGCCGTTCGAATTCTCTAGAATGATAGGAAAGGAGGTTTCAAACTTACTTTATAACCTCCTTTAGCTTAGGAACTACTGGACCTTCCTAACCGAAAGGAGAGGAGAAAATGCTGCCCCACAATGCATTGCAGCCGCAGCATTTGACGTCACACAACAGTCGGCCGTTCACGGACACAAACGATTATGACGGAGAAATTACGTTTATAATACATTTGTATTGATTTTAAGATATTTTCATAGTTCATACAATCATACGTATTGGGATCGTTTGTGTGTGTGTGTGTGTGTGTGTGTGTGTGTGTGTGTGTGTGTGTGTGTGTGTGTGTGTGTGTGTGTGTGTGTGTGTGTGTGTGTGTGTGTGTGTGTGTGTGTGTGTGTACACTAATAATTCAGCAGAGAGGAATGCCCTTGGTTCAGCCTGTGTGATAATTAATGGCTGTCAGCGTCTCTTTAGCAGAAGAAGGCGCTGACAGATATCACTCCAGAAACGCAGGGAATGTGAAGAAGAGAAGATCCAGGTCACCAGGCCTGGAATATCGCCCTCATTTTCTGCCATTTGAGGAATTCCTGCACATCTGCGTAAGCTGTGAGAAAGTGACACTGATCTCTCAACACCAACATTACAGAAATACACTTTTACTACAGTGTACCAACCCTGAGGGGGAAAGGGGAACGCAAAGGTAGGAGTAACATGCTAGCTATTCTATGTTATCAGTTGTATTGTGTTGGAGTAGCCTGTGACCTCAGATTTTCATTGATATACACTGTATGTACAGGTGACAATAATATTCTTAAAAAAAGGCAATAAGGTATCATTTTACCGATCTTCAACAAAAGGTGCACATCTTTTTGTCGCTGCTTTTAATTTATATATACATATTTTTGCACCGTGACTTTAATCCATGTACTTTCGTTATTCATGTTTTATTATCTATGCTTTTAAATGAGTGTTGTGAAATGCCATTTTATAATATGTTTCTTAATGCTCTTGATGTTTAAAGCACTTTGAATTGCCTTGTGTTGAAAGGTGCTTTATAAATAACCTTGCCTTATCCATTACTGTCAAACTCCAGACGTAACAAACAATGAAATAACTTAAACAATACATTCATACTTGGATATTGTGATATTAAAATCATTGTCCTTTCAAAAGTGTACACATGAGTCACTGTTGAACAATTACATGTTATTATCGATGTCTAATTTAAAGCCATATGTTCTTGTTTATAGGCTTTTAACAGTGAGAATCTTAAGTAAAGATTTTGTCAGTTAGTTCACAATATCGTCGATTTGTCTGATGTAGTAACTCAAGTTGTGATAATCAAGGATTTCTTGATAACATTCAGTACATGTTCTCATATTAAATCACTATCATATCAAGAGTATTTCATTATGGATCTAAGCAGGCCATCTGTATCCAAACAATGTGTTAATTTAAAAAACACTGCAGACAATCGTACATCTATGCATTCATTAAAGTCCATAGCTTATATTATTATTTCAAATCAATGCTATATTGAATTTTCATATATTTATCTTGATTTTCGTACCACTGCTTTCTTGATTTACTTTTTAATTATCTTGAGGATTCAGTTTAATCTTAACTTCTGGACTGTGGGCGATGTGCACACACGATCCAAATAGTGCAAACAATCCCAGTGACAACAACTTACTATACGTTTTTTAAATGGGAATGAAAGCACTTCAATGGAGGGACGGAGAGGGAAGGAACATCAGGAACAATACAATGTTGGTGGACAGCGCCTCCTGCTGGATGAACATGTAATGACAGGCGCATCCACCTGTGATGGGAATTCGAACAGATGGAGAAACACCATGCTTTGTCCCAAATTGCTCAATAAAAGTTGCATACAATATACAGGATAATGGAAACAAAGACTATCTAGAGAATAGTCTGCACTTTCCTAAAAATCATGTTAGATTCAGTTAATTTCCTAAAGAAGTTCAGAATCTAAAGTGCCTGATGGATTATTCGGTTTGAATCTGGAGTATGAATTTTTACATTTAATATCTGAATGTGTATAATCAACTAAGCATGTGCAAACATCTGAATAATGTCGGCACTCCCATATGTAGAAAACCCATGCTGTGTCCCAAATTACTCAATAAAAGTAGCATACAATTACCAGCAAGAGATAATATGGAAACCACCAATATGAGGTTTGAAACACTGGTAAAAAAAAAAGTGGATTTGATGGAGGAGGAGGACATAATATATATATTTTTCTAAACACTAGGGATGTAACGATACCAAAAGCGGTACGATAATAAGTCCACGGTACGATATTTATTGCGATATTGAAAAATAAAGAAAAAATAACATTTAGAAAAAAACAAATTTGAAAAATTTATTTGGGCTTTTTTTTTTTTTCACTTGAATTTTTTTTTCTTTATTAAATAATAAATCTGATTTGTAAGGCATTTTAGTAGGATAGTAGTATTTTAAAGTGTCAAAAATATAATAATCAGACACTTTAGTTTTTCAAGTAACTCATTCACTTGGCATCATCAGACAGGTTGTTTTTTTAATATGAGCATGTCCACATTTCCAGGTAGAAGCTGGGATGTTTGGGCGTTTACAAAAACCCCACCTGCTGTGGAAAAAACTCTCTTGCTTGGTACTGATGTTGCTGGGACAGGCAGATATGCTTTGGCCATGGGTGACAGCAGTGGGTAAAACTGCATTGTCTCTCCACCACTTCAAAAACAATACAGTTTTTGCCAAGGTGAGGCTTATTGACAGGGCGAGATATAAATATACTGTTGGTACTTGTTCACACGTCATGATGGTCGAACATTATTCTGTTTGTAGGTAAAGTTCAGCAGTCACAATGTGAAAAAGAATGGCAAGGGAAACATGGTAAAGGCAATTAAGGTATAAGTTTAATATTTTTTTAAAGAATGCATATACAAAGAACAAAGACTTTAGACAGAGCATTTGGTTTTTCCACCAAAACAACAACAGGTTATAATAATTATACTGACTTTGGGCTGGAAATGAACCCAACTCTAAGCCACCAGTTAAAGAAAAACAAGGACCAACCAATCACAAACAGTCTCTCTGCCATTGGAGGTTATTTTTTATTTATTTAACTGAACCAATCAGAGCGTGTTCTTGGTATTACCTGGCAGGTAAGAGTTCAGATGACCCCTAAAAATGTAAAAGGAGTGAAAGTAACCTTTTTTTTTTATATATTTATATATATAAAATAAAAAATAAAACAGCACAAACAGAAAATAATGAAGAAAAAAAACATATTTTGGTAAAAACACCTGGAGCCTACATCAACATTGTGTGCCATTTTACATTATAATTACATCTGTTAAAAGTAGCATGTAGAAACAGAGACCAGAGCCACGTACAGTTTGAGCGGGAACAAGAGAGAGGACACCGTTTCATTTTCTCTGGATCTCCTGATTTCAAACATGTCTGCCTCTCCTGTACCCGCTGTAAGTGTAGATGGATGACGACCCCTCCTTTGGTCCCTGGCATCGCACGAAGAACACCGCTTTGTTCTGCTAACACTGTTTGAGTTCCCTGCATCTAAAAGGCCAATTCCTTTAGTGGAACCATTTCTACCGGACGCCTTTTAAGCTCTTCACGTGATTACCGCACTCCTTGAAAAAACCGTCACTAAAGAGAACTGGATACTAAAATGGCAATATGTTGCTATCGTTTAAAAAGTTCCTGGATGTGGAGTTTTTAGCCGTATTGCCGTCGCATTTTTTCCTTAGTGGTTAAGAGCGCGTCTATCCAGAACATGGAATAAATATCTTGTGTGTTTGAGGGTGAGAAAAAAGGAGGGTGTTGGCAAACAAAACACTACTTTTTTAGCATTTCTTCTGGTAGGGAGGCGGGACCAACAGTGTGATCAGCAACCAATCAGACAGCTGGGATGGGCTGGGGGCGGGGCTTTTTTTATATATCCATGAAACCCTTTACATTGGCTGAAGACATCTAAATGACTTGGACATCTAAAAGTTGACCTGGCTGCATCGAAATCTATCAAAAGCTCCACAGAATGGATTCTACTTGTGTGTAAGCTCGACATCTGGATCCCCGGCTGAGACTAAGTCCTCCTGCTTCTTCGTTTTATTGCAGAGAATTATCTGAACTGTGGGCTGTTTCACTTCTTAGTCTTCTCTATGGAGGGCGGGGTGTGTATATGTGTGTGTGTGTATTTAAGATGTGTGTATGTGTCATGTGTGTGTGCTTTGAAAAAGGGAGGAGCCTCTCATAGCAGCACACATTTGCGCTTCTTCTTGGGCTCTGGGGGCTCCAATGCAGCCAATATCGCCTCATCAAACACATTCTTTAGGCCTTTCTGTGAACACAAACAAACAAAAAAACAGGCTAAATAAGGAGGCAACGTAAACACAAACAAGTCAGCAAATAAAAAAGGTACAGGGGAAACACAATGTCAGCTTAAACGGAGGGAAAATAGCGAGTGAAAACCAAAAGGGGTGTGTCATAAAACAGTCGGATAAGAAATCAACAGTGATGTAAATGATTTCAAGAATCAGACCAACTCAAGTATGTCGTGTGAAGCCAGGGATAAAGTGTCAACAACACAAATCACATGCTTGTTTCAAATGCAACGTGAAGCTGAAAACAACAGGCAGGTCAACCAAAGAGGAGGGGAAAGGAAGCAGAGCCCCTGAAGCTAATCATTCCAAACGCTGGGTTTTCTTTGCTCTGCTTTTCAGATTAAAATGGCTCACTATGAAATATTAAAGACCCCAAGCTCTACTCTCATGAGGAGTTCCTTTCCTCTTGGCCCTGAGCTTTGGTCATGTGAGAGTAAAGCAGAGCTCCACACACTGCTTCACTTCATGCAGTAAACCGATAAACCCCTCCGCGCTGCTTGACTCCGTCCAGGACTAACGTGTGTGAGACAAAGAACTGGAAAAACAAGCAAGTGAATTCATCCTTTATTCATTATTTTCACATGTCATTTCACACAATTATAGATTTGTCTTTTTTCCGGTGATCAAGACGGCATGATGAGCAGCAGTTATGTGTCATACATAGAGAAAGTTGGGCCAACATAATTCAGAAAGCTATAAAATAGATCAATAAGACCATGAAGCAACTTAATGAAGTGGTTATCTTGTAAACAAAGTATGACCGAACACTCCCTAAATAAACTAAACACAAAAAGTAAGGACGTGTGTTTGGAAGATGATTTCTATGTTTTAATAATGATTTTTGGCAATACGTCGTCTACCGTTGGAAAGCCTGTTTTTCTGCATTTGTGAGGAACATGCATTTGTGGGATGAGCAGCAGAGATGACAAATATCCTCTGCCAATGCCATGGAATGGAAATGTAAGAAAACAGGCTTTCCAACGGGATCAGATTTATTGCCGAAAAGAAATAATCTACCAAACACAAATGTCCTTACTTGTTGTGGTAAGTTTATATGACACAAGTACTTAAAAGCCCTCACTTAAGCCAGACTTCAACTTGTGTTTACATCCACAGTAGTACAAAAAATACATTAGCAGTAGAAATGGAAGCTCTGTTTATGGTTGAGATCAATCCCAGCCCCCACCCTCATTTTCAGTCCTCCCAACATCGAATAGTACAACACACGGGAAGGGTTGAACTCAAACAATGGCTACATCCCAAATGACCTCCTACTTCCTCTGTTAGATACCGCTCCACTGTCGGCAAGGAGCCATTTTAATAAGCAGGGGGAAGGAAAGTAGTAATACCAAGCCCCCAGGAAGTGCGCCGGACTCTGAGGAACAAATTCGTAGTGGCCAAACGGCGGTACTACAACTTCCGTATCAGTCCGTGACGTCACCCGGACCAGAAAGACTTTTCCCCATTGACTAACATTGGGAAAGAAACGTCTGTAAATCAGTGGATTCTTTTTTTTAAATAAATAAACTAACCCGTATGAACTACTTTATAGACCTTATTGGAATCATTCGGTCCTTAAAGTTGTAAAATGCACTAAAAGCCGAATCTAGATTTATTTTCTGTCTCCATTCGTTCTACTGAGCCGAGAGTGGGAGTTTGGGGGGCGGGGCTTAAGGGGCGCATGCTCTGTGAGCGCACATACGGGTTCTTCTGCTCCGACAGCGATGCATGATGGGTAAGTTGGGCCATTTTGTCCTCATGCGCCAATGAGCAGCTCTCATAGGAAAGAACGAGACCCCTCCTCCCACCACGCTGTATCCAGTTCGTATTATACATCCATGAGTAATACAGAGTGTAAGAAAGCTGACATTAACCACAGAAGAAGATGGAGATGAAAACACCAAATGGCAGCAGTTACAGGTTAGAGAAGCAACAGGAAGATCAGACGGTTAGTGATGCATGCTGGGAGACACGTTTGAGTTGGAATGTTTTTTCCTAAGGGGTCGTAGTTTGGGAGTTTACGGAGGATTAGGGGAAAGTGGGAATTCAATTTTTCTGATCTGACCAAAAGTGCTGAGGAAAAAGTCATAGTAATTTTTTTTCCACATATCCAGACCTTTTTTCTCTCAGATTTGGAAAATTCTTTCTCAAGAGATTTTCGGGGGGGAAAAGGTCTTAATGATTTATTTCCCTCAAAATCTGACTTTTCTCTCAGATTTTGGACTTAAATCTCAGAACTCTGACTTTTCCCCCAAACATTTTTCTCAGTTTTCAAATTCTTTTTATCCGAGATTTTTAGGGGGGGAAGAGTGAGAATTATTAGTTTCCCTCGATTTCTGACTTTTTCCCCAAATTTCTGACTTAAATCTCAGAACTATTTCTTTTTTTTCTCCGATTTTGAAACATTTTTTCAGATATTTTGGGGGGGGGGGGGGGGGAAGTGAGAATATTTTTTTTCCTTATTCTGACTGTTTTTCTCAGATTTCTGAATTAAATCTAAGAATTCTCACTTTTTTCTCAGAACACATTTTTCATCAAATTCTGAGTTTCTTCTCAGATAATTTGGGGGGAAAGTGAGAATTATTCGTTTCCCTCAATTTCTGACTTTTTCTCCAGATTTCTGACTTAAATCTCAAGACTTCTGACTTTTTCCCTAAATAATTTTTCCCCACATATTCAGACTTTTCCTCTCAGATTTTGAAATGTGTTCCTCAAAGATTTCCAGCGAAAAAGGAGAGAATTATTTGTTCTCTCAAATTCTGACTTTTTTTCTCAGATTTCTGTCTTTTCTCACAGAATTTCGGGAAAAACGTCAGAATTATTTTTCAGACTAAAAGGAAAAAAAATGTATTTGGACTTTTTCTCCCTATATTTTCAGGGGAAAAGTGAGAATAACTTTTTTCCCGATTTCTGACTTTTAGCTCACACACATTTTGAGCCCCTAAATCCTCTTCAATATCAGTTAGCTGGGAAGCGGTCTGTTGGAGTTGGTTTGTCAAGTGACTGAGATTGATCTAGACTCTGAAAGCAGCACATGTAAATACAGACAGTTACAGGGGAGCAGAAAGACGGGGTCAATTAAGGAAAAGGCAGAAAGAAAACTGTCATTTAGAAGAGGAGGAGGAGGAGGAGGAGGAGGAGGAGGAGGAGGAGGAGGAGGAAGATGAGAGCAGTGGCACAGAGACATGTTAGAATAAACAGCATGTCCTCTCTCCCTGCGTCTCGGGGGGCTCTAGGGCGGCTAGGATAGCTTCATCAAAAACATTCTTCAGCCCTCGCTACAACGACAGAAGAAGATAGAGAACAGGAACACAGTTAGCACAGAAAACACAAGAGAGAGAGGAGAGAGGAGGAAGAACATGGAGGAACAAAGTGTTCAATACAGACAGAAGGGATGAGGGTTATAGTGTTGGGATGGTACAGCAAAGAGAGTGAGAAGCAGAGGTGGGAAGTAGTGGATTACAAATACTTTGTTACTGTACTTAAGTACATTTTTCTGGTATCAGTACTTTACTCCAATACTTATTTTTCTGACGACTTTTTACTTTGATTTCTTACATTTTGAACACAAATACCTGTACTTTCTACTTCTTACATGTTGAACACAAATACCTGTACTTTCTACTTCTTACATGTTGAACACAAATACCTGTACTTTCTACTTCTTACATGTTGAACTCAAATACCTGTACTTTCTACTTCTTACATGTTGAACTCAAATACCTGTACTTTCTACTTCTTACATGTTGAACTCAAATACCTGTACTTTCTACTTCTTACATGTTGAACTCAAATACCTGTACTTTCTACTTCTTACATGTTGAACACAAATACCTGTACTTTCTACTTCCAGTGATGCAAACACAGGTATGGTGAAAAAAGAGAGAACTATTCGAAGCAGAAAAAAAACAGCGTAATATACCATCTGACAATGACAGATTTTTCGTTTTGGATATTTTACAAATCACTCCCCTTTCAAACTCTATTCTTGTTATTTTTAACAACTTTTTTGTTACTGTCATATAGTATTTTACACCTGTTAATAATTGAGTCTCTAATGTCTCATTAATAACTATAATGATCATATCAAGGTGTGCCTTAACCTCACTGAGCTGAGGTTATTTGAGCCTCTCAGGAGAGCTCTCTTCCACCTGGTTGTAGAAAAGCTCTTTAAATTCGTTAGCATAGCTAGCTAACCATATGCTAATAACAACAGATCGCCACTGTGCTTACAACTAAAGACACAACCTCGCAAACACTGCGGCATGTGTACGGCTCCTTATGGGTTCCGATGCTCTCCGTTACACCTTCCAGACGAGACATAACCACGTGAAGACCTATGGTGAAGACACGTTACGCTCGTGTTCTGTTCAATGAACCTGTCCTTGGCCAAGAAAAACAGGCACTCGCTTGTTTAATTATTTTGCGATCTAGATTTCTTCTTCTTTTTTGAAGTGAGAAGTTCGGACTGACGGACCCCCCCCAAAACGAAAACTCTTCGGTTCTCCACGAATTACACAAGTCACCCAAATCAGCGTTAAAAAAAGCGGGAGGCGCCGAAAAGCGACTAATTTGCATCACTGTACTTCTTACATGTTGAACCCAAATACCTGTACTTTCTACTTCTCACATGTTGAACTCAAATACCTGTACTTTCTACTTCTCTCATTTTCCAAACAGGCTGGTTCCTTTAGTCTGAATGTGTGTTTGGTGGCGTGATCATTATTATTTAGAGTCATTGTGTGCCTATTGATTTGAACACGATCCGTGTATCCATCATTTCCTGGTCTTCTCTAAAGAAGAGGGACCAATGAAAACGTTGTCATGTTGCCGTTGGTCACCATGGAAACATTCATTAGCTAACAATGACATTATTGTTCTATTAATATAAAGGGAGGTCAGGTACTCTTTAAAACAGCTGCTAGTTATGGGTACTTTTTACTTAAGTACATTTCAAAGCCTCTTTACTTTGACTTGAGTAAAGAAGTTTAGTCAGTACTTCTACTTTCACCAGAGTATTTTTAAACACGAGTATCTGTACTTCTACTTGAGTAAAGAATGTGTGAGCAGTCAGAGAGCTGAGACAGGAAACAGGAAATGACATCATCAGCAGC
Source organism: Notothenia rossii (assembly GCF_949606895.1). Taxonomy (NCBI): domain Eukaryota; kingdom Metazoa; phylum Chordata; class Actinopteri; order Perciformes; family Nototheniidae; genus Notothenia; species Notothenia rossii. The sequence continues at coordinate 88,837,860 of NC_136903.1, forward strand.
TCAGTAACAGTTGTGCCAGGGAGAGAGTTGGAGGAGGAAGGAAAGAGAAGAGAGGCTCCACCTCGACTCCATCAACACTATTGTTCTCATCTGTTCTGCTGTGACTCATGTTCCCTCCTTAGCACTGCTCCTGAAGCCAACACAAGCACTCTCAGTCGTCTCTCAAGCCGTCCTGCACCATTTGGTGGGACACTTTAATCCCACAGGCCAAAAGAATGTTGAGTGCCCCGATAAACATTCCTCTGTTAGCCATCTTGCAATCGACTTATTTCTAAAAATAGTTATCAACGCAATAAACCGAATTTCATTTTGTCTCAATTTATAATACATATCATATTCATTTTTTGTTCATTTAAATGAATCTCTTATTGTATAGTTATTTATCATTTTTAACTTTATCCTTGATTGTATTAATCTGTGTTGTCCTGTTTTTCATTCTAACCCTGTTGCTGTTAAAATACTGAATTTCCCCACAGGGATTAATAAAGGTCTTATTTACATGTATATTACATGCGTGTGGCGCAATGGTTTGTGCGTTGGTGTTCGGATCAGGGGAGCACAGGTTCAAACCCCACTGCAGTCAGCATGTCGTTGTGTCCCTGAGACACTTCACCCCAAAGTGCTCCTGTGGGGATTGTCCACAGTATTGAGTATGTTAGTCACTTTGGATATGAGCGTCTAACAAGTGACATGTAATGTGATGTAATGTGATGTGATGTATCAGGGTGGTCCTTAGGGCCATGTACATTTTCAAATTCATTTATTTTAAGCTCCAACCACCGGAATTTCTTCTGATAGTCAAGAAAACTCTCCTGGTGAATGTTTTGCTCAATCTGCCCACATGTACCCCTCCCTCATCGACCTGGGTGTTGTCAGATTGAGAGAACAAATTCACCAGGAGAGTTTTCTTGACTGATAGGATGAATTCTGGGGGTTGGAGCTTAGACTTTCCCACTTTCAATTTTAAGGACCACCCTACCTTTTGCACTACTTTTTATTTAGTATTTTATATTTTATTATATATGTTGGATTGTTGGAGGGGCTCAAGTCAGAAGATTTTAATTGCCATTTCTACACTTTGATTTTCTTGAATTTGATTTGTCCTTTCTTCTCTTCACTTCAACACCAGACTTAACAGGTGAATGTCCTCCGCCAAAACAAACACGTTCTCTCTCGAACTTCACGAAAAAACCCAGCATGTTCACATTATGAGACATGTAGCTCCTCGAGGATAATGTTAACCATTTGGTTCGCTAATTACTGATATCGTAACATCTTTATTAGCTGATCCAAGTTAGCGCCCTTTGAAGCTGCACGGTGCCCATTCTGAAAGTGTAGACACTATTAGAACACCTTTCTCTCAGGTGGTAGGAAGGGATAGCCAATGATCAGGCCACTTTGTGCTTTGAGACTTCCAGGAAAAAAGTGCAAAAGACCAAACTATTGTCAAGCTCACTGGATCTTATTGGTTTGGGAGATACCAAGTGTACTAACCCGTCTTACAAGAACTCCTACAAGACATTATTCTAAACGATTACAGATTCTTCAACAGCACTATAACAGCTAAATGCAAACACTTGAAAGTTACCAGTAAGCACCCTGATCTGCAGTGCTTATGGCAGACATCTGACAATTTGTACTTAGCAACACCACTGAGTAAGAAAACTCCCTGAAACCAAACCATCACGCAGAACAGATCCAATCAACAATGAGACCAAGGAGGTATAAACATGTTCTCCTGTCCTCCTTTTTCCTACTTCTTGCCGTTGAGATTTGAATCAAGTGTGTTCAATTCTGTAAATCAATAAGAGATGAGTGTATAACTGTGGAATTTACCTGCGTGAGGGCTGAGCACTCCACATATTTCACAGCCTTGAGGTCTCTCGCCAGTTTCTCAGCCGTCTCCGGAGTGATGGGCTTCTGCTTGTTCTTAGCCAGCTTCTCTATAGTGGAGGGGTCATCCCGCAAATCAATCTGAGTCCCAACTAGCAGGAAGGGGGTCTTTGGACAGTGGTGGGTGATCTCTGGAACCCACTGGAGACACACACACAAAGGGTTAATGCAACATTTGACATACTGTTTCGCAAGATTTTAACATTGAGTTTCCTTCAACACTAACTGAACAGCTGTCAGGGAGTTCAATCTCAATCTTTATTTATTTACATAGCACATTTAAAACAACCTCAGTTGACCAAAGACAATATCAAATCACACTAGGAGTAAAATAATAGCACAATAAACAGAAATATATAAAAACAGATCAAGATGTTCAGATCAACCACAGAACTCATTTAAAAAGTCCCCTTTTCAACAGTGTGTCCTCGTCCAGTAAATCTATTTCCTCCACATATGCTCTCCTCTGCACGGCTACACATGTGTTGAGGCTTTATTTCCATCTGTGTTACTGAATTGGTTATTTGCCCATGGCTGAGAGTAGCTGTTAAAAGCTCAAAACAATGCTAACACTGCAGTAGAGCAGCAGGTAGCTAGGAATATTAGAATATGTTCCAGCTGACATTGAACATTGTTAGCATTTCAAACCTTATAGGCCAGATTTGATTTTTTTTACAAACATATGATTTGACTGTGAAGTCCTGACCAATCCCTATTGTTCGTACTTTTGACTGTTTAAGGCATTTCAGACAGATGCACAATAGGGCTGTACCCGAATATTCGAATGTCCAAATATTTGTTCGTTCGTTTCAATTTAGTTATTTGGATATTCGTTTTTTTATTTTTTTCCCGTTTAATTTTTATTTATTGAAATCTCCAATATCAACGTAAGAGCTTGTTCTGGGGGTGCTAACACTTAACCATACACGTTATCGTTTACTTTCTCCGTCTTTATATGGAGATATTACTTTTCTCCGTTAATCTCCGTCAAGTTGTTTCCATAGCAACAACAACTTCCTGTCAACAGCGCTACCTCGCCTTCAAAATAAAAGGATGTCCATAAATAGGAAGCCAAGCCAAATTACACTTAAAACATAGGCTACACAACTGCAACGAAAGTAACAAACACAATGCGATATCCTTTTCAATTTCAAAGAACACAAATTGGGTTAATATCTATAAAACAACAATACTGTAGAATAACAAAATGAATGCCGTGAATACACCAAAATACACGTGTTGAAGCGGTTCGCTGATTACTACGCCCCCCCCCCGCGCGGGCCGAATATTCGCTGCTGATTACTACCGAATATCCGGAGCCCGAAAAATGGTTTTCGGGACATCCCTAATGCACAATTACTATGTCTTGAAAAAAAACTGTAATTGTTTGCTGCCAAATGTCAATAACAAATATATTACAAAAAAATAAAATTGTTAGCATTTATAAAAGGCAGTGAGCAGCTCCAAGAAAAACACTCAGTAGCCGCTAAAAGAATACAAAATGTGCTATTCAAAAGAAAGAGAAATGTACCTTATAAAATCTGCTAATGACAAATCTAAATGATAAACTGTGACTATTAACTTTAAATATCCTTAATAATTCCGCGTATTTGGAGATATAAGAAAGAGTGTATACATATTTAATTGGGAAAAGAGAAGTAGCTCGAGCAGGAATGGCTTGACTCACCTTTTCTTTGACGTTTTCAAAGGAGGAGGGGGACACGACGGAAAAGCAGACTAGGAAGACATCTGTCTGCGGGTAACTCAGAGGTCGTAACCTGTCGTAGTCTTCCTGACCTGGAGACACCACAACAACATGTTTAACTCACTGTCTTGTTTCCAGCACTTTTCATTCAACACATGCAGCTCAAGTTACAAAATGACACATCGCAAGTTAAAAACAGAAAAAAGAACTTTAAAGGTTAATGCAGCAAAATATAACATGTTATCAGGTTAACAGACACAAGGAGGTACAATGTATGATAATACAAATAGAATAAAGAATGGTTTCTGTCTGACAGATAAGACACAAGACAACTCGAGTCACAACAATATAAAACCCCATAAAACAAAGTGAACATCAAATAAAAAGATTAAGACCTATAAAATAAATTAAAGGTAGGTAAATAATAGAGAATAGATGATGACCATAAGACGGACGTACCTGCTGTATCAAACAAGCCCAGAGTGTAGGGCTCGCCTCCGATCATTACAGTTACAGCATAATTATCAAACACCTACAGAAGAAACACAGATCAAAACCAAACGTTAGCTACATCTCAATCGTGAAATATGGAAACATTATACTTTCACAACAGCTTTATTGATATTTCCTATTTTCACAGTCATCTGTATATTTGTCTTACTCTCTAATGCTAGTTTATTACTATTTCTATTTTGAGATGTTTCTATTATTTGGAATTGTTTATTTCTACTCTTAATTTGTTATTATGTGCAATGCCTTGTTTTAGTTTTATGCTGCAACAACAACAAAAAATCCTACATTTGGGTTAATAAAGTACATCTTAGCTTATCTTGATATTGAAATGATATATTTAGAATACACATTACAAATATATCATTATACAGTCTATGGTCAGGCTGTGCACCATTATCCATTCAACGTGTGAAGGCTAAAAGATATACAAAATAAATGTATCTTTTGTGAAATAAACATGTGAAGGCTGTTTTAACCCCCTGAAGGATCCCTGATTAACTTGAGACGAAGATTACATTGATAACGGATTAAGTTAAAGGTCCTCTATTATAATGTTTTTGGGGTTACCTTGGTTGCTGATTGGCTAATGGTTACACAAGACAACACATCGTTATGACATCATCAAGTGGCCAAAATCTGATCAGCTCATTTTCAGACAGGTTTTTATAGAAATGGATCAAAAAGAGAGAGAATCTTTGTTCCTGAAACTTTCAGAGTCTCTTTCCACAGAGGGGACACATGTTGATGTAGAAGAGACATGAAGAAGAGGGGACACATGTTGATGTAGAAGAGACATGAAGAAGAGGGGACACATGTTGATGTAGAAGAGACATGAAGAAGAGGGGACACATGTTGATGTAGAAGAGACATGGAGAAGAGGGGACACATGTTGATGTAGAAGAGACATGGAGAAGAGGGGACACATGTTGATGTAGAAGAGACATGAAGAAGAGGGGACACATGTTGATGTAGAAGAGACATGGAGAAGAGGGGACACATGTTGATGTAGAAGAGGGGACACATGTTGATGTAGAAGAGACATGAAGAAGAGGGGACACATGTTGATGTAGAAGAGGGGACACATGTTGATGAAGAAGAGACATGGAGAAGAGGGGACACATGTTGATGTAGAAGAGGGGACACATGTTGATGTAGAAGAGACATGGAGAAGAGGGGACACATGTTGATGTAGAAGAGACATGAAGAAGAGGGGACACGTTTTGATGTAGAAGAGGGGACACATGTTGATGAAGAAGAGACATGGAGAAGAGGGGACACATGTTGATGTAGAAGAGACATGGAGAAGAGGGGACACATGTTGATGTAGAAGAGACATGAAGAAGAGGGGACACATGTTGATGTAGAAGAGACATGAAGAAGAGGGGACACATATTGATGTAGAAGAGACATGGAGAAGAGGGGACACATGTTGATGTAGAAGAGACATGAAGAAGAGGGGACACATGTTGATGTAGAAGAGACATGAAGAAGACTTACCGTAGGAACATATTCAGAGGGGAACTTGTTAGTGGTGTAGGAGATGAGCAGGCATGTTTTACCCACTGCTCCGTCCCCCACTACAACACACTTTATGGTCTGCATAGCTGTGATTTACAGTCTTCACTACTCATTCAAGATCTGGAAGAGAAAAACAAACAAACGAAACTCCATTAGTTTATACCAAAAGGACAAACAATACCCCCCACAGCCTTTTGAACATTTACCCACTTCTTCATTCACACATTAGTGCTTTGGGACCGTATCCCATTTGTATAAACCTTAATCCCATTTATGAAAAAATAAATATTCCATCTGAAATACTGTCAAAGATATCGCCATACTGTTAGTGATCGTGCCCACTTTCTGCGAAGACCCAGGCTTTAGACATGAAACGTAACAAAAACATAAACAACCACGGCGAAAATGAAGAATATAGCAATAGCCGCTTTCACACCAAGTACTTTGCCGTACTTGTCCCCGGTACTTAGTCCCGCCAAACTCTCTATTAAATCGCGTTCACACCGGAATAAGTCCCTGAGGGAAGATTACACAAATGAAGCCGCTGACGTCACTTCTTCTTCTACTTCTTCTGCTTTGGGTTTACTGGCAGGCCGCAAACAACTTCACGGCGTATACTGCCACCCGAAGTCCCGGGTAAATCGCCAGAATGCCGACACCTCCTCATCACTCCACTGCTTTTGTGTTGCCATAAGTTAGTCTCTCTCCGTTGGTACGCTGGGCTAATGCTAATAATGCTAATGCGAGCAAATACAATGGCGGCTTCACAAAACTTTTTCGCAGTTTTACGGGGCGTGGTTTGCAATTCGCCCAGTCGATCGGAAATTGGAACCTTTTCCTCCCCAGGAAAGTACCACCTCTCTAGCAGGGACTGAAAAGGGGTGAAAATGTTCTCATGAACTAAGTTCTAGTTCCAGATCTTTTTGGTGTGAACGCAAAATCCCAACAACTATCGGAACTATTCCTGGGAAAAGTACTCCGGTGTGAAAGCGCCTAATAAGGAGTTTTGTTTTGAAAATCAAACGAGGTTTTGTATTTTCATCCACCTCCCTACGTTGGACGCTGTTATAATAGCTATTAGGAATAACGGTACTTGTGGGTTATCTGTCGAAACTCTTTAATGTATTTTTCCAACTTTTTCACAAATACAGATGTGTGTTATCATAAAAATATACTATCCCTAACCCTCTCTAAAAAAGGGCGTATTTAGAGAGTCTGAAAACAACCACAAAAAGTGGCGACAGATAACCTACAAGTACCGGAATAAAATCACACAATATGGACGCGTTATGCGGATGTAATTTGGCTCCGTGAACAACAGGAAAGCCAGTACAATCATGGATTATAACGAATGTATGTGTTTTATTAGATTAGGTCTTAATTTGTACTGTACTGGACAGGAGGGATGCCAGTGATTATTCGATTATTCGAAAATTCGTTACAGTCTCCATAATCGAATATTATTTTTAAAAATCGATTTTATTTATATATATTTTTATTATTATTTATGTTTTTTCTGGCTTAGTTTCAACCAAAATATAGACTAATGCTAATAATAGTAATAGTATTAATAATTGTAAATGGCCATTGGTCACACCACCAGTTTGTTTTACTGTAAACTTGGAGGAAGCCTGCGTGCAGAGCAGACTGCTGCTGCACCACGCTACACACCGCCCCCGCCCCCACCCCCCCTCTCCCTCACACGTGCGACTAAAGATGAACAAAGCGGCAGGTAAAAAGAGTTCCTCCTCGTGGAACTACTTCGAACTTACAAGTCCACAGGAAGTTAAATGAAACAAACAACGGAATTCCTTTTGTCTAATTTTTTTTTTTGCTCCCGCGGGGGGGGGGGGGGGATCGGTCGAATAATCGATTTTGATCATGGTCAGTTTCTGGCAACCCTACTGGATAGTGGACATTTTGGTCTAATGAGAGACTGAGGTGGAGACAAACCAATTTCCTGGGGGAGACCTTGGAAAGCACCAGATGGCATTTTCATTAGTTGTCAATGACAAACCGTTATCGTTACGATAGAAAGGACTCTGGCGTTAATCTGGAAGTCGAGGGGACCCAAGCCTCAAGTAAAAAAAGTCACTATCTAGTTGACATAGGAGTGTTTATGGGGAGATAACCCTGTCCACTCACAGATTGATAGTCAGACCTCTGTGATAAACCTCAGGGTCAATGGAGGTGTCAAGATGTCCAAATGAGATGTTCTTTTTTCAGACGGTGAAAAGACCCACAGTTGAAGAACCACTTGAGTTACAAATCACCCAGTATAAATAAACGTACTTCACACAAATGCATTGCACACTTTGTGGCCTACTTGTAAGGTACGTTAGGATAAAGAAAATGGGGAATAAAAGGTCTAAAATGCTAGAGGGAGAGCATGTGATTTTCAGCAGCACATTTAAGAGGGTTTTATATTTTCAGATAATAAAGCGTTTTCAATCAACTCAAAACAGTCTCATTACGATCAAGCTCAAGGCTTCAAAGAGCTCAACAAGCTCAAAGAAATTGACTTGTTTTTTAGGCCAAAGACAACGAAGCTACAAGACAGATGGAGCAGGAACGCCATACTATATATATGTATTAAAATTAAGCATATTAAACTGAGCCTGGCCGTGCTGTAGAGTCATTATAACATAGGTTTTCTGTTTGAGGTGATTAGAGAAGGATTCATAGGCAACAGTTAGACTATCATCTGTGTGTTAAGTGAATCAGATGGTTTGGGTTTTTTTACAAAACATTGCAGGAGGTGACCAAAAAACACTAAATATCTCCTGCAAAAATGTGCTTTGGTCCACAAATGTAGAGGCTTGGTTGCCCACAGGGCCAGTGATTCAAAAGGCTAGAATTATCAAACATTACTTTGGTTTCAAAATGATACCCAATGAGTACATTTCCCACAGCAGTCAGAGGATAACATTGCCTACAAGAAACCTTAAAAGGACTTCTTTCAAGAAGACGTATTATAGTAGGAAATAACATAGTTGTTGCTTTAACCTTAGCTGTGGTTCTGGTCTTTGTGTCCCATTAAGCCGTGACAGTGAACAGGCAGGAAAAATACCCCGACCATGAAAAACAAGCATGTACAGAAGTCAAATTGAAAAGCTGCCTTCCTTGCCAAATATAGCAAGTCTTTGTTTTAAGATGTATTTAAACAATTAATCTGAAAGTGTCACTTCTCATTTGGTTACCCACACACCTGTGCTTTTCTTAAATGCAACATGTCAAAATATCACAGAACAGTGAAATAAATGTGATCTTAAACGTTTTTTTTAAAGTGTCAGATACAAAAGAATGAAATAAATCTGATCTTAAATCCATGTCTATTCCATTGTCATGCATCCTGACGCTTTGTGCATTTAGAGACAGCGCGCTATATGTAGTATGTGGACCACAGTATTCCCCTGTTTCTACTCCACAAGTTAGTTTGTCAGAGCCAAGCCACTGCGGCGCTCTGCAGCAGGCTGTGGGGGTGGGGACGTCGTTGAGAAAAGGAGGAGGAACAAAAATGCAGGCACCAAATGTTACGGTGTGAACACGGTTTAACAAGGGAGCAAAGCACAGGTTGATGTCCGGCAGACGCTCAGGGAATTCTCCTGGAGGGAGTTGTGAGAGGAAGCTGAGGGGAATGTAAACCCTCTGATACTTCCTACCGGCGTTTCCGCCAGGGGGCCGTCTTGCCGTCCTTATTCAGCTCGGGACTCCCTGAATGCGAGCCGAGGGCGTACAAAAATATTAATAATTCGAGAGAAGATCGATGGTTTTTATCGCTTGAAATGACGAAAAGGAAACAGGACAAGGACATCCCTCTGTTGGAGGGGCAAAGGAGTCTGGTGGGATTATTCTCGGAGTATTGAAGATTGTTTCCCCGACATCGAAGGTGCCTGCTACGGGACAACACAGAACGCGATGAGCGGGGGGGTTTTAGTGGAGCACGCGCGTGAGCTGCGAGCACCAGAGCCTCTCAGCGGCGAAACTGAGGCTCCGTGGTAAACTGTGGTAACATGAAGAGCCGTTTGGGAGCCAAAACAGCCGGCGCTTTAAGAGAGCCGAGCCAAATGATCCGGCTCACTAATGTAAAAATACAGTATCTATAAGGGACGGCTCAAAATTCAAAACAACCCCCCCTCTTTAATGTGCCAGAAATCAAACTACATAATGTCTAATATTGCTGGGTTTTATAAGCGTGAGGGAAAAAGTCCATTCATGTAAAACCAAGATTACTATCTTCTAAAATTCTGAACAGATTGACAACTTCAAATTGTTAGTTTGTATTAGTGTTTCTGCACTGAAACTCAATATGGATGCTGATGTACAGTAATCCCATATATTAGGTCAAGTGGTGTCAAGCATTATTCTGTAATCACCAGATCACAAAATAATACTTTCATCTTTTTTTTAAATTGGCATTTTTTGAGAAACAAATTCAGAATCACAATGTTTTTTTCCGAGGGGGAACTTGGGTAAAAGGGAAACTCAAGTCATATTTAATTTGTGTTACCGGCACAATTTAGTTTGAATAATTCTAACTTCTATTCTGAAAACACTGAGAACATATTGATAACTTTGAATAACTCCTTAAAATGTGCAAGTTTAATTGATAGATCCTTTTCAATTATAAAGAATGGCAGACTTGGTCACGCCCCTTTTATTAGCAAACAGTTGACTGTAGTACATCCTGAATTTAGCACCCCTGTTTACTTCATTGAGAACGTAATTTAATATCCAGACTCATTTTGAATTGAGAATGAAATCATTACCCCAAGTATCAAATCCGAAGGCACCAAATATATTCAGACTCTTACTACGTTTCTGTTACATCTGTATGTCATGTACAGTTTTACACCAACGAAGAGGAAAGCCTGTGCATACATGCTAACCAGATATGTGTGCTATAAACACTGAATTTAACTTTTAAAAGTGTATCAAATCTGACCCGTGTTCATGTCTGTTCAAAAACAGATGCTTCTGCTAAACTAGAATCAAATATCACACATATTCAGATTCATTCCCTCAACGATTGCTCACAGTTTCATTCTCAAATCATCTGTAACATATATTTAGGGATGCCCTCGTGCACAGGCTCGAGAGGAAAATGCTTCAACATCTGGCTCTTTGAAAGTTGACATACGCATACTCAGAAGTCGGAGAGATAAACCCGAAGGTGTTTTCTTTTGATATATTGACATAACATCCATGACGAGTTGTCCAAAGATGCACTTTCTGTTACATTAGTGTCCATTATGACATGACGAACTGTGCGACCACAAGTAGTGTCAGATATTGTTACCATCAGAGCTGGAAGAAGTACTCAGATCTTGCAATAAAGTAAAAGTAGAAGTACCAGAGTGCAGGAATACTCTGTTAAAAGCAAAGTCCTGCATTCAAAATTGTAATCAAGTAAAAGTACAGAAGTATTATCATCAAAATATAGTTAAAGTACCAAAAGTAAAAGTAGCCATTGTGCAGATTGGTCCATTTCAGAATAATATATGTTTTGATTATAATTATTGATGTGTTCATGAAAGCTGGTAAAGTTGGAATTTATATAATCCAGTAGTAACTAAAGTCAAATTGAGGTGTTGATCATATTGTTTATCATTAATCTATATCTGCAAAGTAACTAAAGGTACTACATAAATGTATTGGAGTAAAAGTACGCCTGAATTGTAGTGGTGTAGAAGTACAAAGCAAGCAAACATGTGAAATAATTCAGTAAAGTACCTCAAAATTGTAGTTAAGTGCAGGATTTGTAAGTGTAATTAGTTACTTTACACTCCTGCCATTCAGCAATGTAAAAGTAAATGTTACTCAAGTGAAAGTACAGCAGCAAAATATACTTAAAGTACCAAAAGTAAAAGTACTCATTCAGCAGATTGGCCCATTTCAGAATAATAAACATTATATTAAAAATATTGATGGTTTATATGTTATCACAGCTGGTAAAGGTGTAGTTTTAATTACTTTGTTTGCTGCAGGTGTATCTCAAGTCTTATTTAAGTGTTTATTATTTTTGCATAAGTAACTAAAGGTTTGAAATATATAATGTAGTGGAGAAATAGCACACTATTTACCCCTGGAGTATAAGTACAAAGTAGCATAAAATGGAAAAACTCAAGTACATGTACCTCAAAATTGTACTTAAGACCACTACTTGAGTAAACGTACTTAGTTACTTAATACCATTCACCTAATACGAGTTAATTTCGCAAGATTTGAGGATTACACCTGAGAGTTGGCTACCAATAATGTTACACAGTAGGTTCAGCTCGGATGCTTAGCTGCTGTATTTCGGCCACATCCCCGGCCTCAATCTGGCCTAATTTCCTGCCGATTGTTTACACGAACAATAAACCAACTAGCTGTCCCTCTTTTAGCCAAGTCAGTGTTGGAAACCTTTCACCCAAGCACACAAACACTGTACTGAAGCAGTAATGTTATAAACGCAATTTTTAAATATAACAGTGAGTGTTACGCCTTCTCGTTAGCCGGCTAGCTAATAATGCTAACAAAATAAAACCCTCTGCAATTTAATGCTTTACTCATAAGGCTTGGGGATCTCAAATTCTTTCAACACTCAAGTAACCAATATATTAAACGTTTAATATGGCGTATTAAGGGCTAAAAGATGTGTATTATTAGGTCCAATATTATAGACTGTTTGCTCTCTTAGTTAAATACAGTCCCTCTAAATAAGCTTTCTGGCTAAGCTAACCTTAGCGGATGCTGTAGCTGAATGAGAAATGCAATTTGACAATAACAATCCATGTACAACAGATGTACAGCATAACGTAAACTAACTGTGGATTAAAAACTAACCATAGTTATAGCTTCATAACAGAATAAGTACATTTTTCCTTACCGTATCTTCTATTTGTGTCTCTACGCCGGGCGTTGGCAGCTCCGCGCTAGGGGCTTCCCAGTCAACAGTACAGGGGCACGTTGCGTGCCTAGGGATGAACTACGTCATCACGTTGATCAATGTTACAACATTACTTATTTTCTCTAACTAGGGCGAAAAATAAATAAACAACCAAGCATAGACATGTTTTGAAACCCACGTTGTGAATGAATGCGTTCACTATTATATTTATCCTAAAATATATCGATTATAGGCAAATAAGGTACATATGCACACATATGACATGGTGCTTGTATAAAGTATAAGGATGTGCATCACAATTTATTGTGTATTTGATTCAATCTGCTATTATGCACTAATCTGTTTTCCCTGCACTGAAATGTCCATTACTAATCTCCTCCTCAAATGAACACAACAGAAGAAAAAAAATATCCCCCTACAAAACAAAACGACTTTTTAAGATCCATTCAAACAATGTTTTGAATGGTTTTCCTATTGTGCTTCATTTGGAGCTGGGAGTTTGACCTACTTAAGTACACAATAATGTTGTCGGCCACTAGATGGCACAGTAGCTCACTGATCAAAACTCACGCAAACCAGTTCAATGAATTGAGAAGCAAACTAAGAAAAGAAAAAGTTTATTCTCAAAACCATTTAGTAGACAGAAACTAACACAATATTCATGTTAAACACAAACATATTCAACACCATTTGCAAAAGAAAAACATTTATATCGAAAGGTACGATGTGTAGGCCTTTCCGTTTTCCTAGACGGTCACACTTTGCAGTAAGGTGATGTTGTCTCCTTTCAACATGATCCTCCCTGGGAGACAGAAACACAAGTGGAGACGAGTCAGGAGAGACAGATGATGGACGGAAAGAGAACTTTACTTTGGGACAAAACACACTAATTGCGCATTTCCACTGCAGGACCTCGCACGGCTTAGTACGGTATGGCTAGGCCTCGTTAGGCCAGGCTCACTTTATGCTGCGTTTACATTACAGTTTAGGAACTGGGGTAGTAACTATAGTAACGCAGTGTAGGCGGAGCCGTGACATCATCTTCAATGAGAAACACAAAACCAACATGAGCCCTCAGAGCTCACAGCTCCTCATATCTGTTCAGAAACTAGACACAAGTTAAACAAGTCCAAACCACAGACTGTCTGTGTCATGGAGAATACAGTCGCTGGTTCATTTATGTCTGTAGGCCGTTGTTGTGAGTGTGGACGGTCGGAGCATTTACAACGTTAGCTTAGCCAAGCTCCATTTAGAAAACACGCATTTTAAAAAGGTTTTTCGCCTGCCGTCTGTCTGCAGACTCGTCAAAGCATTAATTCATGGTTTTTACTATCCGGTATCAGTATGTTGTTACTTCGGCATCATTTAGAAACGTGTATTACAATTAAATCACGGTCAAATGTGTTCATCTTGTTGTAGCTGTAGCCCCCTTCACAGCGATTCTCTCTCTAGTTTAGCATACTCAGCCCGGTTGTTGGCCCGGAAAGAACCTCGATTTTGGAGGGCCAGAAAACGGTCAAAAAGTACCCGTTAGCCGGAACTACGCCTAGTGGAAACGAAACAAAAACGGGCCGGGCACGGCACGCTCAAACCGTGCTAAGCGCTGCAGTGGAAATGCGTCATAAGTATGCCTGTGCTTTCGCTGAACCACATGCATATGGTATTTTTGAACAACATGTTTTCTACTCTTACCCAGCGGCTTCCTGTTCTTAGTCTTCATGTGGACCTCCTCAGCATCATCCAGAACCAGGTTCATGTACTCATCAAAACCCTAAAAGAGAGAAAACATTGAGGCCAAAAATTAAATTACCAATTACATTACAAGCCATTTGTATGTCGCTCAGTGTTGGACAGATTTCATTCATTATCAAAGAACTCAGAGTAAAAAGAAAGCACAGTTCTGATGGCCGACATCAGCAGAAGATATACATTCATACAAAGTAAACAAATATATCAGTTTAAAACGTATCAGGGGATCCCAAAATGATTCAAACATGAATTCAGTTATGTCATAAAAGAGAGTAAATGTACGGAGATGTTTGAGTTGTAATACTTTATGCATAATAGCTCTTCAATTTCTCTGCATATGCACTTCAGTCCACGGGTGCATCTTGTAATGATAGGCTATCTGTCATGATGTAAACATTTACAATAATCATTTCCCCAGTTTTTGGTAGGCAGCTATTGTCAGTGTTGTCTTCGCTTTGGTGGTCTGCGGCAATGTTTAAAAAAAACACAACCTGTCTTGTTAACCTTCATTTGAGTGTTTCTTTTAGTTCAAGTACAATCATTTATTGTTGAGTTTCCAAGTGCCCTGTACATGAAATTATTAATTCACCTTCTATTTTAAAACAATATTCAAGGAACTACACATATAAAGACTAAACACAGAATGTAATTCAATGTACAGAAGATGGGGATCTGTGCAAAGTTAAATGCAGACAGTTTATCTGCATGAGTTTACAAATACATTTATTATAGAGAATAAGTCATTAACCAGAAATTGCTACAAGAAGACATTCTTACTCAAACATTTTTATAGAGATTTGAACACATCATTTATTTTTCAATGTAATCATTTCCAAATTGAATTGATTGAAATATCCAATATCAACGTAAGAGCTTGTGCCTCTTCGGGGGGTGCTAACACTTAACCTTATAGTTTACTTTCTCCTTCTTTATATGTAGATATTACTGTTCTCCGTTAATCTCTGTCACGTTGTTTCCATAGCAACAACAACTTCCTGTCAACAGCGCTAACTGTCCTTCAAAAATAAAAGCATGCCCATAAATAGGAAAACAAGCCAAATGACACTTAAGACATAAAACTGCAACGAAAGTAACAAACACAATGCGATATCCTTTTCAATTTCAAAGAACACAAATTGGGTTACATTAACAAATAACTATAAAACAACAATACTGTAGAATAACAAAATGAATGCCGTGAAGTTGAAGCGGTTCGCTTCACAACTATATTAAACAGAACTGTATAGATTTCAATAATCATAAAATCATGGCCATAACCAATAACATACCATTTCCAATATGAAAAAAACACTGAAACTTGTTTATTAATTTATTTTTGGTTCATTTATAGTTGTGAGTGTGTCTGTGCTCCTGTCTCTCTCCTCTCTGGGGGACATTCTCCCTGGAGTAACTAAGGGCTTAGTGCCTTACTCAAGGGCACACTAGTGGTGGTGTTCCTGGCTGGATTTGAACTCACAGCCTTCCGATCTTCAGCCCACCTCACTATCCATTAGACCAATCACTACCCTCTCAAATGGAAATATGTGTTTACATACAGGACTGTCTCAGAAAATTAGAATATTGTGATAAAGTTCTTTATTTTCTGTAATGCAATTAAAAAAACAAAAATGTCATACATTCTGGATTCATTACAAATCAACTGAAATATTGCAAGCCTTTTATTATTTTAATATTGCTGATTATGGCATACAGCTTAAGAAAACTCAAATATCCTATCTCTAAATATTAGAATATCATGAAAAAGTATACTAGCAGGGTGTTCAACGAATCACTTGAATCGTCTAATTAACTCGAAACACCTGCAAGGGTTTCCTGAGCCTTGAAAAACACTCAGCTTGGTTCAGTAAACTAAATCACAAGTATGGGGAAGACTGCTGATCTGACTGCTGTCCAGAGGACCGTCATTGACACCCTCCATCAGGAGGGTAAGACACAAAAAGAAATTTCTCAAAGAGCAAGCTGTTCACAGAGTGCAGTTTCAAAGCACATCCACAAAAAGTCTGTTGGAAGGGGGAAATGTGGCAGGAAACGCTGCACAACCAAGAGAGATGACCGCAGCCTTAACAGCATTGTGAAGAAGAGTCGCTTCCAGAATTTGGGGGAGCTTCAAAGACAGTGGACTGAAGCTGGAGTCCAGGTATCAAAAGTCACTGTTCACAACGTGTCCGGGAAATGGGCTACAATAGCCGTATTCCCATGGTCAAGCCACTTCTGAACTCAAGACAACGGAAGAGGCGTCTGACTTGGGCTAAGGAAAAGAAGCACTGGACAGTTGCACAGTGGTCCAAAGTCCTCTTTTCAGACGAAAGCAAGTTTTGTATTTCATTTGGAAGTCAAGGCGCCAGAGTCTGGAGAAAGGCTGGAGAGGAGCAAAATCCAAGTTGCTTGAAATCCAGTGTGAAGTTCCCACAGTCAGCGATGGTTTGGGGAGCCATGTCAGCTGCTGGTGTTGGTCCACTGTGTTTCATCAAGCCCAGAGTAAATGCAGCTGTGTACCAGAGATTTTAGAGCACTACATGCTTCCGTCTGCTGAAAAGCTCTATGGAGATGAGGAATTCATTTTCCAGCATGATCTGGCACCTGCCCACAGTGCCAAAACCACCAGTAACTGGTGTACTGACCATGGCATTACTGTCCTCGATTGGCCTGCAAATTCCCCTGACCTGAACCCCATAGAGAATATGTGGGGTATTGTGAAGAAGAAGCTGAAAGACACCAGACCCAACAATGCTAATGAGCTAAAGGCCGCTATTGAAGCATCCTGGGCATCCATAACACCTCAGCAATGCCACAGGCTGATTGCCTCCATGCCACGCCGCATTGATGCAGTAATCCGTGCAAAAGGATTCCCAACCAAGTACTGAGTGCATTAATGGACATTTTCAAATGTTTGATTGTGTTTTGCTGTTATAAATCTTTTTTTTTTACTTGGTCTGAGGAACTATTCTAATTTTTTGAGATAGGATTTTTGAGTTCTCTTAAGCTGTATGCCATAATCAGCAATATTAGAATAATAAAAGGCTTGCAATATTTCAGTTGATTTGTAATGAATCCAGAATGTATGACATTTTTGTTTTTTTAATTGCATTACAGAAAATAAAGAACTTTATCACAATATTCTAATTTTCTGAGACAGTCCTGTAAATGGTGACCACACCGTTTGAGAACCACTGAGAACTTAGACTAAGTTAACTATCTAAACACTCAGAGAGTCCTTTACCTCACCTGAGCTGAGGTTATCCCGAGCTTGAATGACACACAGAGACCAATCAAGGGCTTTGATTTATGATCTGTATGACAGTGGCCATGTCGGCAGGCCACATCATGCGGACAGCCAGTCACCCTGTGTGAGGCAGGCCACTTAACAGGCCAGAAGGAGGCGAGATCAGAGCAAGGGAGCGAGGGATCATTGTCCACAAGTCAATCGATCGCAGATGGCGTCGTGGTCACGGACGAATAACAAAAAAATTATATTACAAAAAATTACAAAAAAAACAAAACCTAAATGGGTCGCGAAATATACTTGAGCGGCCCGCCCAAGTAAAGTCTTTGTGTGGGAAACCCTGCTACATATAAAGATGGAAAAAGTAAATAATAAAGTTTATGGTTAAGTGTTAGCACCCCCCGAAGAGGCACAAGCTCTTACGTTAATATTGGAGATTTCAATCAATTCAATTTGGAAGCCGCAGTGCAACACGGCTGCCAAAAAAAACGAATAACGAAATTGAAACCTGAATAGTACTCCAACGAACGAATATTCGGGTACAGCCCTAGTGCAGACATGGTCTTAGAATCTTCTTCAGACCAATCAGCCCACTAACTAAACCTATTCGATGATTACCATACAATGTCCATTTGCCCCATGTTAATGAAATGAAACTATGTGCAATACATACCTGGCTGCTGAATCCTCAGAACTGTTACAGGATGTGTTTTTTTTTGGTAAATTGTGTAACTTTTTTTACTATAACATTTTTGTATGCATGCTTCTTAGACATGAAGCGGTCTTTGGCTCTTTTCTGCTGTAGCAATGTACATTTCCCCTCTGTGGGACTAATAAAGGGATTCTGATGACTGTGTGAGATCAATCACTAATGCTGTGTTCAAATTCAATAAAACAGTCAGGAGCAGGAAGATAACTTACAATAATGCAGCCCTCTATCCGCATGTTCACCTGTTCGTACAACCACACCTGGATCCGTGAGCGCTGGGAATGAGAAGAACACGTTTAATTCAATGCAGTCAAACAATTATAAATAAAATCAGTAATCAAACTATGGAAGATTATTTAAATGAAATACTTACATTTTGAAGGTACCTAAAAATGAGGTTCTGACACTTGGAGTCAAGGAAATTAAAAGGTGTGAAGCAGATCCAAACATTGATGCAAGGCAACTATTGTCCCTTTGTTGCACTGAACATTAACTCGCCAAACGGTATTATTGCTTGGTGGCATTACATACTTTCCCACGCTTAAAGTCAACTTAAGAACAACTATAGGTTATACAAGTCAATGTAAAAATAAGATTAGACAGATATCGAACTAGCAATGTGATCAGCAATGTCATTAAAACTACATTAGATCATAATCAGAGATAATGTAATGTAAAAGCAGTGGTGACTGTAAAGTATTACACGTTTTTTGCTTCTCTGTACTTTTGGCCCACTACAATTCAGATGTGAGTGGTATACTTTTACTCCACTACATGTATTTCAAACCTTTAGTTACTTTGCACATTTGGATTATTAATGTGAAATATAATCAACTCTTAAATGAGACTTTAGTTACAACAATCCACAAGCTACCCTGCAGTATACAAAGTAATTTAAAATGATCTCCACCTTTATCAGATGTGTTAAACACATTAATGCATACATATTATAAACAAAACACAATTGATATTATTCTGAAATGAGCCAATCTGCATAATTATAGTATATATTTAGATGCTGTACTTCACTTGAGTAACATTTGAAATGCAAGACTTTTAGTTTTAACAGAGTATTCCTACATGCTGGTATTTCTACTTTTACCTAAGTACAAGATCTGAGTACTTCTTCTTCCCCTTTGTGAAAGTAAGCTAACATTTTCAACATTGTTGACTGCAGTTTAGCGGGTTATGCTAACAAAGTGGATACACACCGGTCGTTTCAATGCAATATCAAAAGCACCAGAACTGATAGCAAAAGCTTTTTAAAATAAAGATACATATCATAGTTCTTATACGTTTCTCTCAAACCCTACAGCTTGGTTAAAACTGGAGATGAATGACTAGCTTCATGCTAATAAGAACGGTTAGCCTAGCTGCTAACTTACTGTAACAAACAATTAAACGTAAACCAAAAGGATACAATGGGCTGGACCATAACCTTCTGGACCTTCTGTCCTTGTCCCCTGTACGCCATCCTTCCAAGTATATACAAGAGTTAGGTATAGGTAAAAAAAATTGCACTTTAAAGTAGAGTGCACAACAACGAAACTCTCACGTTGGAGGTTAGCTTGCTTTAATGGCGGGTCTTTCTTCCGCGTGTAGTGGTTCGCTGTTAAAAAGAGGTCGCATGGTTTAGAGCAGCGCCCCTGTAGGTAGGAGGTCGTTGCTGCACACACTTTTTTTCTCATTTCAGTAAAAATCACATATTCAAAGAATACACATTATAAATTATTCTGGATAAATTAAAATCTTCTATAAAAGACCTACTGCAACATAAATATACATATAATACAGTAGCAGAAACATATATAGATAGTACATCAATTAGAGTTTTGCTAAGTGTCTGTTGTGCAAATTGTTCGTTATGGAGAGGAAGAAACCCAAACTGTGTATATAAGTACAACACACATGTTATATACACACAAAACATTTACTTCAAGGTAGGTACATATATAGGAATTAGTTTTGGGTCATAAAGATAAAGCAACACTTTCTCAGAATCAAGCAAAACTAAGAGTTAAAGAGAAAAAAAACTGAGTCAAGCTAAATAATTTTTTTCCAAAAATAAAACTATAAGTTGCAAACAAATCATTTGTGTAATCATGTAAACTATAAGTATTTTTTCTTGGTTTTAACATAGGTTTTTGTTAGGGTTAACAGTTCTTGTTGCTTCTTTCTCAATGATCAGACTTTTGTGTGTGTTGCTCAATTACTAGTTTTACTAGTTTAGATACAAAGCTTTTGCTTGTCGTTCTACAAAAGTTGTGCCTTACTTATGGACTGGCTGGACACAACACTTCCACATATAAGAGATTTACATGAAGGCAAATATGCTTCCTCCTGTGGTCAAATAATTCGCTTGTGTTTCGATTTAGAGAGTAGGATGATCACCAAAGGGCTCATCACGGCATTATTCTCGAGAAGTACGACCATACTTGTTCACTATAGGCAAGCAGTTGATCTTCTTCTGTGACATTATATTGGACGGTTATATAAATGTCTTTAAAATATATTTACTCTCTAAATCAAACAGACAAGGATGGATTACCTTTTTATGTTTTTTTTTTAATTCCAACTTTTCCAGAGGACAAGTCAGTAACCCAAGTTCTGGATAAGAGTCTCAAGAAAAAAGGTATTATGATTGAATGTTAAGTATTGTGTTATGTACTTTGTTTATGACACATGTTGAATCATGTATCATACTGTACAACAGGGCTATTCAATTAGTTTGGAATGGGGGCCGGTTGATGAAAATGATCCAAAGCAAGGGGCTGGGAAAAAGATGGCTTGAAATATGAGCAATCATATTAAGAGCCTCAGATACAGTAAATACTACAAAAGCCAAGTGGAGTGCATATATTGTGTTTCATTAAATCAAACAACATAGCCCCCAAGGCCTTTATAGATCTAAATGGCAAGTTCAGAACTCAGTAGGCCTATATGTGAAGCTAATTCAACCATCAACATCATTTAATTTGATTTAATTTAGGTGAAATTATCTAATCATTTCGCAGAGATGCAATACACTACAGTAGTTATAGGTGGGTTGTCACTACAGTAGCTGGGTTCAAAACCCGAGCCCGCTGAAGTCTTTAACTAGTCCGCTGAAACCACACCCAAATTCTGACGAACACGGAAGTAAAAACATGGCGTCTACACAGGTAAAGCTTTAACAATGCGTAAACTTAAAGGATCATACCACTATTTGGTAAATTATGTGGAAGTAATGCATTTTGGGAGGTTGACTTTGGTGACTTTGGGGTTGACTTGGTGACTTGAGACGGGGTTTGACTTGGTGACTTATGGGGAACGTCTTCTCAACCGTCTCGTTGAAACATTAGCATGCTAGCATATCGTGGATATGTGCATTGCTTTTAACAGTTAATTAACGGTTGAATCGGTACAGCTTAGTGTCATAGTATGGTTATAATATTATACATTTAATTAATGTAACATTCTTGATGATACTGCAGCTTCCCACCCAGTGCACGAACAATGGAGATGAATATCCAGGTGCCGTCGTATATGATGACGAAGAATTTCCTATTTCCTCTTCTCAACAAGTACGGTTTTTCACCATTTACTGTAGCTTGAAGCTATTCAAATAAATGATCCTAAATACGAATGTTTACTTTAAATGTTTTGTTTTTCTAGGATGGGCAGGACGTTGAAATGAAAGCTTCGAGTGAAACAAAAGGCAATCACAGGTTAGGCACGTCAAAGCAAGGCAATTCAGATGCTTACAGAGGACTACAAATTACTTTGTAATTTAGTTAATGTTGTTGTTGTTAAAATGTTGTTATATCTGTACCAAGAGTCTTAGCTTGTTTTTTATGTCTTCTATTTTGGCAATTGAAGCTAAACACTTAGTTCTTTGGCACTCTCTCAAAATATATGTCTCTGTCACAGACCATGGCACCAGGAAAGTGAAATATGTGCTTGTATGATGGCTGCTTTTCCCATGTTGATATGCTTTAACTGTCAATGTGTGGACCTGCTTTAGTTATATTCTGATAAATATGATCCTGGCTCAACCTATCTAATGTGTTAATATGCCACTGTTGTACTGCAGCTCTGTGAGACCTTTTCAATCTGCCCGATATGAGAATGAGGACGCTGCAACTCCAGCCAGGTAAATCTCTAAATGTTACTGCTTTAATCAAATGTATTGTGTATGTCATGTATGTGTATATACAGTTTTTATGTTGTCGCTTATCAGGCTTGTCATGTGGTGGAAAACTCCAGCTCTATTGCATTTTAAAAGTTACTGTAAGCATTTATGTGTTTTTGAATCTGTGATCCAAAACTATTCATTATCGTTTAACTGGATTCAATGGTTTTTATACCAGTGACCAAGATAAGTGCTATCAAGTCATTCTAAACTTCCCATTGTTCTTCCCACAGTCTTCAGGAGGAGGAGGAGGAGGAGGAGGAAGAGGAGGAGGAGGACGAGGAGGAGGAAGAGGAGGAGGAGGAGGAGGAGGAGAAGGAGGAGAGGAGGAGGAGGAGCAGGAGGAGCAAGAGGAAGAGAAGGAGGACGAGGAGAGGAGGAAGAGGGCTGAAGATGAATGAAGGCACCTACAGCCAACACTCTACACTGTAAAAACTGTTGCTTTGGTAAACATTTTTTTTAAATGTCAAAAGTTTCCAGGCAATTTGAAGAGTTTAGTCAACTTTTGCATTTTTTGAGTTGGTGTAATTTACTTTTTTAGTTTTCCTCTACTCAAGAACGTGTTACTTTGCTAAAATGTAAAAACAATGTGTCAACAGTTTCCAAGCAATTTTAGGAGTTGGGTAAACTCACTGATGTGATTTTTTCTGCATGTGAAAAGATGAGTTGAGCCTACAATTAAAAGCCAACATATTAAGTGTAACCAATGCAAATAACAATCTGCTAAGAACCACCAGAAGAATAAATAAAGTAAATTATAAAACACAATTGAGTTGCTGGAACCTACACGACAAACTCTTCCTGATTTCAATCCAACCATTTAAATATTTGATAGCATTGAAACATTGCAGATTAAACAAATAAATAAAAAAAGGGAACGTTATGGACATGTTAATACATTTTATTACAATGTTATTATTTCAAAACAGTTTTCATAAAACAGTAACAAGTTTGTTTAAAAGCACAACACATTAACATGGAGACACCTGGTTATTACCTGATGGTTATTCCAACTGCATCTGGCTCGTGGGCAACGTATCACTTCATGCTGTGCATTACGAGCCTGTTGCACTTAGACCTCAGCTGTTCCCTGTAAATACAAACAAAACACTACATTGAATACAAATCAGGACACACCATGTGTTTTCCTCAACACCAAAAATCACATCCGTCTTGAAAACATAACGAGCCAGTTTACATTAGCTGTTAACAGACGGTAACAGAGGTGCTATTCACATGCATTACACGGGGTTTAAGCCATCAAAAAAAGGCTGGTTTGCAAGAAAATGAACCACATAGTCATGATATTGATATAGTTCATAAAATGTCCAATTACTTATTTTTAACCCCACCTCATGCTCAGAGATTTATATAAAGTGGCACATGGGTCCTAGAATAAATAAGAACAGACGATTATTTCAACTTTAACTTGATAAGTGAGAGCGCAGGCCAGTCTACATGAATTCACGTTTCTGTCCAAAGGTTCCACGATGGAGTCAATAATGTTTTAAAATATCACTTGCTGCATAGTTTACATCTCCATCCCATCTGTGATTCAAAAAATATAAAAAAAAGGTTACGTGTAGGGGCGGATCTAGAAAAATATTCATGGGGTGGCAAGAGGGTGGCAGGAGATTTTGAGGGGTGGCATCCGCTGGCAGAAGTATATGCTGATTTAATCGCAGTCATATCAATCAATGTTAACTTGGAAAGCCACAATATTGATATTTTAACTCAATAACATAGGTGACTGGCATTATTGTGGCACATCAGTAAAGCCTTTTTTTAACTGAACAATAACTGAATGAGTTTGTCTCGCTCTTAGACCAGCATCAAATCTATGTAGACTGCTGCAATAAGTACATGAATTAACTGTCTCATCAATGTTTGTCTGAATGAATATGATACTATTAACAATCATATAATTCCTATCAGCTGTCAGTCGCTGTTATGATTCACATATTCATTTATTATTGAAAAAGCTATATTTTTTGGTGGAGTTAATGATGAATGTTCCTCAAGATGCTTGCTCACCCTCCTTCAAATTTGAAAGAATAAATTACTATCATATATCAAAATTCATAAGAATCAAAGGAACAGTTCAGCGCTCCACAACTTTACTGCAAACAGTTACAACTTTGACTTTACATCAGAAAGAACACACATTAAAGAAGTGCATCAATTAGGGTTAAAAACGTGTATCGGGCTAAAACCATGGCTAAAACACATCGCTGCAGTTATTATCCAGTGGAAAGCCCTTACGTAGTTTTACACACCGTCTTCTTTGACTTTCTCAGTACTTAAAACTGTTTTCTCAAAGAAAACATGTTGTGTACAACATTTTTTCATACAAGGTCAGACCTTGTATGTGTATACAACATTTTTTCTTTGAGAATAGAGTTTTAAGTACTGAGAAAGGTCATCATCTTAACAGTTTTTTATGCTCATCCGTGAGCAGAGCATCAAGTTGGCATGCCTATTACAGCTGAATGCGGTGGGCGATTACCATCTTGTTCAGCAAAACGCCTCACAAACTTATTAAGATCCAAAGCTTTAGTGCGTTTTGATTCAATGCTGAGTACAGCCAAACTTGACAGTCTCTTCTCTGTCACTGTAGACAGCAAATACCTCATTCCTTCCGTCTACTTGGGTCCGAATCATAGACTGTCCGAATGCTTCTCGTTTTGCACCGTCCCCCGTCCGCGCCAGGGCCGGGGGAGGGGTTACAAGACTCGCGTCTTGTGCTGCATTCACTTGCACTCGGATATTAGAGATTTTCTCTCATAAATGTCCGATGAGCCACAACTTTTATTTCAAAACAAAGCTGCCAGCTGGGGTGGCAGCTGGGGTGGCAAGGCTATTTTTAGGGTGGCAGTTGCCACCCCATGCCACCCCGGTAGATCCGCCCTGTCGTTTCCATAATGTCTAATATCTACTTTATATTGCGGTAAAACATCTCATTAATACAACTGTATTTATTGATATTTCTCGCAAAAGACTGCATTTTACTGGACTACATTGAACACATCTTGCTGAAGTTATAAATGCATCTTTAGGGAAATGCCCATGGATGTATAATAGGAAATGCCCATAGACTGTATATATAAATGCCGTGCAAATCAACACTCCGTTCCAGAAGGTGGCAGTAAATCCACCCAAAAGCAGTTTGATGAGCACCATTAGAAACATATAAGAAGAAGAGAAACATGGCAGAGAGAGAAGTGGGTGACTCCAGCGCTTCAACAACAAGTGATGATCATACAGGGGGAAGTGTGGACCTGAAACCAGAGGATGGAGACCCGGAGAGACCTGAGGCCCAGAAGGACCAGGACCTCAAAAGCGTCCTGGTCACCAGCGTGTTGAACCTAGAAGAGCTGGACGTGGACCTGTACAGGTAGATGTGAAGTTTGGCATTTAACGAAAGTAGTGATGCATTCATATCCTACTGAGATTTGTATTATTACCACTTTCCTACATTCATACAGCGCTAACGTCAACGTTCAAGGTCTAATTTCTACTTAGGGAAACCCTGGATATCTAAGTGCTTCAAAAGTGAAAGCACTTCTTGTCAAAGTCAAAGTCAACTTTATTGTCAATCTTTCAGTTTGTGTGTATAGACAGATCGAAAT
The DNA here is from genome assembly GCF_949606895.1 of Notothenia rossii. NCBI lineage: Eukaryota > Metazoa > Chordata > Actinopteri > Perciformes > Nototheniidae > Notothenia > Notothenia rossii. The sequence goes on from NC_136903.1 coordinate 88,863,883, forward strand.
ACCGTTTCCCACAATCACGAATAGCCTACAAAAAATACAAATATATATAAAAATATGTATATATACCTATATATATATATACACAATCAAGAGACACATTTATACATATGCACACATTAAGACGTAAATAAAAGCTCAACAAAATAACAGTCACTTCAATATCTATTGTGCCGTGCGTAATGTCCCACATTTCAGGATCAAATATTCAATGACTGGATTATTAATACTCATGCATTCATGTATTCATCACAGCTGACCAGTAAAGGTAGTGCTAATTTCATTACTTTGTATTCTGCTGCTCAATATCTTTACACATCATAGTTTATGTATATGCAATCTAACTAGTAACTCATTTTGGTTGTAGAGTAAAACGTAAAAGTAGAAGTATAAAGTAGCTTGAGTAAATGTACTTCACTACATTACACCACATAAACCAGCTCAATGTGGATGTGTCACAAATAGCCGAAAACAGGTGTTTATTGTAATTAAACACACTTTTATTTTCCAGGATGATTGTTGTGATGTTTGCACAATATAGGAAACTGCCCTCTATCCAATATCCATAAATGCGGCATACTTACTTCAGTTGATGTATATATTCCCTTAAACAAATGATGTGGCACATGATTTTCATTTGGCACAATGCAATGATATTGTAATAAGAAATATAATGATATTTTATTTTATCCATATCAACCATCCCTATAACTCACTTTGTACTTAAAGTGTCTTTTGTGGTAAAGTTCTGTACTTTTGATTAAAGAAAGTGAATCCCATAAGTTCCACCTACACTAGAGATGTGTAAAGTTTTCCTTTTTTACACATTTTTTGAAGGATAGTTATGGCACTACATTATTCAGTCATTGTATGCTTCATAACGCTAAGTGAAAATACAGTCTTTTTAAATATATTGATCACCCTCAACGTGAAATCTACATCAGCACCATCTAGTTAGAGACTATGTTACATACATTTCAAATGATTCTCTATTTCTCCCCAGAGGGACGCACCACTGGATTCCCCGCAGTCAGCGTCTGTTTGGGGGTCAGATCATCGGTCAGGCCCTCGTAGCTGCTGCCAAATCAGTCAGCGATAATCTCTACGCCCATTCCCTCCACTGCTACTTTGTACGGGCAGGTAAAATGTAGCATTGTTTTAATGAACAGCAATAGTGCTGACTGAATATATGAAAGGGGGCTCTTAAATCCTGCAAATTTTGTTAAATGTATATTGATAGAAAATAAAAATTTCACAATTTACAAAATACACATCCTGTAACAGTTCTGAGGATTTAGCAGCCAGGTATATATTTCACAGCTATTAACGGCATATATATATATATATATATATATATATATTGCACATAATACAATTGAATCAGCAGTCTCCTCACAGTTGTATCTGGGTGTGTTTCAGGAGACCCTAAGGTGCCCGTGCTGTACCAGGTGGACCGCATCAGAGACGGACGCAGCTTCACGGTGCGCTCCGTCAGGGCCATCCAGCACGGGCAGCCCATCCTCATCTGCCAGGCCTCCTTCCAGATGCTGCAGCCCAGCCCCCTGCAGCACCAGTTCACCATGCCTGTGGTCCCCCCACCCGAAGACCTCCTCACCGTGGAGGAGCTCATCCGCCTCTATCTCAGGTAAAGATGCTGTCTCAATTACTCAATGTACTCTTCCAGTATGAGAGTACACATGATAACAAAGGTATCCCAACTGTAGCTGTGAACATGACAGGATGTGTGATTACCTAGAAGAGCATCAGGACTGTTTGAGGCATATGATAGCTATGTGATTAACCTGATGATTCAGCCTCTATGGAGAGAGACATATGACAAGCATGATCATTTCTGACGTGGAGCTAATCTGAAGTAAACATTGAATACTGCTTTCTATTCCTCCATCTTGTGACTGTGGAACTCCCTCTCTTGGATATCAGCATGTGAAGGACACTGCTCAGGAACTAGTTGATGCTCTGTATGTGATGACTACTTCCATTCTGGAGAGGATCACAAATACATGGATCCTGAGACTGAAGCTAAAGCCGGGGACCAGTGATATCTTTCTAACAGATGCTAGTGTAGTGGCGAAAATCCTAAAGAAATCCAATTGAATCAATAAAACTGCCGCTGAAGCACCGGTTAAAGAATCCTACGCAGGGGAAATTAGTCAAAGTCCAGGCAAGAGTTTCCTTTTCATACATTTATATCCATGATCCAATATCATCAAAGGTACAATAAACAGGTTTCCTATATATTCTTGTCTTACAGCCTTTCCAATAGCTTTTACTTGAATCCCCCTGGTAAAAAAACATATGCTTATACTGGTGCACTAATCCCACCAGCACCTGTCTCCAACGTATACCCATCATCAATTGGGGTTTTCTATTTTGTTGTGTTTAAAAATGTTTTTACATCATGTATGAGGGTTTTTCAGTCTGTGGCGATAAGTATGGTTTTATTGTCTCGTGCTTTTACATTTGTTTTTTTTGTCTTATCGATTTTGTCTAAATGTATTTATGCTGCTTTTTATATATGTATTGATGAAAAGCACTTTGGTCAGCTCTGTTGTTTTTAAATGTGCTATTTAAATACGATTGGATTGGATCACCAGGTACTCAAAACTGCCTTCAAAATAAAGGCATAAACAACTACTTTAATAAAGTTCTAAAGTAATTGCAATAAATAATTATACCGGTACATTGAATATAAACAAAAACAGCAAGACAGTAAGTATATTAAGATATAAAAATCAATATATAACACCAACAACGGTAACAGAAAATGAACTATTTGATGTTATTTGTTATTTAATGATCTGCTTTTCTCTCTGCTGTCCCACAGTAAACCAGACCTGGCAGAGAAATATAAGCTAGGCCTGAACAAGCTGCTGGCCAACGAGGTCCCCATCGAGATAAAGCCGGTCAACCCCCCGGTCTTTTACAAACTCACTGCGAGCGAGCCGAAGAACCTGTTCTGGGTGCGAGCACGAGGATATATTGGTAAAAACGAATAAACATTACATGACATTACATTACAATTCATTTAGCTGACACTTAGATCCAAAGCGACTTACAATAAGGGCAATAAACCATCAAGATACAAACTCAGAACAAAAAAACCTACAGATATACTCTACGTCTCAAATAAGGCAAAACCAATTGATGTGCTACGTTTGTTTTTGTGGGTTTGGTTTGATAAATATAAAATCTACAAGAGAATATATGAAATGTTGATGACAAGCAAAGGTCTATTTTTTTAAACGGAGTCTGGTGCAGTGCTCACTATACTCCTGTGTATTGTTGCAGGTGAGGGCAACATGAAGCTGCACTGCTGCGTTGCTGCCTACGTGTCAGACTTTGCGTTCCTGGGCACCGCTCTGCTTCCGTACCCCGGCTACAGAGCTCAGTTTGCCGCCTCGCTGGACCACGCCATGTGGTTCCACAGCACCTTCCGCAGCGATGAGTGGATGCTGTACGAGTGTGAGAGCCCGTGGGCAGGTGAGTGTGTCAGGACCCCCTATTGGGCTTTCTGTCAGAACAACACACATCCTTTATCACTATAGGAACTTTATCACCTATGACCTGGAGATAGTTCTCCAGAGTTTAATTTGATTGGATCCAGATTTGATTGACTTGCAGTTTCATGATTTGCTCAACAAACATAAACATTACAGCTTCAAGTAATGGAAACAAATGCTAATGTATTTTAAACCCTTACAAAGAATTTGCTTTGATGTAAAATTTCGAATTCATAAATACAGTCAAGGGAATTAATTTGTTTAAAAAATAGGAGGAAATGTATAACTATTTCAAGCCACTATAAAAAAATATGCACAAAAAGTAAGTACGATAAGAGTGTACCGTTATATGTGCAGTGTAGCATAACTCCAGATCGAGTGTTCCAGCCTGTGACCTAAGATTCTCATTGACATATCTACACTGTAGCTATGTACACATGACAATAACAGGCTTGAATCTTGAGCATGTGTGTTGTTTCCTGCAGGCGGCAGCAGGGGATTGGTGCAGGGGCGGCTGTGGAGGAGGGACGGGGTCCTCGCTGCCTCGTGCTCCCAGGAGGGGGTCCTGAGAGTGAAGCCAGTCACACGGCCCAGCAAACTATAAGCACTTACTTATCAGATTTAAATTAATCATATAACTGTTTTCTGATTTTTATACATACATGTGTAATTTAATAACTATTATTTGTTTTTTTAATATATATTTGATTTCCAGTCAATAAATAATGAAAATGTTATAATGAGTGAACGCTTGTCATTTGTTTTGCATAGCCACAAAACTTTTCTGCAGGTTCACTCATACTAGTTTGTGAAATTAAACAATTTCTAGTTGAATTCTACCGCAATGACTTGGCTGTTATCTTGGATGTTCTCATTGGTAAAACATTTTTTAAATGTCGAAAAGGTCCAAGGTAGTAACTTGGATGGAATAACGCCTATCTTGCACATGCCTGATGCCTTAATCTGCCTGTTTAATTGAAGCAGAAAAGGAAATATCTTGATTCACCAGTGGAGACTCAACACACTGTTACTGGCATGCTGTGCCAATAGTAGAACAAGCTCTCCAAGTATCAGCACAGCAGAAGGTGTTCACATCCTCCGTCGCAGACTGAAAAACCACCTTTTTCGAATGCAAAATATGAGTAAAAAGTCCTTCTGTAGTTGTTAGAAATTGCTTATTTGAGGTCAATTGACGCCAATGCATTATTTTATATATAATGTTTTATAATGTTTTGGAAAGGCTAATATCCCTGGCTCTTGAGTTTGAATCTCAAAGCTAAAGGAAAAGTTATTTAATGAAGAATTATAAACTGGAACTGGATTGGGACATTCAACAAAATATACAATCTGATCCATCAACAGAGACTTAAATTAGAGCAACATAGATACAGCCTGGAAAATAAAGTCTGGTCCTTCATGAGAGACTGAAAAACAGAATGAGTGTGGGGTAGAACAGAGCAAAACTGTGCAGATTGTTCCCTATCAATAGTAGGCCTACCTTTGAATCTGCCACAAATAGTTCATTTTACAAGGTGGCAGACTTGAAATGGCGTCCATAATGCACACAAATGTGAGCCAAGGAGCCACATAGATGCTGTTGTATATTAGGCATCAGTGTGTGTTCTCCTAGTAGGACATTAGTATTATAGCTTTTCGTTGTTCTATTAGTATCAACCTCTATGGTATCAACGTTAGTATCAAAATACTAAAATTACCCACCCTACTGCTTGGTTGCTAAGTGGTTAGCGCCCCTAGTTACCACTTTCCTCCCATCATGCATCACGTCTAGGAGACCAAGGTAACCTGGGAACGAAAACCCTCTAATATCACTTTTAAAAGACTGAAAATCAACTTTGTATTTATTCAAATGCAGAGAAGAGACACACATTCATAGCAGACGTCAACCGCGAACGTGGACTACGACGCTAAGCTAATTTCTACACGGATATAACATAACATTGAAGGAGCTAGCTTTGTTGCTAACAGTATGCTAGCTTAGGTTATTTCAGGGACCTACTAACGTTACTACAACTTTATCAAGTTAATATTGGTCGATTATTTCCCTAAATGTCATATATAGCTAGCAAGTAAACCTGTTAACTCAATACATAGTTAGCTAAGATAGCAAATGTATCGAGGGCAGTTTATACGTACTTCTAGTTGATCTAACTTGGAGTTACAACCTGTTTCTAGGTTGTATGGATGCTATTAAGAGCCTATTTCGGTGAGTGAATTATAATAAAGAAGAATGGAGAAGGAACAACACAACACTGTCGTCTTCAATGTCTCGAAGAGAGAGCTGTTTACTACGAATAATGGATACAAAACCATGCAGAAAAGACTCAGAGCTCAATGGAAAATCCAAAGGTAATGTTGCTTGTTTATTAATAACCATATATGTTGTCTTGTGCTACTGGCTTTGGCTTAGAATATAAAAAAAATGAATTGTATTGCAATAATCTTGAGAAAAACAGTCAGTATTGAAATAAATGCTGTCACCCCTAGTTTGAAGGAAGAACTGTCTCTGGAGAAGCTGAAGGGTGTCAAGCTGTGGATAACTGCAGGTCCCAGGGAGAAGTTCACAGCATCAGAGGTACCGAAAGAGAGAGCAACTATCATCAGTGTTTTAAAGGGAAAACAGACACGTTGGCGTGGGAGATGGGAAAATGACCTCATCATTGACATTGTGTACACTGATTTAATTTCCTGCACACAAAGGCATGTTTTTTAGAGTGTTGTCCCATTTCCTTTCAGCTGGAGGTGCTGAAACACTACCTGGACGCAGGAGGAAACGTCCTGGTCATGCTCGGGGAAGGCGGAGAAATGAAATATGATACTAACATCAACTTTCTACTGGAGGAGTTTGGGATAATGGTCAACAATGGTGCATATTTAAATGTGTTGAAATGACATCATTTATTCAGTTCTGGGTGCTTTTGTTTGAATTTGATTTCATTCTGTGGTATCTGTTTTCTCTTCATCACTGCTGCAGATGCTGTTGTGAGGAATGTGTATTACAAATACTTCCACCCTAAGGAGGCGCTTGTGTCCAATGGTGTACTGAACAGGTTTGTTGATTTTTTGTAGCGTGCTTGTTGTATGTTTATATGTTTTCAAATGTAATTGTACTAAATCTACTAAAAAAGTAGTTTGTAGTATTTAAAGTGGGGTTGTAGGACGTAAATATCCTCAAATCACGCATCACATCTAGGAGGTCTTATGAGGTAACTTGTGTAATGCTAACCTTTTAAATCAGGGGTGTCAAACTCAAGGCCCGGGGGCCACATCCGGCCCGCGGCTCCATTTTCTGTGGCCCCACAAGAGCGTGCAAAGAATGTAATTTGTTTATTATACGGTTACATGCTACTTTACAGAAGCACTTTGCCCATAAACTACATTTCCCACAATGCATCTCAAATTAGAGTTTTTTCTCAGAATTCGCATTTTTTTCTTCAAAATGTTACTTTTTATTTCAAAATATTTTTTCTCCAGAACTTGGCTTTTCTTTTTAAATCATTTTGTAACATTCTCACTGAAGAGACTTGCAATTATTTGCCCTAGACTTCTGCTTTCAGACGTAGTTAATTATGAAGTTATTGACCTATCCGATAATAATCCAATGCAGAGGCAATAATGTAATATAATACATTTTATATATATTATATATTTATATATGTATTTTTATATAGTCTTAAAGTTACAACCGGCCCTTTGAGTGCAACCATAATGCTGATGTGGCCCGTGATGAAATTGAGTTTGACACCCCTGTTTTAAATGAAGATCTCAAGGGGCATGCCAACCGCCATTCACTGAAGGAAATACACTTGATTATGAATGAGTACCTCGTACAACCCCACTTTGAAACAACCAATTGTTCCCTTTTAGATAGTTTTGAATCACAAAAGTCACAATTGTCTTTTTTCTTGTTTAGAGAGATCAGTCGAGCTGCTGGAAAAGTGGTCACAGGCAGCATCGAAGACGAAAAAGTTGGAAACAATGCACAGTAAATGATTTACTTACTATCTTTTACAATAAAACACATTTGAGTGTTTTCGAAGGGGCGTTTGAACACACACTTTTTTCTTTCTTTAATTGTGAAGGGCTCTCACATTTGTGTATCCGTACGGAGCCACACTGAGCGTGATAAAGCCCGCTGTGGCTCTGCTCTCAACGGGCTCCGTCTGCTTCCCCCTCAACAGACCCGTCCTGGCCTTCCATCAAGGAAAGGTAGATTTCTCGCTCCTTCCCAGACCTTAAAGCATTATGTACACTTGTGAGATGATGTTAAAAGATGTCTCGTGTCTTATTCAGGAGGCTGGCAAACTGGTAGTGTTGGGTTCCTGCCACATGTTCAGTGACCAGTACATAGACAAAGAGGAGAACAGTAAAATCATGGTGAGTTTAGCCGACATTTTAATATCATTTGTGTCATGTAACAAATTAGAAGGGTCTCTTGTAGACCTGTCAAATATTTCTGACAATATCCTGTCTTACTTTCCTTCCAGGATGTCTTGCTCCAGTTGCTCATGGCCGATAATATTCAGCTGAATCAGATCGATGCAGAAGACCCAGAGGTGAGGAAGTACCGTATACTTCACAGGAGAATGGCATCACTTGTATTGTCTTTTATTAAAATAAGCCATCCATCCCCTAGATCACAGATTACACCATGTTGCCGGACACGGGGTGTTTGTCAGATCAGCTCAGAGTGTGTTTACAGGAGGGCGATGAAAACCCCCGGGACTTCACCTCGCTCTTTGATATGTCTTTGTTCAATTTGTCAACTGACACCTTACCCCAAGTCATCAGGTGAGAATGCAAAATACACAAAAGAAGGCAGTCCTAGCTTTGCTATTCATTACCTTCAGAGCTTAAGAGAATGTTAATGTTTTCCACAGTGCTTACAAGCAGCTTAATGTCAAAGACGAGCCTCTTCAGCTGATCACGCCGCAGTTTGAGACGCCGCTGCCTCAGCTCCAACCCGCTGTGAGTTTTAGTCCTGCTGATTTGGCGCTTAGGATATCTTTTTTCCATACATGCAGGTCAATTCTTAAGTCATATACAACTCCAATATTAAAAGGAGGCATGTCGAGTGGCACAGGAAGGAGTCAGCATTGTAGCCCTTCCAGTTCCCTCGCTAAAAGTTGATAATCAAGTGGGTTATTGATTTGAAGCAGACATTTTGAATGAGACTGGTAAAATGCCATTATACCGATGATTAGCCGCCTTTAGCTCGGCGATGGTGACAAAGCCATGCTGTGATGTAGTTGTTTGTATTCTAACTTTTTACTTATGGCGATTGCATTTATTCTTAAAATATAAAAGTGACGTTAAAACAATTATATGCAAAATTACAAAAGCAAATGGAAAGATCCCATTGCTTTTTGTGGTTGGAACTTGTGCAATGCCAACTCCCTGTTCGGCCTACAAAAGTGTCAACACTGCACCGCTATATTATCCTGTAATGTAGTTCTACTAGACCAGATTTACATGCGTTAATGCTCATTAAACACATTCTTCTCTTAATGTATTCACCCTTTGTCTAAAATGCTAGTTTTGACATCACAATCTTAAGGTGGAAAGTTTGTTTAAACCAGTCACTGAATATGGTCTGTTTGCATTGCGTTCTTTCATAGCACCTAAACCTGCTTTAATAAAACAATTGGATGTCCCACCGTTTAGAATAGGTGTCTTTCAAGGGAAATGAAATGTTATGAGTTCCACAATGTGTGTTTTCTTGTCCTCCAGGTCTTTCCACCTGCCTTAAGCGACTTGCCTCCCCCGATGCTTGACCTGTTCGACTTGGATGAAACGTTCTCTTCGGAGAAAGTGCGCCTTGCACAGCTCACCAATAAATGTAAGTCAAGTACTCCAATTAAAACGGGACAGTTACATCCGTCAGGTATCAGGGTGCCCGCGGGGTCTTAAAGTATTACAAGTTGATAAATCAATTTAGTGAAAATTAAAGGTGGGGTAGGTAAGTTTGAGAAACCGGCTCGAGATACACTTTGTTATATTCCATGGAATGCTCTTAACATCCCGATAGCAATGAATATCTGAAGTGCTTTGACAAAAAATCCATAAAAAAATATCTGTGGAAGCCGCGGCGCTTTAAAAAGCACGACCAATCATCTGAGCCGGCTCGGCTAAAGTAACTGGATGGCCTACCTGCCTGTCAGCCTTCCATCTGGGCACAAACTTATCTCGTGCCCTCATTGGTCATGTGCACGTTCGTGTGTGTTGGAGGAGGGGCTCTGTAAGGAAGTAAGCCTATTAAAAAGTATTAAACAGCATTTTCCAAGGTATTACATGTTTTAGCTTGTTTTCAATAAGTACATACATTTTCCAAAGAGGTTGTATTCTACAGTGTGCCTGGATGGAATCATTGCGTAGGTGTGTAGTGTGATTGTGTAGTTTATTTATGGCATCCCGTTGGGTTTGACGTCATCTGAACAGGACATCGCACGCTCTCAGCGCGCAAAGGTCCGTTTACGCCGGTTGTTAAACAACATCGTTATGGGGAAATGCAAGTTTGCGTCCAAATGGTTGGAAGATAAGGAGGAAGGACAATCCATACTGTATATAGTCAATGTGAGGTAAAGTGTGTTGCCAAGGTAACCAGTTAAACTCGAAGTGGCGATGAGGTCTTAAAATGTATGGAACGGGTCTTAAAAAAAAAAGGTCTTACATTTGACTTCAGGACTCCTGCATATACCCTGAGTATTAACAGATTCTGCTTACAGGTACGGACGATGACCTGGAATTCTACGTGCGGAAATGCGGGGAAATTCTGGGTGTGACTCCAAAGCTGGATAAAGAGCAGAGGGATGCCAAGCACATCCTGGAACACATTTTCTTCCAGGTGGTAGAGTTCAAGAAACTCAATCAGGTGAGAACTTTAAAACTCTTACACTAAAGTATATGCTCTGAAAGCGATGGTCTAACAATGAATGTCCCTCTTTCAGGAGCATGATGCCGACACAGACACGCCTTTCACTCCGTTGTGATTGGATTCAAGATATTCCATCTCTGCCTTTCAACACCCTGTCACATGACCAAGCTGATGAGTTCAGGAACAAAGGGGGATCATAACTCTAGCACTGGACTATCAACTAGGTACAGATGTGTTTAAGATATTGTATAAAGATATTTTTATAACTTTCCATTGAATTTCATTTACAAAAAAACCACTTCAATGCAAATAAAGTCATGGATACATTTATTTAATTGTAATCTTTAAACATATTGTAAATAAGGCACAGGGCTCTCATACATCCCCACACATGGATCCTGTAAAAGAAAGAATTTGAAAAGTTGAACATGGATTTGTATGAATATTAAAAGTTATTATCCAAACTGAGCATCTTACCTTCACATAATCCTCAATGGAGCAGAAGAGACAGCCATGTGCAGATAAAAACCAAGTGTGTGTTCACTGAAGGACTTCCTGGACCACATCAGGGGGAAACATCGGCTCCTGAAGGTTGCGTTTGGGGTTTTGGACTCCATGTTGCCTCCAGAGCACTGCACGCCATGATGGATCGAGGACTATTGTTTCCAGATGCAATACCAGACACATCCCAGGACATTCGAGAGGGAGTGAGGTCTGTGTACGACTGATCCAACACAGCAAGCTGTTTATTCTTCTTCAGAAGCAGCTCGTAGGGAGTGGAGGACTTTCCCTGCAGAGGCACGGCCAGGTAACAGCCGTCAGATTCTTGAGCGTTGGTCGGAGCCAGAGAGGGAGAAATGGGGTCCGAAGAGAGGCAGAGAGAAGCCGGGATGGACAGTCGGGGGTCAGATCCGTCAGCAAGTTTGTCGTTTGATGCCCTCGACGTTGAAAGATCCAGCGACAAAGCAGACAGCCCACTCTGTCCCCCAAAAAAATTCCTGTTAAGCTCCAGTGGAGATGGACACTCGAAGCTTTGCATATCTTGGAGGAAATGTTAGGTTTGATTTAGAATCTCATCATCTGATCAGAATGTATCTTGAGAATAAAAAGCAGTTTTCTTACCTTTGATTACAGAAGCTTCTTCCATTGTTTCCTTGGGCCTGTGAGTTTCAACTGGAGTGTGAGCTCCAGGTGGGTTTTAAACTGGAGGCAGCTTGTTAATTGGCCCAGCTGGAGACTTAACAGGTCTGCAGGTGGAGGGGGGAGGGGAGCATACAGATTGGTGCAGATACATTTAACATTGATCCTCTGCAATGTGTAGCATAAACGCAGCTTTCTCTCCTCTGATATAAACTCTACATGCTCCTCAGACATGTTATTTCCTTCTCACAGAGTTTTAGCCCTCACCACAGGCATCAGTTTAAGTTCCTTAAAAAGTTCCAGAGCAGCAGGGTATCACAGAGAGAGAGACTGCTGCTAAAAGGCTTTTCAGGTCAGAAATAAATGTCATTTGGTAGGGAAATAAGATCAGGATTTAAAGAAGTCGTGATCACTTCTGATCTTTTATTAAATATTTGTACGCACTTTTGTTGTGAAGCTCCCAACTAAAGCGAGTGTTCTTTGTGGCTTTTAATTACTTAAACTTAAATGTTCAACATTTTCATAAAATGTATTCAAGTCGGTTTGCATCATAGACTTTTTTCTTTGTACATTGACAGGATAATGTCATTTATTGTTGAAAGGCGGACACACTTTTATTTTGATGCTCCTCACCGGAAGCGTTCCATCTTCTTGCTCGAACCTATGCGCACCTCTAATGCGCATCTACGTCATCGCCTGGCTTCTACCAAAGAGAAGGGCGGGAGATAGAAATCCAGGAGCGCGGATCTCAAAACCCGGGCTCTCCTCTCCTCCAGCTGGTCACAAGCAACAACCCTACATCCAACAAAACACCTCAGTACCGGGCCTCCAACCACCGACACTGGAAGCCCCCTTATAGACAACAAAAACGCGGAATAATACGAGGATATATCAGGAAATATTAATGCACATGTCGTGAAGCGCCTGGAAAAATCGTAAACAACAGAAAAACAGAGGGAAATGTCTCGGTGGCTGCGCGGGTAAGATGGGCATCTTAGTTTTCCTGATCAACAGTAGCACTATGGTTACTAATTGTATCACTGAGTGTTATAATATGACATTACAGTAGGAAATACATAAAGTTGACTATGATAGGTTTCCATTTGTGTGCTTGTGAGTACTTCACGGACTCCTCTATATGCCGCCTTTTTTCACGGAAAATCCCGGCAAACAGGGTGGAGTATTTCATTTAATGCCATCTGTTAAATCACTTAAGTCTAATACATCTGTCTTATACTGTACTGACATTATATAACAGTGTTTGCATACTAGATCATAGCCAAGTGCTAGCTAACCACAGTAGCTGTAATGTCACAATGTCGTTTACTTACAAGTATTTTACTTTTATTTTTATTTTGTGTTTCCTGCCACTTCATACTTTAACTTAATTACATGTTGTAGGCAAATGTTGTGATTTGTACTCCATTTAGATTGTTCATATACAATATAAATCGACATACATTGTAATAAACTATTATTGGTTAAGCTATCCAGTACTATATTCAAGTAATTCCAATTAACTACACATTTAACAAGTGCACAATTAAAGTGATGAACCCATATAAATGCAACAATAACTTTAACAAAGTATTTTTGTAATATCTAGGGTGTAAAATGGCCGTTTTGCATTGAGCATACTTTTCATTTTGGCACTTAAATGATTTCTTAATACTTGTGAGCTGATGTTTGAAGAGTACATTCAGTATTTTCCCAACAATACTAATAGTCTTTTACTACTTCTACTTAAGAAGTAATTAAGAGTACTTCTTCTATCCCTGGCTTAACATAGCAATAAACCTGATAATCAAGTCTCCCCACCATCAGGGCAGGTTAGTAGCTACTTCGTGCTCCTCCTGTCAGCTTAATTGTCACAAATAACACATATTGTGTCTCTTCAGCGAGGATAGTGAGGAAGCCATGCATCAAGACACGGATTCTGACATGGCAGAGCGAGGTGACGGTGGGAAAGTGAAGGTGAAATGGACCCAGGAGGAGGTGAATGTCCAGACTTGTCCCAACATTTCACACGTCGTCTCCAGATCTCCTGATCCTGTGAAAGTAAACAGTGTCTCTGTAGGACAGGCAGTGTAAACATGTTTGTTGTTTGTTGTTTTACAGGATGACAAACTCAAGGCGCTGGTTCAAAAGCTGGGGACTAATGATTGGAAACACATTGCCAACTACATACCAGTGAGTTTCATGGTCCTTTTCTGTGTTGATTGTACGCTTTAGGGCCTCAGTCAGTGTTTTAAAGCTTGCTTTTGTCCTGTTCAGAACCACAGTGAACCCCAGTGTCAGCACCGCTGGTTTAAAGTCTTGGATCCAGGGTTGGTGAAAGGCCCTTGGACCAAAGAGGAAGATGAGAAGGTATGACAATGTTTCATTGCTACGGTTATTATTATTTTTTGCACAATGTAAACATTTTCAAACATAACACATAATATCAAGGACAGAAAGAGGCGGCAGAAAACCCACGTGGCACATTTGAAGCCTGCACCTCCTACCTAAATTCACAATGTTATTGACATTCGTACCCCTCGCTCCTCAGGTTATAGAGCTTGTGAATCTGTACGGAAACAAACAGTGGGCCACGGTAGCCAAGCATCTGAAGGGCAGACTGGGGAAGCAGTGCAGAGAGCGCTGGCACAACCACCTCAACCCCAACGTGAAGAAATCATCATGGACGGCAGAGGAGGATCTAATTATCTACAAAGCCCACTGCCTTCTGGGAAACCGCTGGGCCGAGATCGCCAAGCTGCTCCCTGGAAGGTAAATATAAGTCACATCAGTCAAAACGTATTTAGCTTAGTCTCGTGTGCGCAGAGGGCAAAAGTACACACATCCTTTCCTCAAGTAGAAGTACAGATACTCGTGTTTAAAAATACTCTGGTGAAAGTAGAAGTACTGACTAAACTTCTTTACTCAAGTCAAAGTAAAGAGGCTTTGAAATGTACTTCAGTAAAAAGTACCCATAACTAGCAGCTGTTTTAAAGAGTACCTGACCTCCCTTTATATTAATAGAACAATAATGTCATTGTTAGCTAATGAATGTTTCCATGGTGACCAACGGCAACATGACAACGTTTTCATTGGTCCCTCTTCTTTAGAGAAGACCAGGAAATGATGGATACACGGATCGTGTTCAAATCAATAGGCACGCAATGACTCTAAATAATAATGATCACGCCACCAAACACACATTCAGACTAAAGGAACCAGCCTGTTTGGAAAATGAGAGAAGTAGAAAGTACAGGTATTTGTGTTCAACATGTAAGAAGTAGAAAGTACAGGTATTTGTGTTCAACATGTAAGAAGTAGAAAGTACAGGTATTTGTGTTCAACATGTAAGAAGTAGAAAGTACAGGTATTTGTGTTCAACATGTAAGCAGTAGAAAGTACAGGTATTTGTGTTCAACATGTAAGAAGTAGAAAGTACAGGTATTTGAGTTCAACATGTAAGAAGTAGAAAGTACAGGTATTTGTGTTCAACATGTAAGCAGTAGAAAGTACAGGTATTTGTGTTCAACTTGTAAGAAGTAGAAAGTACAGGTATTTGAGTTCAACATGTAAGAAGTAGAAAGTACAGGTATTTGTGTTCAACATGTGAGAAGTAGAAAGTACAGGTATTTGTGTTCAACATGTGAGAAGTAGAAAGTACAGGTATTTGAGTTCAAAATGTAAGAAGTAGAAAGTAAAGGTATTTGAGTTCAACATGTAAGAAGTAGAAAGTACAGGTATTTGAGTTCAACATGTAAGAAGTAGAAAGTACAGGTATTTGAGTTCAAAATGTAAGAAGTAGAAAGTACAGGTATTTGTGTTCAACGTGTAAGAAGTAGAAAGTTCAGGTATTTGTGTTCAACATGTGAGAAGTAGAAAGTACAGGTATTTGTGTTCAACATGTGAGAAGTAGAAAGTACAGGTATTTGTGTTCAACATGTGAGAAGTAGAAAGTACAGGTATTTGTGTTCAACATGTAAGAAGTAGAAAGTACAGGTATTTGTGTTCAACATGTGAGAAGTAGAAAGTACAGGTATTTGTGTTCAACATGTAAGAAGTAGAAAGTACAGGTATTTGTGTTCAACGTGTAAGAAGTAGAAAGTACAGGTATTTGTGTTCAACATGTGAGAAGTAGAAAGTACAGGTATTTGTGTTCAACATGTAAGAAGTAGAAAGTACAGGTATTTGTGTTCAACATGTAAGAAGTAGAAAGTACAGGTATTTGAGTTCAACATGTAAGAAGTAGAAAGTACAGGTATTTGTGTTCAAAATGTAAGAAGTAGAAAGTACAGGTATTTGTGTTCAACGTGTAAGAAGTAGAAAGTACAGGTATTTGTGTTCAACATGTGAGAAGTAGAAAGTACAGGTATTTGAGTTCAACATGTAAGAAGTAGAAAGTACAGGTATTTGTGTTCAACATGTAAGAAGTAGAAAGTACAGGTATTTGAGTTCAAAATGTAAGAAGTAGAAAGTAAAGGTATTTGTGTTCAAAATGTAAGAAGTAGAAAGTACAGGTATTTGAGTTCAATATGTAAGAAGTAGAAAGTACAGGTATTTGTGTTCAACATGTAAGAAGTAGAAAGTACAGGTATTTGAGTTCAAAATGTAAGAAGTAGAAAGTAAAGGTATTTGTGTTCAAAATGTAAGAAGTAGAAAGTACAGGTATTTGAGTTCAATATGTAAGAAGTAGAAAGTAAAGGTATTTGTGTTCAAAATGTAAGAAGTAGAAAGTACAGGTATTTGTGTTCAACGTGTAAGAAGTAGAAAGTACAGGTATTTGTGTTCAACATGTGAGAAGTAGAAAGTACAGGTATTTGTGTTCAACATGTGAGAAGTAGAAAGTACAGGTATTTGTGTTCAAAATGTAAGAAGTAGAAAGTACAGGTATTTGTGTTCAACGTGTAAGAAGTAGAAAGTACAGGTATTTGTGTTCAACATGTGAGAAGTAGAAAGTACAGGTATTTGTGTTCAACATGTAAGAAGTAGAAAGTACAGGTATTTGTGTTCAACATGTGAGAAGTAGAAAGTACAGGTATTTGTGTTCAACATGTAAGAAGTAGAAAGTACAGGTATTTGTGTTCAACATGTAAGAAGTAGAAAGTACAGGTATTTGAGTTCAACATGTAAGAAGTAGAAAGTACAGGTATTTGTGTTCAACATGTAAGAAGTAGAAAGTACAGGTATTTGAGTTCAAAATGTAAGAAGTAGAAAGTAAAGGTATTTGAGTTCAACATGTAAGAAGTAGAAAGTACAGGTATTTGTGTTCAACATGTGAGAAGTAGAAAGTACAGGTATTTGTGTTCAACATGTAAGAAGTAGAAAGTACAGGTATTTGTGTTCAACATGTAAGAAGTAGAAAGTACAGGTATTTGAGTTCAACATGTAAGAAGTAGAAAGTACAGGTATTTGTGTTCAACATGTAAGAAGTAGAAAGTACAGGTATTTGAGTTCAAAATGTAAGAAGTAGAAAGTAAAGGTATTTGAGTTCAACATGTAAGAAGTAGAAAGTACAGGTATTTGTGTTCAACATGTAAGAAGTAGAAAGTACAGGTATTTGTGTTCAACATGTAAGAAGTAGAAAGTACAGGTATTTGTGTTCAACATGTGAGAAGTAGAAAGTACAGGTATTTGTGTTCAACATGTAAGAAGTAGAAAGTACAGGTATTTGTGTTCAACATGTAAGAAGTAGAAAGTACAGGTATTTGTGTTCAACATGTAAGAAGTAGAAAGTACAGGTATTTGTGTTCAACATGTGAGAAGTAGAAAGTACAGGTATTTGTGTTCAACATGTAAGAAGTAGAAAGTACAGGTATTTGAGTTCAACATGTAAGAAGTAGAAAGTACAGGTATTTGTGTTCAACATGTAAGAAGTAGAAAGTACAGGTATTTGTGTTCAACATGTAAGAAGTAGAAAGTACAGGTATTTGTGTTCAACATGTAAGAAGTAGAAAGTACAGGTATTTGGGTTCAACATGTAAGAAGTAGAAAGTACAGGTATTTGAGTTCAACATGTAAGAAGTAGAAAGTACAGGTATTTGTGTTCAACATGTAAGAAGTAGAAAGTACAGGTATTTGTGTTCAACATGTAAGAAGTAGAAAGTAAAGGTATTTGAGTTCAACATGTAAGAAGTAGAAAGTACAGGTATTTGTGTTCAACATGTGAGAAGTAGAAAGTACAGGTATTTGTGTTCAACATGTAAGAAGTAGAAAGTACAGGTATTTGTGTTCAACATGTAAGAAGTAGAAAGTACAGGTATTTGTGTTCAACATGTAAGAAGTAGAAAGTACAGGTATTTGAGTTCAACATGTAAGAAGTAGAAAGTACAGGTATTTGTGTTCAACATGTAAGAAGTAGAAAGTACAGGTATTTGTGTTCAACATGTAAGAAGTAGAAAGTACAGGTATTTGTGTTCAACATGTAAGAAGTAGAAAGTACAGGTATTTGTGTTCAACATGTAAGAAGTAGAAAGTACAGGTATTTGTGTTCAACATGTGAGAAGTAGAAAGTACAGGTATTTGTGTTCAACATGTAAGAAGTAGAAAGTACAGGTATTTGTGTTCAACATGTAAGAAGTAGAAAGTACAGGTATTTGTGTTCAACATGTAAGAAGTAGAAAGTACAGGTATTTGTGTTCAACATGTAAGAAGTAGAAAGTACAGGTATTTGGGTTCAACATGTAAGAAGTAGAAAGTACAGGTATTTGTGTTCAACATGTGAGAAGTAGAAAGTACAGGTATTTGTGTTCAACATGTAAGAAGTAGAAAGTACAGGTATTTGTGTTCAACATGTAAGAAGTAGAAAGTACAGGTATTTGTGTTCAACATGTAAGAAGTAGAAAGTACAGGTATTTGGGTTCAACATGTAAGAAGTAGAAAGTACAGGTATTTTGGTTAAAAAGTTGTCAGAAAGATAAGTAGTGGAGTAAAGTACTGATACCAGAAAAATGTACTTAAGTACAGTAACAAAGTATTTGTACTCCACTACTTCCAACAGCTGAAATGTAATTATGTGACCTGTTGTTTTTCTGTAACTGTTTCTCTTCTCACCTCTGCTCTTGTGACTGTAATAAAAGTCGCTAAACCAAAACACACACGGTGTAGAGTTCACGACACAAATCATTTAACAATTCCTATTCTTGATAAATAAAACAACACGTCTTTGAGAGGACTAAAGATTTCGGGTTGGCTCTTAAATATTGAGGAATTTTCTAAAGATGCAGCAGCATACTGTTAATATTAATGATGTGACCGTCTTTGTTTCTTGTAGTTATTGAAATGGCTAGCGTACAGTTTTATTGTTATTAATTGTGCTGCTGTGTTTATTGTATGTTTGTAACTCTGTCACAACAATTTCCTTCCGTATAAATAAAGTCTTATCTTACCAAAGTGGCTCATGTTGCAATATTTATTTCCACAGAACGGACAACGCAGTGAAGAACCACTGGAACTCCACCATCAAACGCAAACTGGAGATGGGTTTCTACGCCGGAGAGGTGTTCGGCCCGAACGAGCTTGAAGAGCTTTTAGCCCGCGTGAATAAAGACGAACAGGTGGGCGATGTCTCCGTTATGTCCTCCTCTAAGAGGGGTTAAAGCTGAACCAAATGTCTCTTCTGTTTTACTTTCTAGCTTTAATTGAGATTTTTTATTTTTGCCACAGCGCTGTTAGATTGCTTTAGTGCAGCAATCAGGAACGTTTTTTAAACAAATTGAAAATGTTGTTTTTTAACCCCACGAGGCATACTGTTTGGGGAGAAACAAGGGGCTCGTGCATTTTGGAAATGATATAAAGGAAAACACTTTAAAACACTGGTATGGGTTACTGACAATCCTCCACTGCTGCACTTCAATTCTACCACATGTTTGTGATATTGGTGTAACCTTACCC
>NC_136903.1:88883516-88905107 GCF_949606895.1 Notothenia rossii
CTACATCAACATGTGTCCCCTCTTCTTCATGTCTCTTCTACATCAACATGTGTCCCCTCTTCTTCATGTCTCTTCTACATCAACATGTGTCCCCTCTGTGTAAAGAGACTCGAAAAGTTTCAGGAACAAAGATTCTCTCTCTTTTTGATCCATTTATATAAAAACCTGTCTGAAAATGAGCTGATCAGATTTTGGCCACTTTATGATGTCATAACGATATTTTGGCTTGAGTAACCATTAGCAACCAAGGTAAGATGGATTTTAGGAACTTCCCTTTGATTCTATTGGCTCTAACGGTTAAAAAGAGGTGTCAATCATTAAAATCGACCAAGGGCTTCCAGAGATAGGTAAAATCCACCCAAATGACCTCAGAAGGTTTTTTTCTTTGCTAAACCTCTCTAAAAAGGTCAAATGTCACTTGTTTTGCATCAATCTTGATACAGGGTACTTATTATATGTTTGGATTCCTAAAGCTTTTAGTCTACCAACCCATCATTCAAGGGTGGTTTTCACTAAGTAATTGAGTTTAGTTTATTTTTGGACGTACACAATAATTTACATTTTGTTCAATCTGAATTTACTTAAAAAAACAAACATCTCTATTGATTCGGACTTTTCAAAATCCAACTCACAGGTTTATCATTGCTTTGAGAAAAAAGATTATTAATTTTCCCCTTTTAGAAGCGAAGATATGGTCATTTATTCTGGGAATGTCATTTTCGAGCCTGAGACCTGAAAAACAGGCCCAGGGCTTAACAGGTTAAATGTATATCTAGTAAGATTTGATGGAGGAATTGCATTAAAGAATGCTCTAAATTCTGTGTTGACTTCTTGTTTCCCTGTAGATTTGTGACACCCAACCACAAGCTGGATCTGTATACGACCCCACGAACTCCGACGCCGTTCAAAAACGCCATGGAGAAATACGGGCCTCTGCAGCCTCTGGTGAGTATCTGTGACCGAGAGGGAATAAACATCCAGTTCACCTTTTATGGGTTTATTATGAACTCTGTCTTTCTGCCATCTCAGCCTCAGACTCCCAACCTGGAAGACGACATAAACGAAGTGATCCTGAGAGACGCTGGGATCGACTTCGTGTCCTCGAGATCCACTCCTCCCGAGCAAAGACGCAAAACAATGGTAGCTAAATCTGCTTTAATACTGTACACCTACTTTAACCCGTGTGCCAAAGCATTTATGCATAATTCTACTAGATCAGAGCCAGGGGGATGTGAGAACATTTGAGAAACGTATTCCAACAGTACGACCCGCAGTCCACTCAATATTTCCAATCATGGATGATAAATAAATAAAGTGATATTGTAAAGTAGAAAATGTCTGTTTTTGGTGGCTTATGGTTGTTGTCGTTAAAAAATGACCCCCGATAATCAAAATGCAACAAGTGAGCAGGCCAGGTAAGTGGAGAGCCATGAGAATAAAGAAGGTATAAACGGACAATAGACAGCGCTAGGGATGGGTATCGTTAAGGTTTTAACGGTACTACTACTTTTATCGATACCGCTTATCGATCCGGTCTTTTAACGTTACTCTTATTGGTTCTTTTGGACTAAAGACATTTTAAATAATGTGAACTTACACAACTGTAAAAAACAAAACAAAAAACAAGTATTTACTGCATAAATACAGTGGTACAGAGCAACACAGGTGGGGCATACAGGTATACTGCAAAGCGCCTATTGGTCCTTCTGGAGGAAGATTGAGGCATACATAACACCTGACGTGGAAACGTTACTCGTGGACGGGGCGACAGCTGCTAGAAAGACAGTGGGACCCGGTGCATTCCTCCGTCTGGATGTGGAGCACTTTTGCTAAATGTTTAGACAAATTGCTCGTGTTACCGCCCTTACATACTAAACTCTTATTGCACTTTTGGTAACGAGCATTGTCCACATCGAGACGGGTAAAGTTTAACCACACCTCGGAGCGCGTTCTCTCCGCCATCTCCTCCGTGTGTGTGTTGCTGCATGTAGCAGCTGTGTGTCTGTGTGTGTGTTGCTGCATGTAGTCTGTGTGTGTGTGTGTGTGTGTGTGTGTGTGTGTGTGTGTGTGTGTGTGTGTGTGTGTGTGTGTGTGTGTGTGTGTGTGTGTGTGTGTGTGTGTGTGTGTGTGTGTGTGTGTGTGTGTGTGTGTGTGTGTGTGTGTGTGTGTGTGTGTGTGTGTGTGTGTGTGTGTGTGTGTGTGTGTGTGTGTGTGTGTGTGTGTGTGTGTGTGTGTGTGTGTGGCTGGCTGCATGTAGCAGAGCGTGTGTGTGTTGCATGCATGTAGCAGCTGCGTGTCTGTGTGTGTGTTGCATGCATGTAGCAGCCGTGTGTCTGTGTTGCATGCATGTAGCAGAGCGTGTGTGTGTTGCATGCATGTAGCAGCTGCGTGTCTGTGTGTGTGTTGCATGCATGTAGCAGCCGTGTGTCTGTGTTGCATGCATGTTTTATCTTCCTCAATGTACGGTAAACACAGAAAGCTCAATGCTGCTGTACTCTGTGTTTCCCACTTTTTTTGAAGGGGTTTTCTGTGCGTTGTGGTGTCTGGGTGTCTTCTTAATATCTGTTATGAATTTTGTGTATGAGATAAGATGTAACTTTATTTATCCCCTTCGGGAAATTCAGGCGTTTATAGCAGTGAGTCACTCAAGGTAAACATAAAGATAACATAGAATACAAATAATAATACAACAAAAATAAAGTGATGTGTGTTTCTGTGTGACAGTCGGTGCTTCTCCCGGTCAACCAGACGCAGCTTTCTTAAAATAAATAAAATAAAATTCAATTCCGTAGATGATAAATATACAAAGTATATATAAATAAGTCACAGCAAATCAGGCTAAGTTAGTATTGATACCATGAATATTTAAAAATATTAAAAAATAAAGCGATATCACTGTTTATAGTGTTTTTACCCATATATACTGTGTTAATTTATTTACTATGTTTTATCGATCAAGTGTATATTATACTCTAAATGCTCTTTACTGCGTCTTTTGCACTTCTGGATAGATATAACTACATTTTCCTCGTCTTAGTACTTTGTGTGAATGACACTAAAGTTAAATCTAATCTGATACGTTTATGGATGTATAGGATAACACAATTAAGTTTGTAAAACTATTTAAAACCTACATTAACATTAATCAGACAGAGTTTAATAACACACACACAAAATCCACACATGGTAGTAGATACAAAAAATAAAAATCTGCGGAAAATAATCAGAAGTAATGTTTTGGATGTATTGAAATTGTATTTTTTGCACGAGTGTCCTTCTGTATGTGCCTGGACCTTTTTGTTATCACGTCTATTTTCATCTGATATCGTTCTTTTACTTATTGTTGAAGTTATGAACACAGATGTTTCTTTGTTTCCTTCCAGCATCGGGCGCCTATGAAGAAAGTGAGGAAATCCCTCGCTCTCGATGTGGTCGACTGCCATGTGTCGAAACGAAAGGCCATCAAACTGGAAAACAGACACAACATCAAGGTACAACAACAAAATATACATTTTTTAAAGGTCACCTATTATGCAAAAATAATTTGTTCATGTCTTTTCTACATAAGCATGTCCCCTCTGTGGAAAGAGACTCTGAAAGTTTCAGGAACAAAGATTCTCTCTCTTTTTGATCCCTTTCTATAAAAACCTGTCTGAAAATGAGCTGATCAGATTTTGGCCACTTTTTGATGTCATAACGATGTTTTGGCTTGAGTAACCATTAGCCAATCAGCAACCAAGGTAACCCCCCCCCTCCCCCCCACCTTATCACCTGAATCTACTCCTAGAGCACCAATAGGCGCTTTCACACCGGAGAACTTTTCCCAGGAATAGTTCCGATAGTTCATGGGATTTTACGTTCACACCAAAAAAGATCTGGAACTAGAACTTTTTTTCGGGAACCTTTTCGCCCCTTTTTAGTCCCTGCTCTCTAGAAGGGACTTTCCTTGGGAGGAAAAGGTTCCAATTTCTGATTGGCTGGGCAAATTGCAAACCACGCCCCGTAAAACTCAGAAAAGTTTTGTGAAGCCGCCATTTTCTTTGCTCGCATTAGCATTATTAGCATTAGCATTAGCCCCGCGCACCAACGGAGAGAGACTCCTTTATGGCAACACAAAAAAAAACATTGAAGCGGTGGAGTGATGAGGAGGTGTCTGCGCTTCTGGCAATTTACCTGGAGTCGGGTGGCAGTATACGCCGTGAAGTTGTTTGCGCCCTGCCAGTAAACCCAAAGCAGAAGAAGAAGAAGTGACGTCAGCGGCTTCATTTGTGTAATCTTCCCTCAGGGACTTATTCCGGTGTGAACGCGATCTACTAGGACAGTTCCAGGAACTAAAGAGTTCGGCAGGACTAAGTGCTGGGAACTAAGTACGGCAAAGTACTTGGTAGGGATGTCCCGATCACCTTTTTTTGCCCCCGATCCGATTCCGATCATTTGATTTTGACAATTTGCAGATACCGATTTTTTCCCGATCCGATCTTTATGCAATGCATTAAGAGAAAAAAAAGAAAAAAAGCATTCAAGTTTTCCCTTAAGGTTATTTTTTTATTTAAATTGGATATTCTATCCAACATGGATATAGCTTCTTTCTTTCACAGCAGCATTGGATCAGTTCAGTTGTGCAGCATTGGATCAAAACAAAATAAAGCTTTCAGTACTCGTTAGCTTACTGCTACAATTAGACACTGCGCCCTGCCCACTCTGTTGCCAGATTTGAGAGAAATAAGCAGGTCTATGAAAACAAGCCCCAAAGAAGCAACACATACATGATGTTGTGTAATTTGAAACCAAAACTAAGGCCTCAGGATGACTTTAAGACTTGAACATGGTCATTCTTGTTTTGTAACATTGAATACAACATTTAAAAAAAGTATTTAAAAAAAATCCCGATCCCCGATATTTTTCTTCCGATCTTTTGAAAATCACGTGATCGGCTCCGACCCCCGATCACGTGATCGGATCGGGACATCTGTAGTACTTGGTGTGAAAGCGGCTAATGTGTTCTTTCTAGGGATGTAACGATACCAAAAACTCACGGTACGATAATATCGCGATAACAAGTCCACGGTACGGTATTTATCGCGATATTGAATAATAAAGGGAAGGAAAAAAAAAATCAGAATTTTTTTTCCTTCAATAAAACATTTTTTTACTCGGAAAATGTTTTTTTATTAAATAATAAATCTGATTTTTACAGCATTTTTGTAGGATAGCAGTATTTTAAAGTGTCAAAAACAAAGTGACAGTAACAGACTGGAACAAGAAAACCAGTGTTTTTGTACCTACTAGTACTACCAAACAAAGTAAGCTTTGTTTTCTTTATGCCACTGCATCTCACAAATAAACAAGGACATTTAATAATCAGACCCTGCAATAAAATAAATCAAGTTTCACTTTAGTTTTTCAGGTAACTCAACTCAAACTCACTAGTCACTCACTCAGCATCATCAGACAGGTTTTTAGGAATATGAGAATGTCCACATTTCCAGGTATTTATAAGCTGGGATGTTTGGGCATTTACAATATCCCCTGCTCTGGAAAAAACTCTGTCGCTTGGTACTGATGTTGCTGGGACACCAGTGGTCGCGTTAACCGAATATTTTATTTAACAATGACGGAAAAATCTGAACGCAGTCTGTCATTTTGACAGATTAGAACAAACTCGGAACAGCGCCAACGTTTCCCCGCAGCCAGGCTCTGGTGTTATGCCGTGTTATGCATACCCTCCAAAAGGAAATTATATAGTTTCCAAACCGTACTTTGCCGTACAGATCAATACATGTCTGGGAGGTCTTGCTTTACGCTGTGCGCGTCCCGCGAGGTGCATGTACACTCGGCATAACACCGCCCCCCCCCCCCCCGTTGACAGTTCACGAGCATGCTCTATCGTGAACTTTTCAGACCCGACGGGTAATAAGGGATTATGACGGATATTTTACGATCCTGTCTGTCGAAATGACGGACAGCGAAAAAGTCTAACGCCAGGCTTATTGACAGGGCGAGATATAAATATATGGTTGATACTTGTCAATGTCTCTAGGTGTGTAAATGTAGCCCTGTAAATACGATGTCCTTTTGTGTTATCTGTTGTTTTATTTTCATGTTGTAACCTACTTGCTGCCATGTTAGAGAGGTCTCTCTTGAAAAAGAGATCGATGATCTCAATGGGACCACCTGGTTAAATAAAGGTTTAAAAAAAAAAAAGTGTTTAAAAAAAAAACTTTTTTTTAAAATAATCTTTTTTTGAAAATCGCGGTAGATTTTGTCAGTCTCACGACGGTATTGGGAAGTTTATTTACCGTGATACCGCGATATTCGGTATATCGTTACATCCCTAGTTCTTTCTAACCAAATCTCTCTCAGAGGGGCGTGGGGAGTGGCTCCTTATTTTCATCTAAAGTAACAGACAGAGAATCAGCTCTTTGGAAACAGGGCTGAAACAGAGGGGATTGTGGGTAATGCTGCAATGATCAGGGTTCCTACGGTCATTACAAACCTGGAAAAATAATGGAAATTCAAAATGGAAATTCCAGGCCCTGGAAAAGTTATGGAAAACAATATTTTTCAAAAGTTTTGGAAAAGTCATGGAAATATAACCAATATAATTTATATTTGATCTAATCGCCAAAATAGTAATACTATAATGATAATAAATACTGTATCGTATAGTAATGAAGCGTAAAATGGCATTTAACTGACGAGGTATTTTGCTGGTGAGAGATGTTTACATTCACGCCCTCTAGTCTACAGTGGCTTTAGTCTGTAAGCCAACTATTTGATTTGTTTTAGGCACAACACGTTTCATATGCAGACCTTCTTTTCCAGCTTACCATGTTAAAATATAAATGTCTCAGTGGTACCGCTGAGAAAGAGTAATTTTTTGGGTCATGGAAAATGAGGTAAAGGTCATGGAAATCATTGGTGAAAAAGTGTACGAACCCTGAATGATCCGTTTGGTGTTTGGAGCCAAACACTTCAGAGAAATGTTTTGTATATATCAGAGACCTGTAATATATGGATGAAAAACAGTATAATAGGGGACCTTTAAAGTCTTGTTTGTAGATTTGACTCAACCTAAGTATTTTCCTCCGCCCACAGGAAGAACCCATGATAGTTTCTCTCAGCTCCTCGTCGTTCTGCAGCAAGCAGCATGACAGTATTTTGGATCAGGGCTTCTTGATGGGACCCAGTGACAGCGACATATTCCCCAGCAACGTGCCTCCAGCTCCAGTAAGTGATTGATTCCATGCTGCTGATTCAATATCTGGTGTGCCTTGTGTTCAGCTCCCAAAACAAAAACAATGAAAGGTCATCTGTTCACGAAAAAGTGACGGAATGATATTTGTTAGTCTTCTTTCAGAATTGATTTTGATTTTAACACTCAGATCCTCCAATGTTTCACTTTTAGAAGTACCAAGAGTGCATTACAGGAAAGCACATTTGATCTTACGGTACGTCCACACAGCAGCTTTAAAAAAATCTTCCAACGCTTCTCTGCCCATTGACTCTGAATGGGAGTGACGTCACTTTGCCTCGCTTTTCGCCGAACTGCATTGTGGGGAAGCGAAGCGAAGATTTACAGGATTTACAGGATTTTCAGGATTCAAAAGTTGAGCAATGTTCAACTTTTGAAGCTGAGCTGGAAGCGTCAGCCAATCAAATCCCGTTTATGCAAATCTGACAGTACAAGCGCTAGCCATAGTAGCCAATCAAACCGCGTGCAAGCTGGGAGAGCCAGACCGCAGTTCATTTCCTCATATTCCAAACGAGAAATTACGGTAGCAAATCACCCGGTTCTTTGCGACCAGAACTATTTACCGGGATACAAACCGGAGGAACCAGGCATGGAGGGAGGTGGCAGAGACAGTGGGTGAAACTGGTAGGTTTTCGCCTGTTTGGGGATTTTATACAGTGTTTCCCCTACCATTGACTTGGCGGGGCGCTGTGCCCTGCCAACGGGGCCCCGCGCCCTGCCTGAAATTCAAGGTGTTTTTTTTAAATTATTATTTAAAAAAAAAAAATATATATATATATATATAGCACCAAATTTCAACTGAAGTAATCTATCTACGGTCACGTTTCAAATTGAACATGTGCTCTTTTAAACTAAACGCCTATGTTATTTATCCAATGTGCATGTTTCAGTGTACACTGTCTACTGCCGTGTTCACATTCTCCCGCTCTGTTTCTGAAGGTTATATGATCATAACACGATTGCTTTCATATCAGAGATCAGATGAGGTGGAGCTGCCTCCAGCAATAGAGGATGAGGCAGAGAGCAGCAGCAGCACAGGGTTGCAGCAGGTATGTTATATGCTGTAGTCAGGTGATTTAAATGTATCAATGAAAGGAAGAAGTGTAGGCTACATGATAAGAAGGGAATACAGTTTGAATTAAAGTCATAAAGTACAGTGTAACACTGTACTTTATGACTTTTTAATGTACAAATACTTTGTTACTGTACAATAACAATAATCCACAGCTCCTCTCTCTGCTCCAGAGGATAAAAAAAACCTGCCAAGGCAGCACACCTAGGGGAAACACTGTGTATATATTACTCGCATAAAATCCCCGGGGTTTTTTGCTTTGTATGCCGGGGGCGGGAGATTCATGTGATTGGTTGTTGGTCGCGTTGCTCGCGAAAAATCCCCAAGCTCTCAGACACGCCCAGCTCAAAGATTTTCAAGATTTTTTCAAATCGTCTGAGTGGATGTACCGTTAGAAAAGCAACCTCAATTGGAATTTTTAAATGTAAATTAAATACTTATCTTTTTAATTTGCCTTATCATTTGGGTTAATTTTTTAAAATTATTATTATTGTTTCCTCTCCATGCCTGTAGCAATTAAACCAAATCAAACAAACAATGTAAATCAAACGGCTGCCAGTTAACACATTAGTCACGAGATAAGAAGACAGGAGGTCCATGTTTTACTTTCTCTCTTTCCAGCAATCAGACATCTGCTTTTTGACAAGGTAAGCTGCGTCCCATCACGGCTCTACCTGTCTAATAAAGGCATCAGCATGGTTCTTCGTGTAATCTGGGTTATGACTTCTGGGGAAAAAACCCATTGCTGTTGGGATTTTTAAATATATTTTGGATCAAAAGTGAGAAAAGGAAATATATTCTGTTTTCTACTTTTTTTTATACTATTTTATTTCTATTTGAGATGTTTACACTTTGGATTGTTTATTTGGAGTCTTTTAGTTTCTCTAAGGTACAATGCCATGTCTTTTTGCTGCTGCAACCCAAACATTTCCCAAATTGGGATCAATAAAGTACTTATTATTATTATTATTATTATTATTATTGTTATTTATTAGAGCAATGGTGTTACGGCCCGTCCGCACGGAGACGCTTCCCATTCACTTTGAATGGGTGACGTCACGCTTTGCCGAACTGCATTGTGGTTCCGTCGCGTCGCTCTGCCTCCGTTGCTCGCTTCGATAGTTGAGACAAGTTAAACTTTTGAAGCTTTGAAGGAAGCGTCAGCCAATCAAATCATATGCCAGTACAAGCGCTAGCCAATCAAACCACGTGCTTGTGTGTCCGGGGCGTGATGTGATTGGTTGTTGGTCGCGCTCCAGACACGCCCACCGGCAAGCTACAATGCGACGCTGCCGTGTGGACGAACCGTTAGAGAGACTGGCAGAAAACCTCAAACTCAGCGACTCACACCAAAGCAATGTAGAATAATAAATAGCAGAAGGAAAGAGGAACAACATAAGTTTGTTTTTGGGATACCAGAGGCCTGTACGACGAAGCCGGTTCAACATAACCTGGATATGTTTGAGTTACCCGGTTTACCTAATCCAAAACAAACGCGCTCTCGCTAAGCGGTCCTACAAGGCTGGTTATCAACTCGTTAACTCAAGCCAGTTTTGCCCTATCTAGTTATGTGCGCGTTCACATAAAAGGGGCGGGGCTAGCAACATTTGACCAATCACGAACATGGAGAAGCGTACTGACAGCGCAGCGTCATACTTCCTGAATGAAAAGTCAACTATAATATTAGACATATGAAGACGTTAAACTTTAAACATCCATGACTTAAACACTTTATCCAGGATCAAAGCCACATAGCTGCACCTGCAAGGTGAATACAGCTGGTAACAGAACAAGTGTTTGAATGCGTACATGAACAGGTTTATGATATCACTGCCCCGTCTAACACACCATCTGACTTTAATTACATTTGTCTCGAGTGTTTCGTCAACTTAATGTGTTGCTTCAAATAATACTTCCGCATACAGTATGTGGCACTGTGAGTGTTGCACGGCCAGATACGGCTCAGCTGACTCAGATAAGGAGATATATGATACATTATGATGTGATATGCCGCGGACTGTACTTAATGTTACTCTGATCCGGCTACTTATGTTGTGGCAGATATTTAAGTAAGCTTTCTTAACGCTAATGTTATAATAGTCAGATTGCTCTGAAGATGGGAGGTGATATTCTATTAATGTTCACGTTCACACAGTCGGGGATTTTTGCCGGCCGTCTTTCCTGCAACGGCAGCTTTTCTGTATTTCCTTTCTCCTGTAATATGACTTGATCGCTTTAAACTCCGCACACTGAGCTCTGATTGGTCAGCAGGCAGTGCTTTCACTGAGTTGAGCTCTTAGCCTGCAACCTAACCTGCTTCGGGGCAGGTTAGGTTGCAGGCTAAGTTACCATGGAGATCTAGCCCGCTAAGAAGTGGACCAGCGTCGTAGGACCGGAAACCAGACTTTTCCCTGAAGTTAGCTCGCTAAGCAAAAATCCGGCTTCGTAGTGCAAGCCTCTGTTTTAATGAATGTGTTTATTAATAGAAGCCATTTTAACACAGCTCTTCCCCTCTCGTTCCAGATGTCTAAAGAATGGGAGACGGTGGTTTGTGGGAAAACTAAAGACCAGCTTTTCATGACGGAGAAAGCGAGATGTTACCTCCGCTCGTTAAAATCCCACTCCACCAACCGGGCTCTTATTCTGTCCTGAGACGTCTTAAAACCAACATGCACACACTGATGTTGTTTTTCCCTGTACTGTTTAATGTTGTAATATTGTCATGTGTTCTCAATTTTCTGTCCCTAACGATCAAAACACTGATAATATATAGCTCTATCCGTAATTTGAGAGAGAGAATGGTGCTTTTATAATTAATCTCACAAACTCCAAAGGCTTTAAAAAAACAAGTCATGAATCCCATTTCGTCGCTTAAAAAAGAACAATGAATGGAAAGTGGAAAAATCACGGCTACATACTTTAGCTATCACTGAGAAGACATGGTTTTTACATAATGCATAACGTGTGTGTAATTGAACAGTGTTTTTAAAAGTTGTGAACAGTACAATGACTCAGGTGGAGCCTCCGTATCTTAAGTTTTGTTTAAATTGAATACGGAGGATATTCAGACGGCTTGTTCAGAAATTAGATGATGGGTTCATGTTGAAAAATGTTAAGTAAACATTGTCTTGTTGTATAAATCAGTTTAGCATGTGTGTAGATTTATGATAAGCATCTCAAAACAAATCAAAGTGAGGACATCAGAGTGAAAAGTGACTGCAGGTCCTCGAGGTGACTCACTCTCTATTGGGATGCTAGAAGTGATTAATATATGTAGAAAGGTTGTTGTTGTTGATGTTGTTGTTGCTGCTGTTTTCATGTCGTTTCAACATAATGGATGCTGTACCAACATTGATGGCAAGAGTATTATGTCTTTTGGCACTGTTTGTAAATATTTAGAGTTGTATGTTTTTTATCATAAAGCATTTTGTGAACAAATTTAATAAAACACAATATGTCCGATTCACACGTTCTCCTGAGTCTGCTGTTGTTAGCCTGCCATGTGACATTTGACGAGTCGTAGTTTCACCATTAGTTCGGTTAAACTATTAATTTATAAACCTGTCAAGATACTGTGCCGTTTCTTATTTGATCTTAGCAAATTCAGACTTGATACCGGTTGTGATATATTCGTTTGGCTGCTGTTTCAGTACCTACAAATTACAGAACAAGGTCAAGTTAGGTTTTAGAATTTCGAAAGGCAGTTTAAAAAAAAAACAGGAATAAAATCTGAGATGACAGAAAATGCTCTGTTTTAGTTTAACACACACAGTTAAGAACATATAGGTTCACCTGCTGAATTAGAAACAGAACAAATGATGCAAAGAAAGTGGAAACCATAAAGCAGATTCAGGCAGTAGGGGCTTGGACTGGGAGCCGTAGGGTCGCCGGTTCAAGTCCCCGACCAGACCTAAATATGGAGTGTGGACTGCTACTTGGAGAGGCCCCCAGTTCACCTCCTGCCCTGCCGTGGTGCCCTTGAGCAAGGCACCGGACACCCACTCACTCCGTGCCCTGTACAATAGCTGCCCACTGCTCCTAGTACTAGACTCCTGGTACTAGGATGGGTTAAAAGCAGAGAACACATTTCAACAGCCTACAGAGAAGAGATCCCATCTGATCCCTTTACAACAAACACCACTTTGTTCGAAAAGTGGTTGGGACAATTTCTCCAGATGTAAGCGTCTTTGAGTTCCAGAAAAGCGCCATATAAATATAATTTATTATTATTAACCTCGAGCACGAAAAACCAATGCATTAACCTCTGGACCACCGATGTGTTTTTGAATCTTGAACGCCCATTTATAGGTCTTGCTGTGATGAGGTGAATTTGTACCTTTTTGCACACAGCGAGCACACGGGTAGGAAGACAGAACATGACATAAGTAACAAATAAATAAATGCATAAAAACAGGAATACAAATAAATAAATACAGGAATAATTAAATAAAAAAATTAAAGTTGAGAATAAAACCGAATACACATTATTAGATATCTCAAATGTATTTCTACATTTACTTTCACTTACATCAATATATTTGTATTTCTGTGTCTGTGTGTTTCACACAATGTTGTTCTGCTTGGTTTCCTTGTATTCTGTGGATACGACAATATGTATAACTAATGTACTTTCAATTGCTCTGAAAGTTGTGTGCATGTGTCTCTAACAATATATTTGAGTTGCCATAATATTTTATTTCCCTTCCTCTGACCAGTCCCCCTTTTATTTGGAAGCTTTGTGTCAAGTTGTACAAAGTGCGAGGAGAAACACAGTGACTCTTCTCTCTTCAATACATATTTTTAAAAGCTTACACTGGGAATTTCAGGCGTATTCATATTCTGTATAAGCTGTAAATCCCCCTGAGACAAATGTAAAATGTGTGATATTGGGCTAATTGAATGTACTTCGATTGACTTTGATGGATTTGGCGCAAGAAGTACACTTCACTCCAGAGCCCTCAGGAGCCAGGTATAATTGTTTATTAGCTCTTCTCCACTAGCAGTAAGAACACACACATTTAACAAGCAGCACAATTCACACTATTAAATCAACATGATAACGGCATGGCTGGGATTTAACCCACCACCTTCTAGTCATAGCTGGATTTCCCAAACGAGATAACCGTTTTGTTGTTAGAATGGAGGGGTTTTTTTAAACCGGAAAAACCCCTGAATTCCCCCCCCCCACAACACCTTTGAAAGTCCACTGAGACCAAAATAAAATGTGTGATATTGGGCTATATAAATCAACTTAATTGATGGATGGAACTAAGGATACAACACTATTTTAACTTAATGAAAAAAGATCAGGAAAATGAATTGACTTTTGAAATGAAGTGTGCTTTAACCATAGATTCTATATTATGACATTGTTGCTCTGAGTCTCTGCATTGTGTCAGTTTGTCGCCCCCCAGCGGCCTCTCCTCGGAACTGCACCCTTTGTCTGCCCGCCTCCTCACGATCACTTCCTGGTTTATTTTCAAACGCTTTCCGAGTGGTTTGCGAAACAAGTCCAAAGTTAACGAGACACCGGAGGAGGATGAGCTCAGAGGCGGGGAAACAACACCGGAGAGGAGTCTGTAACGTCTGTGAAACCCGTGTTACAGAATGAATACCGAACGGTGTGTTTTCAGCGGCTAACGGGCGGCAGGAGCTGCTGTAACAGTGCTGCTAACAGTTAGCTTAGTTTAGCTTAGCTTAGCGAGCTAAAAGACCACACGGTATTTTGAAGGTGTTAGTAGCATCCGTTAGCGTCAATTAGCATTGAGTTGTTCACGTCAAGTTCTACAGAGAAAGGGGGTCCAGAAGAGGACAACGTTATGGAGAATAAGGATAAAGTGCAGATGAGGAGCCACCCTCGCAGGTAAATATATGCTAATAATGAAAATATATATTCATCTTCAACCTGTGATGTTTTTTTGTATCAATCATTTACAATTTACAACATTTAAGGCACTTGTTTTTGGTCAATAACTATGAATAGTGCAAATACAGTATAGACACATACAAATAAACAGTTAGCAACTTATATAAACAAACACAATGTTGATGTTGTCTGGCTCCTGTTTGTGGCGCTGCAGGTGGGATGGACATTCAAGATTCAAAGCTTTATTGTCATATAAACAGTAGCTTCAGTGTAAAATGCATTGACATCTGAAGTCCCAGGCTCCTCCAACAAACATATTAAGACATAAAACAAATACAAATAGTCCAAGAAGGTGCAAGACAAATGTGCAAGTAATGAAGTCAATTATATATATATATGTGTATATATATATATGTATATATATCTTGAGTATAAAATACTGTACTACAAAGATGTGCCTAACACCAGGTACATCACCTTAGTGCAGCTTTTGAGTGTTTTATAGGTGAAGTGTAACAAAGCTCATTTACTCAAGTAGAAGCAAAGGTGGAAGCAGCACTCAGTTCTTATTCTGAAGTAAAAGTGGAAGCACAAGAGTGTAGGAATACTCTGTTACAAGTAAAAGTTATGCATTCAAGTTGTACTTATAAAAGAACAAAAGTATTAGTATCAAACTACACGGAAAGTACCGAAAGTACCTGTTTTCCAGTCTGGCCCATATCAGATTTAAAAATATCACAATGCATTATATCAATGTAGCACCTAAAGGTAAAGGTGGGGATCATTTCGATGACTTGCTATACTGCTGCTGTTAACCTATAATGATAATACGTCATGGTTTATTTTTAAGCTAGTCACTACATTTGTGGAGTAAAAAGTACCAAATTGGCTCTGAAAATGTACTTCAGGTAACCTTTCTACTCGGGATGCTCCGATCGATCGGCCGCCAAAACAAGCTCGCCAAAACGGCTTCACCGGTCTGGCAGTATTTTAAGGTGTCCGAAAAATACATTAACATAGCGGTATGCAACGTGTGTGAAGCAGAAATCCTGCAGCTCCGCCCGCTGTGACGGACCGGTGAGCGGAGCAACACACACTAAGAGTTAGACCTAACATACTTAGCTATCTTATCTACCTCTGGAACAAGATGAACTAGTTATACATATATTTACTCTTCACTGTCGGGTCACACATTACTGGATCAGTGAGCTGCATGAGATACTGACAGGCTGTCAGGAGAGAGAGAGAGGGGGAGAGAGGGAGAGAAGAAAAGAGAGCGCTTCCGCTAATTTCTCCCGTGTTAGTTAATGTAAACTTGAATAATGTACTTCATTTGAATGTAATAATGATGTTGGTTGTTGTTTGGAAGCTCCAGTGAATGAGCCCCATCAACTGAGTTTTAAACATCACTTTAAATGGAAGATCCCCATAGGCCGAAAGAATAGCAGTGTGGGAATGTCGCTTGGTCCCCCATGTATAAAAAGGATGCTGAGGTCATCGAGAAAATACAGAGAAAGGCAACGAAGCTGGTTCCAGAACTAAAGGACCTACCATATCAAGAACGACTGCAAAGTCTTAAGATCCCGAGTATGTATCATAGAAGGGCGAGGGGAGATATGATCGAAGATTTCAAATATCTCCACAGCATCTACAAAGCATCATGCAACGGGATTATAACACCAGGACTCGTGGACACTGCCTCAAGTTGAAGAAACAGTACTCAAGACTGGCTATCCGCCGCAACCTTTCCAGCCTGCAGCGTGTGGTTGACTTGTGGAATGATCTGCCAGAAAGCGTTGTCACATCCAAGACGGTTAACTGTCTCAAGTCCTGCCTCGACCGTTACTGGTCAAACATCACCTTCACTTTGGACTATGTGACTGTTCCCAGCATCCATAGTATATAAAGAACAGTGATCCACTTATTTATGAGCGACTAAAAGGCCTTAGACCTATTACAGCTGTATCCTATTGATTGATTCTCGATCGGTATCAGCCGATACTGTTTCCGGCGATCGGCCCCAAATTTGGCGATCGGAGCATTCCTACTTTCTACGATATCTATGAGTCTCACTGTTCTGTGATGTAATTTCTAAATACTTCATATGGCAGCTCTTTCTGAAACTCCTGGCTCATGGAAGTGATTTTGTAAACGTGCGCTAAGAGATATCGTCTGGTTTCTTCTTCTCATGCATTCATGATGAACCATAGATAAACACCTTGTTATCCACGAGTCCACTTCCTATTGAATTAGCCTCTTCTGTACCAAATCCCTGAGAGTCCTCACTATCAAAGCCCTGCTGATCCAATGTAATGCCCTTAATGCCTTCTTTCTGTTTGCAAACTTTCACTTAAGCTGCTTTAATCTGCAGGTTTCTCTCAACCCGCTCAGTGAGGTGCAGTAACTCATGGCTCAGGCGTGAGGAAGACCTCAGCACAGTCTGAGAGACCAAAGGAAAGCTCGATATGAGAGGTTCACTTTACACTAGGGCTGCTCGATTATGGCAAAAATCATAATCTCGATTATTTGGGTCAATAATTGATATCACGATTATTAAAAACGATTATCCATTTACTTTGAAAACATCAATTTATTGGAGAAAAAAAATGTAAACAGTATGTTTTTAACAGTTGATTACCCTGAACCTTTAGTATAATTCAACTGGAAAACCAAAAAAAAAAATGTAATTTAAAAAAATATAAATAAATCGTTTTATTTCGATTACGTTGTTTTCGTAATCGTTGCAAGCCATAATCGTAATTGCGATTTAAAATACGATTCATTGAGCAGCCCTACTTTACACACTTTAATTGAGTTTGTTGGATGTGTTTGAGTGAGGAACTGAGGAGTTCCTATTCTGTCTGCTGACCAGGAGGATGTTGGTGAAACACAGCCTGTCCTTTATCACGTCCACTCACTCCTCCACTGTTTGCTCCTCAAACAGCTAGATCATTTCATCCCGTTAAGTCGAGGCAAAACTCTCTGATAGTGTTTCTTTAAGTGTCCTTCAATGTAAAGGCACTTTTGTGTTTTGTTTAATTGAATTTATGACTAAAACTTGAGTTTCCTTGTGATGCTTTTCAGTCCATAATTGACTTCATGCAGCTTCAACAGTTTAACTCATTAAAAAAGGAGATTTGCGACATTAAGACTCGTTTATATAATAACTAATTTCAGAAAGCTTTACAGTGCTTCGTTACAGCGTCTAGTCAACACCTCAATTATTTGATTTAAATCATCCGTAGATTATTATCTGTAGTATAAATTATATTTTTATCCTTGTTAAGTTTAGTTAAATAACTTTTAAGTTGAATAAAAACTGTGTGTGTGTGTGTGTGTGTGTGTGTGTGTGTGTGTGTGTGTGTGTGTGTGTGTGTGTGTGTGTGTGTGTGTGTGTGTGTGTGTGTGTGTGTGTGTGTGTGTGTGTGTGTGTGTGTGTGTGTGTGTGTGTGTGTGTGTGTGTGTGTGTGTGTGTGTGTGTGTGTGTGTGTGTGTGTGTGTGTGTGTGTGTGTGTGTGTGTGTGTGTGTGTGTGTGTGTTCTGGATCCAAGTCCACGCAGTTTGACATGTGGCAGATATACATTTAGCTCAAAGAGAGTCAGACGCTCTGTCATCAAGTGACCGCTTGACAGACAGAAAGACCAGTATGCATTCCTATGTTTTCCAGAGCTTTTCAAATATAAAAACATGTAGTTTGCCATTCTTCATGCATCTACTGCTGACAAAACGATAACAAACAAAGGATCAATCAAAAGAAGAAGCATGATCTATTCCCATATTTGTTTATCCAACAACAACTTCTCTGAATAAACTCTGATCTACCAGCTGGCAGGTACTAGCAATACAAGATTTAAATGCTTGAAACAATAACTGTTTAAAGAGTTCCTATTTTAGGGTTCTCCCTCTCCTGTAGTGTGTTTTATGTGCATGTAAATGTTCTGCAAAAGGCTAAAATCCCAACGTTTCTGAATATGGTCACATCACTATGTGACACTCGCGCTCCTATTGGCTATCGCCCCAACACATT
The DNA here is from genome assembly GCF_949606895.1 of Notothenia rossii. Lineage (NCBI taxonomy): Eukaryota > Metazoa > Chordata > Actinopteri > Perciformes > Nototheniidae > Notothenia > Notothenia rossii. Next base: position 88,901,737 of record NC_136903.1, read on the forward strand.
GTACGTGATAGGTTAGGGGGCGGGACATCTCTAAGCAGTTGACCAATCACAACAGAGCCGGCCAGCTAACTTTTAAAGTAGAGACACTACATACTGATAAACACCTGAACATCAGCAGGAGAGGACTCTTTAAAGTAGAGACACTACATACTGATACACCTGAACATCAGCAGGAGAGGACTCTTTAAAGTAGAGACACTACATACTGATATACACCTGAACATCAGCAGGAGAGGACTCTTTAAAGTAGAGACACTACATACTGATACACCTGAACATCAGCAGGAGAGGACTCTTTAAAGTAGAGACACTACATACTGATATACACCTGAACATCAGCAGGAGAGGACTCTTTAAAGTAGAGACACTACATACTGATATACACCTGAACATCAGCAGGAGAGGACTCTTTAAAGTAGAGACACTACATACTGATATACACCTGAACATCAGCAGCAGAGGACTCTTTAAAGTAGAGACACTACATACTGATATACACCTGAACATCAGCAGGAGAGGACTCTTTAAAGTAGAGACACTACATACTGATATACACCTGAACTTCCGCAGGAGAGGACTCTTTAAAGTAGAGACACTACATACTGATATACACCTGAACATCAGCAGGAGAGGACTCTTTAAAGTAGAGACACTACATACTGATATACACCTGAACATCAGCAGCAGAGGACTCTTTAAAGTAGAGACACTACATACTGATATACACCTGAACATCAACAGGAGAGGACTCTTTAAAGTAGAGACACTACATACTGATATACACCTGAACATCAACAGGAGAGGACTCTTTAAAGTAGAGACACTACATACTGATATACACCTGAACATCAACAGGAGAGGACTCTTTAAAGTAGAGACACTACATACTGATACACACCTCAAAATGAGTAGAGTAGGGCCCCTTTAATAAAGGAAGAAGAAAGATTGTAACAAATGAAGGTGGACTGTTGATTGATTCTGTACTTTCATCATCAGAGGAAGTTATTTCCCACATGATAGTCAGATACAAATATGAAATAACTAATTTATAAATCCAAAAGTCTTTATATAGAACAGTCTTCTTAACAAAAATACAATGTGAGAGTGGAGTGGCAACATGTCTTTGATTCGATTTGATTTAATATCTGTCTTTTTTGGTCACAAGCTGCATCTGGGGCGTCTTTGGATCTATTTCAGTTTCAAGCTGAGGCTATTTCTATCCTGTGTAAACTTTGTCAAACATCTGGAGAAGTTTTATAGTCCTGCTCCGACTCAGGAGAGAGCAGATGTGGACGGATGGTTTCAAAAATACTGAGATTTATTCAGTTTGCACGTCCTGACTGTCCATAAAGACTCGGTGGGAACACACGGCTCTTCAATTCCTTCAAGAACTTCATAAAATATTTGAATTTCAAGATGTTTTATATTATTGTTTAACTCGTGTAAAAAGAGCAAGAAAAAGTTACTTTAATTTGGCAAATTCTGTCAAATGTGTCGCTCATAATCATCCATCCCAGAAGTCAAACTAAAATGACACTTAAATGTGAAGATCTACCTTTTTTTGAAAGCTGATAATCTCTAGATTTCTTATTATTGGTTTGGACCAAACAAGACTCTCTGTCCCATTTCACAGATATCATAACGTCTGAACTTAACTGATAATAGCTAAAAATAGAACAGTTTCTATTATTAGCCTTTAGCCCTTATAGCTTCATTAATGCACATTTCCCCGTAAAATATTAAAGTGAAGCCAGAAAACAATATTTATGTTCCTCAAAGACGGTATAATTACTACAAAATATGAAAACGGTGTCAAATAGAGCGTTAGACGGCAGAGACAGCTTTGTGTTTTTACGGAGCTCTGGCGTCACGTTGTTGTTTACGTCCGCGGCGCCATCTTGTATACGAGCGCCGTGTTCTCGACAGTATTGATATATCTTATAAACAAGATCTGCGCCACACACTGCACCCTTCCTTGAATATTGTCTTGATATCGATTCAAAGACTGAGCATGAACAGAGAGAAGGAATGAAATAAGTTAATGGGAAAGAAAGTTGGAAGAATAAGCTAAATGTAACAGGAAGTCAAATGAATCTCGTTTTTCGTGTTTTTTTCATCAGTTTTTTTCAATACTGTGATTATTAGATTGTCTCCATGTTTCCCTTCCCTGAATATTAACATGAACTAAAACGTCCCCTTCTTGCGTCTCTGTCTCTTTCAGACAGCTGAAGAAGCTGAGCGAGGACAGCCTCACCAAGCAGCCGGAGGAAGTGTTCGACGTCCTGGAGAAGCTGGGGGAGGGGTGAGTTATTTCCCCCTCTCTCTATTTGAACTGTGTGGGTTCATACAGTATGTGTTTTCCATATATTATCTGAGTGTCTGGATTTCAAACCTATCTCTCTTCCCTCACTGCTCCTCCCTTCTCTGGAGCTCATCAACATAAACACTTGTCTCTTCATTTCCTGTTTCTCAACACACTTCCTGTTCACGGCGGCTGATTGACGCGGTGGTTTCGTCACTGCTGATGCCCTCGTTTCTTTACAACAAGCGACACTAAACGCCCGTCCAGTGGATCTAACTCTCACTGTGTCATTTTTGTAACATAAGCCAATCACCAGCCACCATAATGACACTTCATTTTAGATACATGTATTTCAATTCTTAGCATTTTGTGCCTTTTGCTGTTGTGTGAATTGTGTGAAAAGGAAGGCGTGAGTGAGACAGGAATGAGGCAATAATGTAAGGAGAGACTTTGACAGACACAGATGCTCACAGCTGATAGACGATAGTTCCTCATGCTTCACGACTGCAGCAGCGTAACAAGATAAAGTGTCTTATTGTTAGAAAAGTGTTTCTGAAAGATGACATACAGGAAGTCTTCCCGTACAGCAGAGAGTAAACCCACATGTATCTTTTGAACTTTATTTCCTGCTTAACATGTTTTTACAAAGATCCTGCAGCTCACACTGGACTAAGTCAACTCTGACAGACGCACAACGAAGACCTTTAAGAGTCTCGAGGGCCTTTTTTTAACTTTCAAATTTGATGAAATGTATTGTAATTGCAGTTCAGAGAAAATGTCATTGGGTTTATCGTCCGACTACAAAAAGCAAAAGTAATATATGGAACATTTGATCCTAAATGTGTTTATTGTTCCATCATGTTTCACTTTGTAGGGATATTCCTTTTGAGATTTGAAAGCAGAATGCTACGATCACAACAGCTTAAGTTGCTTCCACTTCGATGAAGGTGAAATAAGCATGAAAACAGCTTTTATGACATTTGAGTGTAGGCCAAGGGTTGGTGCTGCTTTTAAGTTGAAACAGACGATCGAGAATGATATCATGTTATGTTATGTTTACTGACTCATT
>NC_136903.1:88905307-88942171 GCF_949606895.1 Notothenia rossii
TCTCTCTCTCTGTCTCTCTCTCTTCTCTCACTCTCTTTCTCTTTCTCTCTCTCGCTCTCTTTCTCTCTCGCTCTCTTTCTCTCTCTCTCTTCTCTCACTCTCTCTTTCTCTCTCTCTCCCTCTCTCTTTCTCTCTCTCTCTCTTTCTCTCTCTCTCTTCCTCTCCTCTTCTCCTATCTCTCTCTCTCTTCCTCTTCTCTCTCTCTCTTCTCTCACTCTCTCTCTCTTTCTCTCTCACTCTCTCTCTCTTTCTCTCTCGCTCTCTTCTCTTTCTCTCTCTCTCTCTCTCTCTCTCTCTCTTCCTCTCCTCTTCTCCCTCCTCTTCTCTCACTCTCTCTCTCTTTCTCTTTCTCACTCTCTCTCGCTCTCTTTCTCTCTCTCTCTCTTTCTCTCTCTCTCTCTTCTCTCACTCTCTCTTTCTCTCTCTCTCTTCCTCTCCTCTTCTCCCTCTCTCTCTTCCTCTCCTCTTCTCTCTCTCTTCCTCTCTTCTCCCTCTCTCTCTCTCTCTCTCCCTCTCTCTCTTCCTCTCCTCTTCTCTCTCTCTCTCTCTCTTCCTCTCCTCTTCTCCCTCTCTCTCTCTCTCTCTCCCTCTCTCTCTTCCTCTCCTCTTCTCTCTCTCTCTCTCTCTCTCTCTCTCTCTCTCTCTCTCTCTCTCTCTCTCTCACACATGTTTTTATCTTTGGTAAAGCAAGTGAAAATGACTGTAGATTTTAGATTTCACTGTGTGATGAGAAATATGGAAGAGTTTTTTAAACTGGTGGTGTTTCACTGCAGCTGTGTGCTCTGTGGTGGAGGGAGAGCTCGGTTAGTTCTGTTTTTATGTGGGGCAAATAAAAAAAGATCTAAAAAAGGAAAATCTTCTCTCAATGTCTAGTTAAAATAAAAGTGTTTTTAAAAAATCTTTTTTTCTCTGTCTCTCTCTCTCTCTCTCTCTCTCTCTCTCTCTCTCTCTCTCTCTCTCTCTCTCTCTCCAGGTCGTACGGCTGTGTGTTTAAAGCCCACTATAAAGAGACCGGGGAGATCGTGGCCATCAAACAAGTTCCTGTGGAGTCCGACCTCCAGGAGATCATCAAGGAGATCTCCATCATGCAGCAGTGCAACAGGTAACCTGGAAGTGTGTGTGTGTGTGTGTGTGTGTGTGTGTGTGTGTGTGTGTGTGTGTGTGTGTGTGTGTGTGTGTGTGTGTGTGTGTGTGTGTGTGTGTGTGTGTGTGTGTGTGTGTGTGTGTGTGTGTGTGTGTGTGTGTGTGTGTGTGTGTGTGTGTGTGTGTGTGTGTGTGTGTGTGTGTGTGTGTGTGTGTGTGTGTGTGTGTGTGTGTGTGTGTGTGTGTGTGTGTGTGTGTGTCACTTACTTGATTAATTAATCCCAAATAAAAACATGTTGGTAACAGCAGCCTTTAAACAAAGCATTGTAAATGAGTTAAAATATAATAAAGTATATTTTCATCACACTCACATTACTGATTATTTTGTCATTCTAACAAACAAAAACACACACTTCCCTTAAAGTTGTTATTGTTTTTCACAGCAGACATAAAGACTAATCATTACATTCAGTTTTCAAAAAGCTCATGTCCGAAGTATCTTGTTAGCGTTGCTGCCACAGTGGAAACAACAATGAGACATTTGGGGGGGTTTCCCACACTTACCTCCCCCTCTCCTCTAGAGCAAACGGCTTCTGTCATACACATACACCTCTACGGGGAAACACTCACCAGTCTATATTTAGAAATGTATCAAGGAAACGTTTGCTTATGATGAACAATACATGAGTATGTTTGTGAAGCTGCGGCCGAGATCTTGAATATTTGGAGTTTTAATCTTTCAGTTTCACTTTAAAATCTGTTAACATAAAGCTGTGGATGTGTGAACAGGTAGAAGCATGAAAGTAGATTAGACTGTTGTTTTAGTAATTCAAACTTTGAAGCTGTGTAATAAACATTGCATTTAATGTCTCCTGACTTATATTATAGATGATTTTATTACCCTTTATGTACAGCAACTTGACATGTTAAGTGGTCTGAAACAACAAACTTTATTTGATGACACACTGATATTTTGTATTGTGAGTGTGTGTTTTAATATGTGTGTTTAATGTGTGTGTTCAGCCCTCATGTGGTGCGGTACTACGGCAGCTACTTTAAGAACAGCGACCTTTGGATCGTCATGGAGTACTGTGGAGCCGGATCGGTGTCCGACATCATCAGACTACGAAACAAGACGGTGAGGGGACACACACACACACACACACACACACACACACACACACACACACACACACACACACACACACACACACACTGCGGAGATGGCGGAGAGAACGCGCTCCGAGGTGTGGTTAAACTTTACCCGTCTCGATGTGGACAATGCTCGTTACCAAAGGTGCAATTAGAGTTTAGCATGTGAGGGCGGTAACACGAGCAATTTGTCTAAACATTTAACAAAAGTGCTCCACATCCAGACGGAGGAATGCACCGGGTTCCACTGTCTTTCTAGCAGCTCTGTAGCCCCATCCACGAGTAACGTTTCCACGTCAGGTGTTATGTATGCTAGCAGCAACACACGGAGTTAACTCCATTACACAAACATGGGTTAATGATTAGAGGTAACTGAGTTATTTATTTTGTTAAAGTTTCAGCTATTCTGTTTACAGTTCTGTCCTCAGATTATTTAATACCATTTGTTAAAACACTGTTGTTTCTTTTGATGTGAAATAGTATGTATTTAATTTAAATAAAAAGCAATGTTAGTTTTGTTCACAATTTGTTGAGTTAGTTTACCTTATTTTTTTCTCCAAAAGAACCGATAAGAGTACCGTTAAAAAACCGGACCAATAAGCGGTATCGATAAAAGTAGTAGTACCGTTAAAACCTTAACGGTACCCATCCCTATGTACAGTACATGTAAACCTCCTTTCTGTGTGATCGTGCTGCAGATTAACGAGGAGGAGATGGCGGCCATCCTGCAGTCGACTCTGAAGGGTCTGGAGTATCTGCACTTCATGAGGAAGATCCACAGAGACATCAAGGCGGGAAACATCCTGCTGAACAACGAGGGCCAGGCCAAGCTCGCAGACTTCGGGGTCGCTGGACAACTCACAGTGAGTGATTAGAATATATCATCAGTGAAAATAACTGGATGTAGTATTGTGGAAGTCCACGCCTAAAAACAGTATCCTACAGACTTATGGCGCATTTACACTGCAGGCCTCGCTCGGCCTCGCTCGGCTTGGTTAGGCCTTATTTGGCCCGGCTCACTTTAATGCTGCGCTCACATTACAGTTTAGGAACTGGGGTAGTTACTATAGTAACGCAGTGTAGGCGGAGCCGTGACGTCATCTTCAATGAGCGCCCCGGAAAAACAACACAGCCGTTAGCTCTTAGCACTCAGAGCTCACAGCTCTTCATATCTGTTCAGAAACTAGACAAAAGTTAAACAAGTACAAACCACATACTGTCTGTGTCATGGCGAATACAGTCGCTGGTTTATTTGTGTCTGTATAGGCCGTTGTTGTGAGTGTGGACGGTCGGAGCATATATAACGTTAGCTTAGCCAAGCTCCACACATTTTAAAGGTGTTTCTCCTGCCGCCTGTCTGCAGACTTGTCAAGGCATTAATTCATGGTTTTTACTATCCGGTATCAGTATGTTGTTACTTCGGCATCATTTTGAAACGTGTATTACAATTAAATCACGGTCAAATATGTTCATCTTGTTGTAGTTGTAGCCCCCTTGACAGCGATTCTCTCTCTAGGTTAGCATACTCAGCCCGACTCAGCCTGGTTGTTCCTGGCCCTAGAACCACGATTTAGTCGGGCCAGAAAAACTGTGAAAAAGTAGCCCCGGGCCGGAACTAGGCCAAGTGTAAGCGCAACCAAAAACAGGCCCCGCACGGCTCGGCACGCTTAAAGCGAGCTCCGCGCTGTAGTGTGAATGCGCCATTACATAAAAATCCTTGTTTGGCCCAGAATTTCTTTTAAAAATCCTGCTATTATGATTTTAATATATGTTTCCATGATAATGTGAATATTGCTCTTTAATTATAAAAAAACAATATATACTCTCGGGTGCGCCCTCATACCAAAATGCAGATTTCCCCGTAACAGAATAGCAGAATAACAATGAGCTCTGCACAACATCCAGATAACATTTGTACAAAACAACGAGTAACTAGGACTTAAAAGAAGTGTGAACTAATGTGATTGAAGCTGCAATGATAAGTTAATGAATCTATTAGTCAAACAAAACATTTAGCATCAACCTCTGAGTCGTTGAAACGTAGTAATAGCATTGTGTTTAATTAGGCAACGCCGTCAAACAGCGCCTTTTTAACCTGTTAAGCCCGAGAGTCCCCATCTTAACATTTAAAAACCTATTAACCCGATTAACGTGAAGAAACTCAGCTAACTGACGATACGAACCATTTTTACCGAAACAAAACACAAGTCTCATAAGAAGCATCTAAATTACCCCTGAGCGAAAAAATGCTAACACACAGAACTCGCGTTAAAATACCCTTATTACTTATCGTATCTGCACAAACAAGATACCGATTAGCAAGCTAAGATTCCACAGATTCTAGGGGTATAAGTATCATCAGTGAGCGATCAGAACTCGCGGCGAAATCACAACAACAAACAACAACAACAAAAAATGTGCTTTACGGGACCAAATCGGAAAATGAGTCTTACCGTTGCTGTTTTTCTGATCAAAAGTTGTGTTCAATGGCAGCTTCCGGTTCTGGGGCATTCTGTCTGTCACTCATTCACCAATGGGTAATGTTTAGATGGATTTTAGGAACTTCCCCTCGATGCTATTGGCTCTAACGGTTCAAAAGAGGTGTCAATCATCAAAATCAACCGATGGGGGCCAGAGATATGGAAAATCCACCCAAATGACCCCAGAAGTGTTTTTCTTTGCTAAATCTCTCCAAAAAGGTCAAATGTCACTTGTTTTGCATCAATCTTGATACAGGGTACTTATTATATGTTATAGTTTGGATTCCTAAAGCTTTTAGTCTCCGATCCCATCATTCAAGGGTGGTTTTCACTATAAGTAATGTTTATGTTTTGGACGGAAACTATAATTTACATTTTTTTCAATCTGAATTTACTTTAAAATAAAAACATCTATATTGATTCTGACTTTTCTACATCCAACTCACAGGTTTATCATTGCTTTGAAAAAAAAGATTATTAATTTTCCCCTTTTTAGAAGGTCATTTGTTCCGGGAATGTCATTTTCGAGCCTGAGACCTAAAAAACCGGCTCGGGTCTCAACAGGTTAAACTATAAGCACGTTCTCTGTCGTTGTGTTTTCTGGGAGCTCTTTACATCGTCTCCACAGTCAGACAAGTATTTATAATATTGATCTCAGATTTAACGAGCTCTCCTCCTCAGGACACGATGGCCAAGAGGAACACGGTGATCGGGACGCCCTTCTGGATGGCTCCGGAGGTGATCCAGGAGATCGGGTACAACTGTGTGGCGGACATCTGGTCTCTGGGCATCACGGCTCTGGAGATGGCTGAGGGGAAGCCTCCGTACGCTGACATCCATCCCATGAGGGTGAGGAGGGGGGAAAGAGCTTGGGCTTATAAAGGGGAACCATAGATGTGTGTGCAGAGTAAATGAAATATACTGGAGAGGAGCAGCAGTTCCCAACCTGTGGGACCGCGTTGCAAGTGGGTCGCCAAATAATCTGCAAAACATTATGATTTGTGTGGAAATATTTTATTATTAAGATTTAATTTGAACCTCCTTTCCTTTCTCTTTCTTGATCCTCCTTAGCAACGGTCATTACAGTCCTTAGCAACGGTCTGTTCTACTGGATTTACAACGTGTCACATGTTCTGAATCGACCAATCAGAACTTTATTTAGCCTCCGTATTGATTATGGTTGAATGTGGGCCGCGAACAGTTTTTTAGATTCTTAAGTGAGTTGAAAAAGGTTGGGCACCGCTGCTGTAGAGTATTTCTCAGCTTGAGTTACTGAGTTTCTTTTTCCTCTTCAGGCGATCTTCATGATTCCCACCAACCCCCCCCCGACCTGCAGGAACCCCGACCTCTGGTCTCCGGCGTTTAGAGACTTCGTCAGCCAGTGTTTGGTGAAAAACCCCGAAAACAGAGCGACTGCCACACAGCTGTTACAGGTAACACTGAATACAACTCCACCACTGAACCTTAGCTGTGGACGGAGAAGGATTTCAAAGCCAGTATTTGTTCAGAAAACAGTTTCAGTTAAATACCTATCTGTAGAAAGCTTGTTATTTAGGGTACACTGGTGTTCTATCTATAGTAACTTCATATTGGTCTTTAATGTATTTATTAGGGATGTAACGATACCAAAAACTCACGGTAGGATAATATCACGATAACAAGTCCACGGTACGGTATTTATTGCGATATTGAAAAATAAAGTTTAAAATGTTGAGGAAAAATTTATTTTGAAATGTATTTATTTTTTACTTGAACATTTTTTCTTTATTAAATAATAAATCCGATTTGAACAACATTTGAGTAGGATAGTAGTATTTTAAAGTGTCAAAAACAAAGTGACTGTAACGGACAGTAACAAGAACAACCAGTGTCTCTTTACCTACTACTACCAAACAAAGTAAGCATTTTCTTTGTGCCACTGATAAACAAGGACATTTAATAATCAGGCCATGCAATAAAATAAATCAAGTTTCACTTTAGTTTTTCAAGTAACTCAGCTCAAAGTCACAAAGTCACTCACTCAGCATCATCAGACAGGTTTTTAGGAATATGAGCATGTCCACATTTCCAGGTAGAAGCTGGGATGTTCTGGCGTTTACAATATCCCCTGCTGTGGAAAAAACTCTCTCGCTTGGCACTGATGTTGCTGGGACAGCAGTGGTCGCGTTAACCGAATATTTTTTTGAACAATGACGGAAAAATCTGAAAGCAGTCTGTCATTTTGACAGATTAGAACAAACTCGGAACAGCGCCAAAGTTTCCCCGCAGCGAGGCTCTGGTGTTATGCCGTGTTATGCATGCCCTCCAAAAAGGAAATGATATCGTTTCCAAACCGCACTTTGCCGAACAGAGCAATGACATGTCTGCATGCATATCTCGGTGGGCATGCATAACACCGCCCCCCAGGGTATATTCGGTATATCGTTTGATCCCTAGTATTTATTGTAATTGTTTTGCCTTTGAAGAAATGATATATGAAAATGCACCTAACCAGTATATATTATTCTGAATTGTTATTTATTGTCAGTTTATTATTTTAAGAATTAGTGTTTTTTCCGCCTGCATTTATACTTTGATTTATTATTGTTTATTTTCTTCATTTAAAAAAACAGCCTCTGATTTCAAAACGTTCATTTTAATAAATAGGAAGTAAAGAAAAGGAAGGTTTTTATTTGGTTATACTATTAAAGTGTATTGCTTGAGTGAAAGCCTTTCACATGTTCATGTTACTGTTCACAGCTATCACACCTTTGCTTCTTGTATGTGTGATCCAAAGCAACACAAACAATGTCCTTTTCACAGTTAATTGACCCCTCTCTCTTTTTCTCTCTTCCTCCTCCAGCATCCTTTCATCAAGGCAGCGAAGCCCAGCTCCGTCCTGCGAGCGCTGATCACAGACGCCATGGAGATAAAACTGAAGAAGGAGCAGGAGGCGGAGCAGAGGGAGCAGGACGCAGAGGACGACGACAACTCGGTACACACACTATCAGTATTATATCAAAATAAGAACATCAGAAATAACACGTACTCTGTGACAAGATACACAAGAAACCTGAATATGAAAAGATAATCAGACATTTAAACACACACTTTTAGGAGACACACTTAATCTTACATTTATTGGAAGCACAATAAAGATTAGTGCAATATCCAAATATCCATATTTCTTGAAGGCTCAATATGGGAAAATATGTGAATGAAGTATTCAGGAGCTGCACAGAAGTCCCGTCCTACGAACGTTATTCTACAGACTTAATAATGTGTAATATTGTTTTATATAAATCCTCTTCCCATATCACGCCATGATCCCTTTAATGTATTCCCCAATGGTAATGTGAATAATGTGTAAAAAGGGATCAATCTCTAATAATGAAACTCACATCCCGATTGGAAAATAATTAAATGGTTCTAAATGGTGCCCTCTTTAAGAGACCTCTGCCTTTGAGCGGTCTCATTTCCCTCTAATTATGACACTCGTTTTCTCTTCTACATCAACATGTGTCCCCTCTTCTTCATGTCTCTTCTTCATCAACATGTGTCCCCTCTTCTTCATGTCTCTTCTACATCAACATGTGTCCCCTCTTCTCCATGTCTCTTCTACATCAACATGTGTCCCCTCTTCTTCATGTCTCTTCTACATCAACATGTGTCCCCTCTTCTTCATGTCTCTTCTACATCAACATGTGTCCCCTCTTCTTCATGTCTCTTCTACATCAACATGTGTCCCCTCTTCTTCATGTCTCTTCTACATCAACATGTGTCCCCTCTTCTTCATGTCTCTTATTCATCAACATGTGTCCCCTCTTCTTCATGTCTCTTCTATATCAACATGTGTCCCCTCTTCTTCATGTCTCTTCTACATCAACATGTGTCCCCTCTGTGGAAAGAGACTCTGAAAGTTTCAGGAACAAAGATTCTCTCTCTTTTTGATCCATTTCTATAAAAACCTGTCTGAAAATGAGCTGATCAGATTTTGGCCACTTTATGATGTCATAACGATGTGTTGTCTTGTGTAACCATTAGCCAATCAGCAACCAAGGTAACCCCCCCCCCCCCTTATCACCTGAATCTCCTCCTAGAGCACCATTGAGTTCTTTGTAACCAAATCTCTCTCAGAGGGGCGTGGGGAGGGGCTCCTTATTTTCATCTAAAGTAACAGACAGAGAATCAGCACTTTGGAAACAGGGCTGAAACAGAGGGGATTATGGGTAATGCTGCAATGATCTGTTTGGTGTTTTAGCCAATCATTGATGAAAAACAGCACACTAGGGGACCTTTAAGAGACCTCCCCCTCTGATCTGTGTTATTCCCCGCTGTCTCTCAGGATGAGGACGAGGTGGATCAGGGCACGATGGTTCGAGCGGGAACCGGCGACTCCGGAACGATCCGAGCTGCAGGGTCTCTCAGCGGGACGGCCCGAACGATGATCTCTCATCACGACGAAGACACCATGCAGTCGCAGCTCGGCACCATGGTCATCAACTCTGACGATGAGGACGATGAAGAGGCCGGCACCATGAAGAGTAAGATACTTTTTAACTTTCGTATAAAGTCTGCCAGTCAAGAATGATCAGTTTTGGAAGAAGTGAGACTGACTGCTCACTTCATTCAAATATCATCGAAATTGGAATATGGACTGGTGCAGTATTCGTAGGAAGCACAACATTTGTTAAAAGCTCAATATGTATTAAAATACCCAGCGCACAATTTGGTATTCTAAAAATCCTTGTTTGGGACAAATTATCGTAAAAAATCACACTCTGGTAATTTTAAAATGTATTTCTTCAATTTTACTAAGAAAACTGTTGCAGAAATTATAATTCGCTCCTTTATCGTAATCACAACATCAGATTGAAATAGTTTGAATTCAAAGATGGCAAATGTGGAGCTTATTTGAACTGCTTTATAAACTACTGGGCAGTTAAATACAACTTTGAAACTACAAATAAACAAAAGATCTTGAAATCCTGTCGTAGAGTAAAACATTAAATCACATGCAACTCATGATAAGCACTTTATTACTGTACCTAGTTCCTTTCCACCACTGGTAATACACCCTCTACAGATGTGCTGTGATATAACGCTCAGATAAAGGTCATCATGAAGAGGAATAGGCTCTCAGTTTACTGTAAAGAGAGTAAGAGGAACAGCCTGATGAGGAACAGAAGTGTGGACACAGGCTGTCAATACATCTGGCTTTAATGATTAACCAAAACTCATTATTACAAATCAATGGTCTTATAATTAGAAGTGTTTATGACATGCTGTAGTTGGTGAGCGCTGTAGCTCTTCGCCAATGAAATATGAGTGAGTTGAAATGTGTGTTTTTGTTTAGTATCAGTGATGGCACCAGTGTGACATTTAAAGGTCCTTACACGTCAATCCCATTTTCGGCATCGATAGATGTCAGGCCGTCGATTAGCGTCGTGTCGCCCTACTCAGATTGGTGTGTCCCGCACCGTCGTGTCTTTTCGGCCGTGCCGACACCTTCCACCGCCGATTCGACTGTCATCCAAAGAAATCACTCTGATTGGCTGTTCAGCTAGCGAATCAGTGCATGAGAAGCGGAACGGAAGTGAGGGACCCAAACAAACTATTAAGAAGGCAAATCTGAGATTTCCTTGAACTCCAGCTCTCGACACAGGTTGGGGAAAGCCCCGTGAGCTTCTCGCTGTAGAGGGAAAATGGAACGCACACTATTTGTTGTTTGTTTATATCACGCAGTCTGTCTTCCAGTCTGTTGCCTCTTTTGAATGACGAATACACACTACCGCCACCTGCTGGTAAGGAGAGTTATTGCCACTCACGCATGCGCAGTTCGTACGTGCTTCTTGGCCGTCGGCTGAAGTCTTTGCCGTGTGTTCCAGTGCGACACATGGCCAAGACGCAGGAGACGTGAGGCGACACTACAGTCGGGTCCGTCGGGACGTGTTCTTAGGTGTCAGTTTGGTTTGTAGGTCCCTTAACGTGCTGATGCTTCATCAGATCCCCCACATTGTAGCTGATTTTCAACATATAACAAAGCGCAGTTTCCCTTTTATCCACTAGAGGACGCTGTGTGACCATCACTGACAACGTGTGTGTGTGTGTGTGTGTGTGTGTGTGTGTGTGTGTGTGTGTGTGTGTGTGTGTGTGTGTGTGTGTGTGTGTGTGTGTGTGTGTGTGTGTGTGTGTGTGTGTGTGTGTGTGTGTGTGTGTGTGTGTGTGTGTGTGTGTGTGTGTGTGTGTGTGTGTGTGTGTGTGTGTGTGTGTGTGTGTGTGTGTGTGTGTGTGTGTGTGTGTGTGTGTGTGTGTGTGTGTGTGTGTGTGTGTGTGTGTGTGTCATTGCCTTTTGTTTAGTAGCAAACATTGGTTTTCAGGATGGTAACGGATCTGTAAATCAGTGTCATCACTTCCTGTTTTTAGCACCAAAGCTGTGATTTGTGGGAAGTTGTTTCTGGCTTTGTAATCAGCTCTCCTATTTGTTGGTCTTTGAGGTGAGTTGTTTAGAGCTTGAGAGAGATGTTCCTCCTCCCTGATGGGACTCACAGGATTCCTCTCAGAGACACTGATGCACTTTAGGTGATCAGCTCACTAAGTACTACATTGACCACCAGGAAGTACCCTAAACATCTCCAACAATGGTCCATACAGATTGTTTACTGAAGTATATAGAAGAGTTCACCTCACTTCAAAACACAAAGGGGAACTTGTGATGGTAACATCATTCATAAACCTCTCCAGGCTGTTTACACATTGCAGTCTTTTATATTGCTCTGGTTCAGGTGGTGTATTTCAAAGCACTTGGTAAATAATAAGAACAAATAATATGACAAGCTAAGAATGGATTTTTGACAGATATCAGAAGAGATGAGCCTGAACTCGGGCTCAGCTCAGGTCTAATTTAATTTAAGATAAAACTGAGTTAATCCTGGGGGAAATGGCTGCTGTGGTTGCAATACGAAGTAGGAAAGTAGATATACTAAGAGGGTGGACATATAAACTAAGATTCCATATTCATATAACCTGTATTATATTTACATTACATGTCACTTGTTAGAGGCTTTTATACTAAGCAACGTACATACATGCAGCACTGTGGGCCATCTCCACAGTGCTGCATGTATTGCAATATCAGGATATCAGCATAGGTAAAAACTAGGGCTGTGAAGTTAACGCGTAAAAATTAACGCCACTAATTATTTTAACGCGATTAACGCATGTGCATTTTTTGTCCTCGGCCGCCCCGTAGTTTCAGAGGGCATCGAGTTTAAAATACCATCTATACAATCCAAGCACACTGCTGATGCCGACAGCAGCGTCTACGAGCAGCAAACCTTCAACAAAGATCGCTAAAGCTACAGCTTGCAGGCCAATTAACATTGTGGAGGACGAGGGGCTGCGTGATATAATTCAGGTCGCATCCAACGACTGCACTTATGAATCGCCTTCCAGAGCCACCACTGTGTCGAAGATACACAACTTGTAGGAAGTCCAAAAAGCGAAAGTAGAGGAGGATTTAAGAAAGACTCACCGGAGACTATTGGACTTCACTCAGTAAGGACAGTGACCTCGGGGTCACAGCGCATTGTTCTGACCCACAGTGGGAACTTCAGTCTCATGCTTTGACAGTTATGAAAACAGAGGAGCGGCATTTTGCCACTACGCACGCACGCACGCACGCACGCACGCACGCACACACGCACACACGCACACGCACACACACACACAGTATTATTGTATGAGAGAGGTTCCAGGTTGAATTGAGGTGAATATTTGTAATGTTCGGAGGTTGTTGTGTTTAATATTCATGAGAATATTTTCCATTGATCAAATGATAATAAGCAAACATTTGCATAAAGCATATTTGTCCACTCATATGTTGATAAGAGTATTAAAAACTTGAAAAATATCCCTCTAAGGTACATTTAGAACAGATAAAAAAATGTGCGATTAATTTGCGATTAATCACGATTAACTATTTTAATCGACTGACAGCCCTAGTAAAAACACTAAGCAATATAGGTTTGTGTCAAATGTCATGTGTTTGAAACTAAATCACAGCAATGAAGAAGACATACTTTATGCTCCTCAAAGTGTTGGGTTCATAATTAGCTCTTTTGAAAGACTTACGGCAATATTTATCAATTCTTTAGTGGGTTTTGATGGTTTAATTTTGCACAATATATGTTTAAGAAAGTGGCTTTAATATCAAAGTTACTGCAAGAAACATCAGACATAATAGCATATCATTATAATGCTCAGAGCCTTCACCAAAACACCATTTCTATTACAGATTTATAACTAGGAAAACTGGACTCGAGTTCTGAGCTGCACATTATTAATCGTCCAGCCGTCACATACGTTTCCGTGGAATCTACTGTTGATCCCTTTCCTTTAAAAAGTACATGTATGTGGTCATTTAAGAAACAGTAATACATTGAATACGTTACCCTCTCCTGGTGTCATCTATTAAGGGATATCAGAGCGTTGTGGTTGCAGTGTGGGAGTGGTGAGCGTTGGATGTATTGGGTGATGTTGGAAAGGATGAGCCAAGACGTGTGTGTGTGTGTTATCTTTATCTGGCTCCTGTTATGCCACTGTGGATGTATGTCGCAATATTACAACTCCTACACCACATGTAGTGAGCTTTATGTTTTAAGCCAGGTGTATCATGTTGCATTAGACTGACAGGAGCACAGGAAACTTAAAGGTCTCATGTCATGGCCATTTCTACTGGTCATAATTCCATTGTTGAGGTCTACTAGAATAGATTT
This sequence comes from Notothenia rossii, assembly GCF_949606895.1. Lineage (NCBI taxonomy): Eukaryota > Metazoa > Chordata > Actinopteri > Perciformes > Nototheniidae > Notothenia > Notothenia rossii. The sequence continues at coordinate 88,918,779 of NC_136903.1, forward strand.
ACATTGTTCAATGTTCCAAACTCACATTGGTTTCTCATACAGCATCTCTGTATAGTATGTGTATTCACTCTCTCTGTCCTACACGGCTTGTTGGAGCTCCTCCCCCCCCTCCCTGTGAGCCCACTGTGCTCTGATTGGTCAGCTTGCCCACTCTGGTCTGATGAGTCAACCACCGTTACAGCGGAACATCAGTGATTATGTGTTACAATGGCGTTTGTTGGCAACCAGAAAATGACAAACAGATGAGAATGCTGCGTGGGGTCTGGTTGCCGTTTTGGCGGGACGTTGGGGGGCTCACTGCAGTGAGGAGGCTGACTGGTGAGGTGTCCTGGTTGCTGCGTGGGGTCGATGAGACAGCAAAACCCAGCCTGAAACCAGCCCGAGCACACGCACAGACTCACAGCCTCGCCGCGTCTCAGGCTTAGAAGTCGGCGGAGCTGCAGCTGAGAAAAGATTGAGTGTGTGTGTGAGGAACTTAACGGCTCCGCGGACTGGTCCATTTGGAGCAATTGGTCCATTTGGTGGTCGTGACGTCACTTGGTTCCCGGAAGAAACAAATGGAAAAAGATAAATCTCCCTACGAGGCGTTCTGGGGCAGCATAGACAGGTCTTCTCTGTGTTAGAGTTTTACTCCCTACAGGGTGTACTTTGAGGGTTTTGACTCTACAGACCGTTTACATGCAGAAAAACCTTCATAACACACAAGGGGACGGGTAATAACAGGAAAAGCATACCATGGGACCTTTAAGGTGGTGAGTGAGGACATTTCCCATCATGCATTGCCCTCCAACAACAGTGTATTAGGAACGGGTTAATTGGCTAGATGGATATATAGATAGATAAAAACTGCAAAAGTCAAGAATCATCATGAATAGGGAATTGAGAAATGGACAGTAAAAAAATGTGTCCTATTTTTAATCCATCCATTTACCCCGACCAAAGCACAGTGACTACTTATAGATTCCACACACACACACACACACACACACACACACACACACACACACACACACACACACACACACACACACACACACACACACACACACACACACACACACACACACACACACACACACACACACACACACACACACACACACACACACACACACACACACACACACACACACACACACACACTCCTGTCTGATGTCTTTATATTGAGTTAGTATAGATCTCCTCTGCTGCAGTTCAAACCGCATTAACACAGGAACATTTAGACTTTATAATCACATCAGGACCCCGATATCCTGCAGTGTGTGTGTTTTAATGTGTGTGTGTGTGTCTGTGTCTTTGAATGCCTGTGTGTGTGTCCAAACTAATGGCCTCAGTGTGACGCTGAAGGGCCCGCCAGGATCAGATATCGATCCTGGTCCTGAATTATAAAAAGCCTTTTAATTTACACTGATTAGCCTCTGTGAGTAGAATCCACGTTCACTCTCATTCCTCTCTGACTGAAAGACACAGATTGGTGTACTTTTACTACGTAGAAGACTTGGAATATGTGACTTTCCATGAGGTCCATCAAGCTGCAGTGACATTAGAGTCGGGCTAGTAAATATATCTGTCTTTGGATTTTGGGGTACGTTCGTCATGTCCACTCCCTCTCTTTGTTTAATTGCTTCGGGTCATTTTTTTCGTACAAATCACCAAGCAGTGTTAGTCCAAGTAAACGTCGCTCAAGAAACAGGACACTACCAAGGAGGTAAAGGCCATATCAACATGAAAAGGTGACACAAGTAGGATCATAAATTGTCTTATGAAAGGAAATGGTCAAAGTACGTATCCCACCTATAAGTAATACATCGATATACCATGAGGACGCAAGGCTTTGAAATAAAGATACTCAAAGTGTCTTGAACCTGGACCTTAATTGCCTTAACGTCGTGTCACGTGACTTGAATTTTGAATTGAGCCGTCCCTTAAGTTATAAATACTATCTCTTTACGTATTAGTGATGGGAATTCCGGATCATTCGGCTCGGCTCACTAAACGAAGCCTCAGTTTCGCCGCTGCGAGGTTCCGGCGCTCGCAGCGAGGATCCGGCGCTCGCAGCGAGGATCCGGCGCTCGCAGTTCACGCGCATGCTCCACTAGCACCCCCCCCGCGTCAAGGCTCGCTGGCAGTACACTTTCCGTCATAGGAACACGCTTTGCTGGGTGCGAAAAGAATCCCACCAGACTCCTTTGCCCCTCCAACAGAAGGATGTCCTTGCCCTTTTTCCTTTTCGTCATTTCAAGCGATAAAAACTCAATCTTCTCTCGAATTATTATTTTTTTTGGACGCCCTCGGCTCGAGTTCAGGGCGTCCCGAGCTGAATAAGGACGTCAAATGACGGCACGACGCCCCCCTGGCGGAAACGCTGCCTACCAAGCTCACATTCTAAGCACTTATATGCTAATAAAGGACTGGCTTATCTAAAGCCAGTTGAGTAGCACTTGAAATGTTTGGCTCTATGAAACCTGATGTACTTATATGATTCTACTTATACTTATAAATGTAATGTAATGTAAGTCTGCAGATTAATTCAGATATTTTTACATATTTTGACCAACTATTCCGCTTAAGGATATTTAAATATTGCACTAGTCATAACAATTCGATTAATTGTGCAGCAGTAACGGGTATTTTACAGGTTCTATTATCTAACACACTGCCTGTCCACCTCAGCACTAGGGTTGCCAGAAACTGACCATGATCAAAATCGATTATTCGGCAGCCCTGGCGAATAATAATCGATTATTCGACCGACCAACCCCCCCCCCCCCCCCCCCCTCTGCGGGAGAGAAAAAAAAAAAAAACTCAGACAAAAGGAATTCCGTTGTTTGTGTCATTTAACTTCCTTTGGACTTGTAAGTTCGAAGTAGTTCCACGAGGAGGAACTCTTTTTACCTGCCGCTTTGTTCATCTTTAGTCGCACGTGTGAGGGAGAGGGGGGGTGGGGGCGGGGTCGGTGTGTAGCGTGCTGCAGCAGCAGTCTGCTCTGCACGCAGGCTTCCTCCAAGTTGACAGTAAAACAAACTGGTGGTGTGACCAATGGCCATTTACAATTATTAATACTATTACTATTATTAGCATTAGTCTATATTTTGGTCGAAACTAAGCCAGAAAAAAACAAAAACATAAATAATAATAAAAAATATATAAATAAAATCGATTTTTAAAAATAATATTCGATTATGGAGACTGTAACGAATATTCAAATAATCGAATAATCCCTGGCATCCCTGCTCAGCACCATTATGCTCTCCCTTCATCTCCACCCTGAATTCCAGCTCCTACCTTCTGGTAGAAGATTCAGGGTTCCCAAGAGCAGGCTGAACCGCTAAGCACTCATTCCTACCTATGTCCATTAAGCTTCTTAACATCCACATGAAATGAAATGTAGTCAAATGTACTTTTTAAATGTTGGCCATGAGGGATGTGCAATAGGTCGCCATTGTCAGTAGGTGCGTCTGTGTATTGTGTTTGTTCAAACGGTGTATGACTGATGATATGTGTGTGTCTCTTAATGTCTACTATGTTTGTATATGTACATGTATGCGGAACTGCTGGACGGAGACCAGAACAAATTTCATTACGGGGACAATAAAGTATATCGTATCGCATCGTAATACAAGATCTTGGTGGAAAATGAATGCAACTTTTGACAGAAATACATTTTTTAACATTTCAGCAACTTATTGAAACGAGGCCATGGCGACTGCGGGCCGTTCTCAAAGCTTAAGGCGGTCCAACAAAATATTGTGTGTGTGTGCGACTTTATTTTTTGAACGGGCAGTGTATATTTCTGCTCAGTGATTCTATTGTAAGCATTTTAGTCTAAACTGAGCTGAATACCAAAAGGTTGAAAACTCGGCGAAATTCTCCTTTTTCACAAAGTTTTCTCAGATCTCTGCAGGATATTTTAAAGTAAAATAGATGAACTGTCTGTCTCCAGACTTGTATAGCAGCTAAGCTCGTGGTATATTTAAAGGCTTTTATTTAAACATGTAGTTAGTTTTACTGCCTGGCCGTCTCCCGACACACAGACATAAAACAAGACTTTCCATTTGTTCTTTAAGATGCAATTAGAGGGAACCATTATGTTGACTTTAATTACTTATTTAAATGTTTCCCTCCTCTGAGCCTTAGCAATGTCCTCTCATCTTTAAATGATTTCCTCTGAGCGCTGTCTCCATCTTCTTATAGACTTACCTAAAGGAACAAACAGTGATGTGAACCTTGCATACACTCAACATAAATAGTATATATTTGTTACTATTACTCGGGGTCTAGTAAAAACAGATTTAGCTGTCTCTACCCGCTCACAACCCCTCATTTTGTTTTGGAGCAGATGGCAGTCCTCTCTCCTTTTGGCTTTCACTTTGAGTTCAAACTTTGCAAAACCTTTTACTTTAGTTTTATGTTGAGCCGTCTTTAGAGGCACTTATGTGGGATGAATAAAACATCCGCACTGCTGGAGTTAGAGACTTTATCTCTAATGATGCCACTGAGCTGAATCCCACCGAAACTAAATGTCTCACTCGGGGAAGCTTCGTTATCGACAGGGAAACTTCCAGCTAGAAAACTAACCCTAACATTTAGACTTTGTAATTCAAAGTAAACATCCCCATGGTGATAAGACATCGGATCTGGTGGAGGAACACAATAAAGAGTTGATAGGGACAAAAGATAATGACCAAAACACAGCTTGTATTACTACTTTTTATCATATATTTATTTGTTAGTTTTCTGTTACTAGAGTCGGACAACCTTTCTAAACCTTTTAATATCTATGTAGTAAAACTGGAACTACCCATTATCTTCGTTATACAATATGAAGATACTTTTTTATAGATAAGCAAAAAAGAATTCTCAAAGTTTGAGGTGTTGTCTTTAAATGTCTTGGTTTTCATTCCGAAAAATATGAGATTTAAGAGGCTTTTTTGGGGGTGACCAATCACAACAGAGCCGGCCAACTAACCAATCAGAGCAGACTGGGCTCTGGTTTCAGACAGAGGGTGAAAAGAGGTGCTGCAGCACAGGTAGTATGAGAACAATAAAGAGCTTTTTCAACATTAAAGCATGGAGACATGTCACAGTAGAGACCCTACATACTGATATACACCTGAACATCAGCAGGAGAGGACTCTTTAAAGTAAAGACACTACATACTGATATACACCTGAACATCAGCAGGAGAGGACTCTTTAAAGTAGAGACACTACATACTGATATACACCTGAACATCAGCAGGAGAGGACTCTTTAAAGTAAAGACACTACATACTGATATACACCTGAACATCAACAGGAGAGGACTCTTTAAAGTAGAGACACTACATACTGATATACACCTGAACATCAGCAGGAGAGGACTCTTTAAAGTAGAGACACTACATACTGATATACACCTGAACATCAGCAGGAGAGGACTCTTTAAAGTAGAGACACTACATACTGATATACACCTGAACATCAGCAGGAGAGGACTCTTTAAAGTAGAGACACTACATACTGATATACACCTGCACATCAGCAGGAGAGGACTCTTTAAAGTAGAGACACTACATACTGATATACACCTGAACATCAGCAGGAGAGGACTCTTTAAAGTAGAGACACTACATACTGATATACACCTGAACATCAGCAGGAGAGGACTCTTTAAAGTAGAGACACTACATACTGATATACACCTGAACATCAGCAGGAGAGGACTCTTTAAAGTAGAGACACTACATACTGATATACACCTGCACATCAGCAGGAGAGGACTCTTTAAAGTAGAGACACTACATACTGATATACACCTGAACATCAGCAGGAGAGGACTCTTTAAAGTAGAGACACTACATACTGATATACACCTGAACATCAGCAGGAGAGGACTCTTTAAAGTAGAGACACTACATACTGATATACACCTGAACATCAGCAGGAGAGGACTCTTTAAAGTAGAGACACTACATACTGATATACACCTGCACATCAGCAGGAGAGGACTCTTTAAAGTAGAGACACTACACACTGATATACACCTGAAAAGGAGCAGAATAATATTATGATATGAAACAGAAAATAAGCGTTTCCTCATCTGCTGTCAGAATGTGGAAAAAGGCCTAAAGGAGAAAAGTGATTTCATTATAAAAAGGGCGACTGGGTGCGGGCGGGGACTCAGCCGATAAATCAATAAACACATCAGAATGAACCTTGTGACTTTTGAAGTTTCTTCGAGCTCCTCAACTTTTTCTCGTTCTCTATGAATCAGAAAAATCAGATTATTCTGCTGTACATTTTAGATAGTCAAAGTATATATCATTATTAATCAAAAGGTATGTGTCTCCGTTATAGAGAGATGGGATTCTGACTAAATGTTAATTTTGTATTTGAGTATCTGCTCAAACGTTTGACTTACTTTAAGTGGTGGGTGTTCATTAAACATTTAAGCTCGGCTATACTAAAGACCATGTCCGGTCAAATAGATCAAGTGCTTCTTTATGTCAAATTACTCAAAAGTTAAAGTACTTGACTCCTTACGGTTTCAGGATGGAGTTTAAAGTAAAAAGCCATGTTTCAAACCTTCACATCCTGCATAAGCACATTTAAATACTTACCAGCCCACTCATGTTGTGGCTATGAAGTTTTAAGAAGAAGCTGGATCGACATGTTGAAGTTACTGATCAGACATTTTAGCTGAGATAAAAGTAAGAAAACTGCTTATTTGTTCTAACTTAATATAATTACCTATGGACGAAACGGTTTCTTACCGGGCACATTTGAAGGCAACATTGCCAGGTGTAAAGGGATGGAAGACATTGCAGACCCTTTTAGCGACTTGTTGGTCAGAGATTACTCGTAGTTAGCTTCTTTCTAAGTCAATTATGTTTTTGAATGTTTTTTTTCGTAGAAGCCTGAAAAAAGGTCTGTGATTATCACAAGCTGAAGTTCTGCGACATAAAATACGTCAGTCAATACCCCACTGGTGAATTCTACAGCTACAGTGTCTAAATGAGACTACTAAACATCATCACAACCCAACATTAGCCTCCTTTAGCTTAGCGGTGGTGACCTGAAGTCATGTGACCGTGCTGTAGTTCCTTTATAGCCCAACATTAGCCCCCTTTAGCTTAGCGGTGGTGACGTGAAGTCATGTGACCGTGCTGTAGTTCCTTTATAGCCCAACATTAGCCTCCTTTAGCTTAGCGGTGGTGACGTGAAGTCATGTGACCGTGCTGTAGTTCCTTTATAGCCCAACATTAGCCACCTTTAGCTTAGCGGTGGTGACGTGAAGTCATGTGACCGTGCTGTAGTTCCTTTATAGCCCAACATTAGCCACCTTTAGCTTAGCGGTGGTGACGTGAAGTCATGTGACCGTGCTGTAGTTCCTTTATAGCCCAACATTAGCCGCCTTTAGCTTAGCGGTGGGATGTGAAGTCATGTGACCGTGCTGTAGTTCCTTCATAGCCCAACATTAGCTTTTTACTTCTGATGATTGCATTTACTCTTCAAAAATGATGCTAGTATTTCAAGATTATCCTGCTGAACCAAATGTGCAAGTATCATACTATTTTCTGCAATAATACAAAATCCAATCGAGAAATCCCATCGGCTTTTGTCGAGAGATGCCAAAAAAGTCAGCCTACAAAAAAACATTGTCATCCCTGCACCATTGTTTTTTGTTGTAACTTTAGTCCATGAGGCTCAACATATTTGTGTGAATCTGCAATAGACTTTGTTACATAACAGCCTTTGGGAACAGGAGTGGAAGTACATTGCATACAGAACAGTACAGTAACTCTATTAAATGAGAAGGGAGGGTTAGAATAACATCTCTGGGCTGATACATGACTGTCAAATCAAATTATTTCCAGTTTAAGGAACATCATCATATCCTTCATTCAAGATGAAGACAAATGTGATGGAGGAGACTTTAATTAAGTATTCTTCTCCTGCAATATAAGCAGAGGATTTACATTTTCTTTCTGAAGTGGTTGACAAACTCTGGACTTTTAATAATAATAATACATGACACTTATATAGCGCTTTTCTAAAAACTCAACAACGCTTTGACAGAGAATAACAACAAAAATAAAAACTTTTCCTCATTTTAAAAACGTTGTGAGCTTTCTTACCTTTTTGAAGAAATTTCAATATTATCATCACAGTAATGAGTACCTTTACACTACAGGAAACCATGCATGCAGTCGATTAAAAACGGAGCTCGCTTGCCTCCACATGAGGTTGGAAAAGCAAAGCACAGCAGGTTTGCAGGAAAAAGACGCACAGTTGGAAAAACTCTTTGACAGTCAGAGAATTGCTCAGCAACACCCGATACCAAACTCAAATCAAAGCCCGTTAGATGATGGATCTTTTTGGCTCTGAACTTTCATCTGGTTATTGTGAGACAGCTCCATATTGGGTCTTCGCCTCAAACAATGGCTTCTCAAAGGTCTGCTATCTTGGCAGTTTAGTGCAGTGTGGAGGCACCTGGCAGCCAAACAGAGAATACACAGACATTAATACTTTTATGTCAGGCGGACACTAGACTTTAGATTGATGGTGTGCCCGAATGACAACAACCTACAGATAATAAGTGAGATCAGAGAGGAGATGTTAGCTAATGTGAGCCAACCACTTAATCTCTCTGCATTAATCATCATTACCAAGATGTCTTTCTGTTTAAAGTTTGATAAGCAGCTCTATATTATCTAGAATGCCACTTAGAGAGCACAGACCTCTGCCAATGCCAAATGTTACGTTCACATGCCCCTCGGATGGTCCCATTCCTAACAAGCGTCTAAATAAGACAAATAAACGCCGAACATTAGCCGCCTTTAGCTTAGCGGTGGTGACGTGAAGTCATGTGACCGTGCTGTAGTTCCTTTATAGCCCAACATTAGCCTCCTTTAGCTTAGCGGTGTTGAGGTGAAGTCATGTGACCGTGCTGTAGTTCCTTTATAGCCCAACATTAGCCTCCTTTAGCTTAGCGGTGGTGACGTGAAGTCATGTGACCGTGCTGTAGTTACTTTATAGCCCAACATTAGCCTCCTTTAGCTTAGCGGTGGTGACGTGAAGTCATGTGACCGTGCTATAGTTCCTTTATAGCCCAACATTAGCCTCCTTTAGCTTAGTGGTGGTGACGTGAAGTCATGTGACCGTGCTATAGTTCCTTTATAGCCCAACATTAGCCTCCTTTAGCTTAGCGGTGGTGACGTGAAGTCATGTGACCGTGCTGTAGTTCCTTTATAGCCCAACATTAGCCTCCTTTAGCTTAGTGGTGGTGACGTGAAGTCATGTGACCGTGCTGTAGTTCCTTTATAGCCCAACATTAGCCTCCTTTAGCTTAGCGGTGGTGACGTGAAGTCATGTGACCGTGCTATAGTTCCTTTATAGCCCAACATTAGCCTCCTTTAGCTTAGCGGTGGTGACGTGAAGTCATGTGACCGTGCTGTAGTTCCTTTATAGCCCAACATTAGCCTCCTTTAGCTTAGTGGTGGTGACGTGAAGTCATGTGACCGTGCTATAGTTCCTTTATAGCCCAACATTAGCCTCCTTTAGCTTAATGGTGGTGACGTGAAGTCATGTGACCGTGCTGTAGTTCCTTTATAGCCCAACATTAGCCGCCTTTAGCTTAGCGGCGGTGACGTGAAGTCATGTGACCGTGCTGTAGTTGCTTTATAGCCCAACATTAGCCGCCTTTAGCTTAGCGGTGGTGACATGAAGTCATGTGACCGTGCTGTAGTTCCTTTATAGCCCAATATTAGCCTCCTTTAGCTTAGCGGTGGTGATGTGAAGTCATGTGACCGTGCTGTAGTTCCTTTATAGCCCAATGTTAGCTTTTTACTTCTTAAATCATCAAGTGGTGATCATATGTGGCAAATCCCATTGGCTTTTTGTCAAAGGAACCAGAGAGATGCTATAACATTCAAGTGATGATCAAAATGTTTGCTTTAAATCTGTGAATAATCTTAATGGCAGAACACAATGTAATGGTTAGCGTAACGGAGCATAATAGAAAGTGAATAATGTGAATACTTGAGGATTCTTCTGTGCAGTAGCCTCTGTTTACAGCACAGCGACTTATTAAAGCCATGCATCAGACACTGAGCTGCACTGCAGGAAATAAAAATGCACAGTCTCTATAGGGCTTGTCTTTACCACACACTCAGTACATCCTCCCACTCAACAACTACAAAAATGCAGCACAGATGTGTTTTCTTTTACATTTGAGTTCATGTTTTTGCATCTTTTCTGTCGTCTGGCCCAGTTTGCTTTTATATAAAACCCTGTTGAATATGATTATTTTTGATGTGCTCTTTAAACTAACTTTAACTACGTTTTTTAATCATCTAAGCACATTTACAGACAAAAACACAACGCAGTAAGCTAACTTTGTTTTCCCATTAAAAAGAAGTAAAACATATTAAATAGGATGTCTACTTTTTTAGATTAAGTGATTTCATTTTCGTGTAGGTTATAGGAAAACTCACAAATGTTTTAATCATCTAAGTACTTATACATTTACAGACAAACAAACACTGATTAGTTGGTGTTTTTGGGAGTATAATGCCTTTAAACCCCCTTTTTTAATTAATATGGATTATAAAAAGAGGTTAAGTATCAAATGGATTAAAATGTTTCTAATGAATAATGTTTCTGCGGAGAGAGACTGTAGTTCAACTCCTTTGTTAATTAAATTAAATGACATACCCTTATTATGGTTATTGATTATAAAAAAAGCTGAAAGGACATTTTGAATAACCTTTAATTTCAATGATTTGTCACCATTATTAATGAGTCTGTATTTCTACTCATTTCGTAAAAGCGAAGCTGCCAAGCTGTTCATTGTGTCCTCCTCTGTGTCCTTTAGGTTTTATAAAGCAGGGGTTTAACGTTGAAGCCTCTGTCTCACTTCTCCTCACCTGACCGAGTGGCTAACATGTATTGATCCACACTTCAATAGAGTTCACTCCGATATATTATCTTGATGTTGTTCCGCTCTTATAGCTTCTTTAATAATGCAGAATGGAAGTTAGTGCTCAGGATGGATTCAGAGGAAACCGTGGATGCATTCTAAGAACTGGATACAGCGTCGAAGGCCTCGTTCATTCCTGAGAGCTGCTTATTGGTGCTGATGCACAATTAACCTGACTCTTGAGAGCAAAACGTCACAAATTTCCCATCATGCCTTGCTGTCGAGAGCAGAAGTACCTTGGGTGTTTCTCAATGTCGAGTACGCTTGCTTGGTAGCACATGTCTTCCGAGTCACTTGCTTCAGAAGCGAGGCAAGAATACTTCCTGGCATTCGGAAAACGAAGAGTGGAACAGGTGTGCAGGTGTGCGTCATGTGAGAGGCCCCGTCTTACATTTTCCGCAACAAATTTGGGGAAATTGATCCGGTCGCAAAGCATTGTGGGGGTTTTAAGACCGCGGAGTCTACATATGTGCAGCCTCGAAATTTCTCCAAACGAAGTACGCCGGGCTCGGTAGAATTCCAAGTATGCTGGACATTGGAACAGTCCTTCGGCGGCCCTTCGGCGGCCCTCGATGACGTAGTATGCTTGAAATAGTGGCTCTGGAGCAGCTTTACTTGACATTGAGAAACCCCCCGAATGATGGGCTCATAGAGCATCACAGTTGAGTTTCCTCTTAAGCCCCGCCTCCTGTCATTAAGCTCCGCCCCTGATCTCCCGCTTTCGGCTCTGTAGAATGAATGGAAAGAGAAAAATAAATCTGGATTCAGCTTTAAAAGCAACTTTAAAAACCTAATAATTCAAATAAGGGCTATACAATTGTTCGTGCTAGGTAGTTTATTTAGCTTAAAAAATAATAATCTGATTTTCAGACGACTCTTTCTCAATGCAAGTCAATGGGGTAAGTATTTTTCAGCCCAGTTTCATCACGGACTGATACATTACATTCCACTGAGCCACAGCCGCCCCAGATACAGAAGTTGTAGAACTGCCGCTACAGATATCTGCCTCAGCGTCCGGCGCACTTCCTGAGTGCTTTTAGGAAACACTTACTGACGTTCTGATTGCTCCTTGAAACTCAAAGGCTTCCTCCTAAATTTCATAGAAGTCTGCTTGTGCAAAGCGATGCTGCTGCTCTCCCCTCTATAACAGTTTTTGTAAACAAATTATACATTAAGAGAGTGCTTTGGTGTGTTGTAAAAAAATGGTAAAATCTTCTTTATTTTGCTTTCTGAACAGAAAATAGGAATCTGGGAGGATAGCAAATCTGCACCTTTTTAAAAAGAAGTGGATTCACTGTTGTAGTAACCTCTTATATGAAGTTATATTTGGGTGTGTAGATGTACAAGGAAAATCTCCACTATGTTTGACCTATCTGTGTTTTTTTAGTCTTTGGAATGTTAAATCTCCCTGGATGGTTGACACTGACTTACAAACAAACACAAATCTCCACTTAGTGTGTTCAATTGGGTGCAGAAATAACCTATTAAAGTCCAAATGAGGCCTTTTTTTAGGCACTGTTTGTTTGAATTAGCCTTCACTACTTAAAATATATCTTGAGTCATGATGTGACCGAATGTTAAAGTAGTCCTTTCCTCAAGAAGCTTCTAAGAATAAGGAACTGACTGGAAGTAAATGTCGATTATATCCACGGAAAAATGTGTCAAATGTCTCTATTTATATCTTTCAAACAAAATATCTTCCATGTTTGAACACAGTCTCTTCGTCCCTCATCCAATAGTATGACATTTTACCCAATGTACCAATGAAGAAGACATGCACAACTCTACTTAACATGTCTTTTAGCCGATACTTTTATCCAAATATGCAACAGTGGATATAAACAGTTTCGAGGGGCATGTGTTTTGACTCTGTATAATAAATGATGTATTATGTTAACTCTTGTATTTGTGCCTTTGTGTTTTGACACAAACTACAAACATGGCTCAGCTCCATCATCACACAGAATGATTCCTGTATTCCCGCTGTAATGGATTAAACGTTGATGTGTCCAACAGGGAAAAACGAGACGATGCAGCCGTCCAAGCCGTCCTTCCTCGAGTACTTTGAGCAGAAAGAGAAGGAGGCCAACAGTCACAACGAGGGAGGAGGAAGAGGAGAAAACAACGCAGACAACCGCAAGCTGCCCGCTGACGGAGACTTTGAAGTGGTGAGTCTTGAAGTTAATATTTAGTTATACGATATAAAATACATCAGTAAATACCCCACTGGTGAATTTAAAAACAAGGGTTGCTAACAAGTGTCTAAATGAGACGACTAAACGTCATTACGCCCAACATTAGCCTCCTTTAGCTTAGCGGTGGTGACGTGAAGTCATGTGACCGTGCTGTAGTTTCTTTATAGCCCAACATTAGCCTCCTTTAGCTTAGCGGTGGTGACGTGAAGTCATGTGACCGTGCTGTAGTTCCTTTATAGCCCAACATTAGCCTCCTTTAGCTTAGCGGTGGTGACGTGAAGTCATGTGACCGTGCTGTAGTTCCTTTATAGCCCAACATTAGCCACCTTTAGCTTAGCGGTGGTGACGTGAAGTCATGTGACCGTGCTGTAGTTCCTTTATAGCCCAACATTAGCCGCCTTTAGCTTAGCGGCGGTGACGTGAAGTCATGTGACCGTGCTGTAGTTCCTTTATAGCCCAACATTAGCCTCCTTTAGCTTAGCGGTGGTGATGTGAAGTCATGTGACCTTGCTGTAGTTCCTTTATAGCGCAACATTAGCCACAGAGATTATTTTCTGCAATATGCTAAAACACAACGGAAAGGTACCATTGTTTTTAATCGTGAGAACAAAGGAAATGCCACTTCAAGTTCAGCATTCAATAAATCATCATTGCACAACTTTATAGAGAGTGAATGTGCTGACTGGGAAGTACATTAACACTAGTCAGTATACTGCGGTGATGTATTCTGAAGGTATCCACTCACTCTTCAGCTGTCTTCCAGAGCCAACAATCTTCAACACTAGCTCACACACAGCACAACACATACTGAATATTCTTTTGTCCAGCTTTATTTTGCAGACTAGGATGACTTTAAGCAGATGCTGTTGCACCTTGAATTCAGACATTGCATTCTTATCTTATTTATCGTCTAAAACAGACATTCAATTCATCAAAGTCAGCGCCCCATATTGCTATCTTCCAGGCTAATGTAGCTGTAACATTTTGCAGAGAAATTACCATACAACAAACCCTTTTTTCCCCCTGGCAACATTAACACATTGACAGTAGGGATGCCAGTGATTATTCGATTATTCGAATATTCGTTACAGTCTCCATAATCGAATATTATTTTTAAAAATCGATTTCATTTATATATTTTTTTATTATTATTTATGTTTTTTTTTTTTTTCTGGCTTAGTTTCAACCAAAATATAGACTAATGCTAATAATAGTAATAGTATTAATAATTGTAAATGGTCATTGGTCACACCACCAGTTTGTTTTACTGTAAACTTGGAGGAAGCCTGCGTGCAGAGCAGACTGCTGCTGCAGCACGCTACACACCGCCCCCACCCCCACCCCCCCTCTCCCTCACGTGCGACTAAAGATGAACAAAGCGGCAGGTAAAAAGAGTTCCTCCTCGTGGAACTACTTCGAACTTACAAGTCCAAAGGAAGTTAAATGCAAGCTCTGCGAAAAGACGTTGGTCTATCACAGCTCAACCTCAACAATGCGTTCGCATTTGAGTGCGAAGCACGCCAAAGAGCTTACAGAGAAAGACGCTGCGCATAGCATTTTTTCTCTCCCGCCAGGGCTGCCGAATAATCGATTTTGATCATGGTCAGTTTCTGGCAACTCTAATTGACAAACAGTTATATGTTTGGCTAATGTACCAACACACTGTCTTTGAGTGCCCAAATATACCAAAACGCACAGGACTGATCTGGCTGCTACATTGGTTAGCTTAAAATGTGCAAATGACTGTATCAGCCAACAGGATACAGAAAGCAACAGCAGGTCCATGCAGCGTGTTGTTTTGCCCACAGACGTTTAAGCTGGACAAATGGCTGCAGCTGCTGGTATTAAATATTAAATATGTGACCTTTATAAATACGAGGTGGCCTCTCTCCCAGGACCACCCATCTGCTGCTCATCTTCACATGCTCAGAGGCACTGAACACTTCTGTTTCTCCAACAATAAGGCATCATTTCTGGGTACTTTTAATCATTAAAGGGAGATAAAATAGATCTTTCCTGCTCTTATAGTGAAGTTGGGTTGTGAAATGTTGAATTGTACGATGTTGTTTCAGCATGTAGTGATTGTTTGAGTATAAAAGAACAAAGTGTGTGTTCGTGTTACACACACACACACACACACACACACACACACACACACACACACACACACACACACACACACACACACACACACACACACACACACACACACACACACACACACACACACACACACACACACACACACACACACACACACACACACACACACACACACACACACACGATGACCCTGACACTCAGTGGTTCTTTAATACTGCTCTCTGTGGACATGGACACTGTCACACATCAGCATCTTGAATGGGTGTTTTGCACATTGCTGTGGACACGTCAGCTAAAGCTTCCCTTGTAACGTGTTCATATGGATTTATTAAACGGACTGCAAGTCACAACAGAACCTGGCCGAGAGAGCTTTTAGGGAGGGGTGAAAGCGCACGCAGGATGTATAACGCAAGAGAAATTGAGAGCATTATTGCGAAAGGGAATGCGGCAAAAATAATCTTTTTTATTTCGATTGCGTAGTTTTCGGAATCGTTGCAAGCCAAAATCGAGATTAAAATACGATTCATTGCACAGCCCTAGTTTGAAGCATTACGAGTAGAAATGAAACCGGATTCACTTTATGACACAAATCCCTCTCGGGGGGGATTTATTCTCCCATTAGACTTTCACATGTGCGGATACATAGCTAATTTCTCGTGGCGTCTTTAACACTTTGAAGCAGCTTGTTGACAGCTTCATGCTGACTCTTTAATTTTAGATCTGAATGCTGAGCTATTTCTGTGTTTGGCTTCCAGATGTTCCTTTAATGTAGTGTGACAAAACATATCCTAGTGTTAGCTGATTGAAAACTAGATTTCTGCATCAGTGAGTGGTTTATTTCACTATTTAAGTGTATCTCTCTTATAGCAACCACACTTCCACTGTTTTATAGTTTAAAACCCTCATTTTAAGACATGTATAAAGTTTATATTCACCCGCCTTTTTTAATATTTACCATTATATCTGTTTCTTGTGCTTCTCCCAGCTCACTGGTGTTATAATGCAGCAGAAAAAGCACTAAGCTGCGTTATTCCTAAGCAGCAGACGTACAACATCAGATCCTCTTAATTGCTCCGTTCTGTCCTATATTTATATTCTGTCCCTTATTGGCTTTCTTTTTTCCGTCCGTCCTCTCACTCCTTGTGTCCGTCCTTCCTGTCATCGGCGGAAATCTCGTCTAACAAAACCCGACAGAAAGTGAAACCCCAGAGGTTGAAAGGATTAAATATGAACACTAATGTCTGTAAATGTAGTGCTTCATCTGAATGTAATTCCTGAACTAGGCTGCCCTTATTTAAACCGAGCAGACACAACAGACTAAGTGAAATGCTCGGGGCTCGAAACACTTACATTTTTGGAGATAAGTGTGCTAATTGACACCCGTGGTCTGACACCTAACCTCAAAACAAACCACCACTGAATAAACTCATGGTCCAGCCTGTGTATATCTGAGCATAAATACAGAATACATTCAGAGTAAATCTGCTCATACTGTGCTGTGTTGTCTCATATATACCCAGCGATAAACACTCTTAAAGCACTAGTTATTACTTTGGCTCGCTCTGGATCTGCAGTGCGAGGCTGTTTTTGTTTATCCAACACATTATGGTCATAGATTACATGTTTTAAGTGTATCCACAGATATATCCAGCTTCAGTTTGACACAAATTAATGTGCTTGAATACAGCTAAGATACCCAATCTTTTTTTATTTTTTAAATATCCTCATCAACGCCTTGATTGGACTTGTTTACTTCTGGAACAAAGTGACATCACTTGTGCTCTTAAGGGGCCTACACACCAAACTGACCCCAAAGAAAACGTCCTGACGGACCCGACTGTTGTGTCGCCTAACGTCGCCTCACGTCTCCTTGGCCAACAGTCGCACTGGAACACACCACAAAGACTTCAGCCGACAGCAAAAGTAGCACGTACGAACTGCGCATGCGTGAGTGGCAATAACTCTCCTTACCAGCAGGCGGCGGTAGTGTGTATTCGCTAAGCTGAACAGCCAATCGGAGTGATTTCTTTTGCCGACAGCCTCCCGATTCAACATGTCGAATCGGCGGCGGAAGGTGTCGGCACGGCCGAAAAGACACGATGGTGCGGGACACACCAATCTGAGTAGGGCGACAGGACGCTCATCGACGACCTGACATCCATCGAAGGCCTAAATCGGCTTGGTGTGTAGGGACCTTTACAACACATTGTACGGGATAGGCTTAGGGGCGGGACATCTCTAAGGAATTAGTGCTGCTTTCAGTGCTCAAGAGAGAGGGCAACACTGAGCTGTTGTTATATTATTATTAAAATAATTTTGTTGGCTTCTCATGATGACCAGTTTTAGTTTTATCCGGGCTTAACCAATTAGAATCCTACCAGTAATGAGCTGCCAGAACTATCCAGTTATAACTCATCAACCGTTAGAAAGAAGTAAACATAAACATCTGTTCGGGTCACAGGGCGTACCAATGTACCAACTTTGATCAGGGTTTTCTTAGTTTGGAAACGTTTAATATCAATCATACACCTGCTACTTTCTCAAGATTACCAATTACTAAACCTACTGGCTTGTAAAACAGCTGTTGGGTCACTTGGCGTACCAAACGTTATCTACTTGTTAAATTAAAATCCACGTATCGATACACCTCTTGTAAAATATTAATAATAGTTTAGAGATTTTTCTTTTCCTGACTGTGGTTGTATCAGTCCATCCATATCTCTCTAACTGCTGCTCTTATATCGTTCAGAACAGACCTTCTCCCAGAGACCACGCTGGTTTAGTTTTGGTTGAATGGACGCGTGTGATCTGATGTCTTTTTAATAAATCATGTATGAAACCAACATTTTAGGAAAGTTGTTTTTTGAGCTTCATTGCAGGGTTTTCCATTGGAGGGATTTTCAGTTTGCTAAAAATGTGTATTTTATTGTTTCCACACTTAAACAATACACAAACGTAACAAATAACAGATGAAGAACGGTGCAGGAAGAGGCAGAAACGCCACTGGGATTATTCTTCCTTTGTTTGTCGCTTGTCAAGTTTTAATAGCTTCTACTTTTCTTTGTTTTATGTGATTTTATAGGGACTAAAAGGTGCACTTTTTGGCGATAGGGTCCTTGAAAGGCTTTAAGGAAACATTTTTCTCCATTTTCCTCACGTTCTCTCTGCAGGACCTCAGTGTTATTTTACCTCTATTGATCGTGGGTCGTAAATAGCAGGAGTGCTGCTGGTAAAAGCTGAGAGGCTGAATCCCCCCGAGGTGTGTGTGTGTGTGTGGGGGGGGGGGGAATAAAACACATCAGGTCCCTATCAGCTCGGAGAGGAAGAGATTCAGTGTCGATCAGCAGCTGCAGCACTCTGACTGAAATAGAAACACTTATCAGACACCTCGATCATATCAGGAGTTTTTTGAAGTTCAAAGTGTTTCCTAAGTGTCTGTTAGTGGAGGCTAATGATACTAACAACAAGGAGAGGCTGAGTACACACGCAGCAACCTGTCGTTTAGATTTAAGAGGAATTTTTTTTAAGGTTACCTGAAACACTTTGAGGTTGTGAATTTGAAAACGTTCTGCTTTTGTAAATTATATTAAATTGGTAAGGAGATATTCAAATTAGTTATTAGAAAGGTCTTGAATATGATTTAAAAGGTCTTAAAATTGATGGGATTTGAAAGGTTTCCCCCGGCCCCTTATCGGAGAACACCCAGCTAGTAGCCTAGCAACCAAGCTTCAGCTAGCGAGAGCATGCTCGTGAACCGTTGCACCGGTGTTATGAATGTCCTGAGATATGCATGCACCTCTCGGGAGCGTGCACAGCGTAAAGCAAAAACTCCCAGATATGTCAGTGATCTGTACGGCAAAGTACGGTTTGGAAACGATATCATTTCCTTTTGGGCGGGCATGCATAACACGGCAAACACCGGAGCCTCACTGCGGGGGAACTTTGGCGCTGTTCCGAGTTTGTTCTAATCCGTCAAAAATGACAGACTTCTTTCAATTTTTCCGTCATTGTTAAAAAGAATTCGTCATAGACAGAAGATATTCGGTTAACGGGACCACTGCCTCCGGGCGACGTTTGGGTCTACGTCAACCCTAAAAGCGGAGGTGCTGTGGATGCTATATACCGTAGCTAAACACCAATACTACAACAGCAACGATGAAAGAGTGTAGCCAAGGGAGCAGAGCTCAGAAGATAGCTCTTGTCACACACACACACACACACACACACACACACACACACACACACACACACACACACACACACACACACACACACACACACACACACACACACACACACACACACACACACACACCCTTTCACGATTAGGCAGTTCTTTCTTTCTGGTTTTTGTCTAACACAGTTCTGTGAGCTGTTATGCTCAGTCATCGTTCTTATGTTGAACGTGAATACATTTACTTTGAAAGTCATTATGGGACGTATTTCTTCTTTCATAGCAATTTTCCTTCATACTTTCTTGCCGTGAAATAGTTCTTAAATTCTATTCAAAGTGGTCTTAAAAAGTCTTACATTTGAGTTGGTGAAACCTGCAGGAACCCTGACACACACACATTCAGAAAACCAATGACTTGAACTCAAAGGAGTCATAAGTGCTGAGATGCTGACTCATTTCCAGTTTTAAGAACTTGGCAATGTTAGCTAATAATCAGCTGTAATTTCTGTATAAGATAAACATGAAGATGATTTAGTGTGTGTGTGTGTGTGTGTGTGTGTGTGTGTGTGTGTGTGTGTGTGTGTGTGTGTGTGTGTGTGTGTGTGTGTGTGTGTGTGTGTGTGTGTGTGTGTGTGTGTGTGTGTGTGTGTGTGTGTGTGTGTGTGTGTGTGTGTGTGTGTGTGTGTGTGTGTGTGTGTGTGTGTGTGTGTGTGTGTGTGTGTGTGTGTGTGTGTGTGTGTGTGTGTGTGTGTGTGTGTGTGTGTGTGTGTGTGTGTGTTCAGGTGAACTCGTGGACGGTGGAGGAGCTCCGGCTGCGTCTGGCCTCTCTGGACCCTCAGATGGAGCAGGAGATCGAGGAGATCCGGCAGCGATATCAAACCAAGAGGCAGCCGATCCTGGACGCCATCGAGGCCAAGAAACGGCGGCAGCAGAACTTCTGAGTCGGAGGAAGAGTCGGAGGTTTCATCTCGTTATTCTCTGCGGCAGATTTAACCAACGACAGCTGAGGATCGTTCAAAATGTCTGCTCAAGAGACGTCGAGATGTGTAAAACTGTGCGAAGACTTCTGATGATCGAACTGCTGGAGAAGAACTTCCAAAGAGCTTTTGGACAGGATATTAATGACAATATTTCTGCCTGTTTGGAGTCTTCAAAAACTTTTTCCTGGATGAATGATTTCGGGAAAGACGCTTCTGAAACGTATATGTTGTCTCCCATCCGCTGGACTCTCTCTGTTTGTTACACAGCTGTCTTAAACCACAGTGATGATTGTTCAAATCTCTTTAACCGCGCGGTACAATATCATTTAAACGGCTGGCTGCTCGACTAAGGTACTCGTCCGCAAACGTCTCTTCTCAGTGTTGCTGCTCAGTGTTCTCACTTTAGACTGTGAAGGTCTAGAGAAGCGTCTTTCCCTCGACTTAAGAGTTCAAAATACAAAAAAAAAAAGTGTAAAATACCAACGACTAGTGTTGATGCAGGAAGAGACCCAGTGCGTTGGATCAGTCGTATTGAATGCGTTAAAAAGCAGGAGGTTACGAGGAAGTTAAATCTAATTATAAAAGCACCTTTTCTTAAGCTCAGCGTTGATTACTCGTCGCGTTATAGTTCAAAACAATTCCAGCACAAGATTAAAAGATCAATAAACCATTTATTAAATATGAAAAGCAAAGTGTTAAGTTATTGTAAGATGCCACTCTAATCTTAACTTAACTAACTGGGTCATTCACTCAGCTGATGGTCCCTTCAGGTAAAGGGAATATTTTGGAAACACCTGAACGTTTTGATATTTTGGAGTTCAGATTTTCCTCCGCGTTAATATTTGAAGGGTCTTTAAATCCCCTCCAGTGTCCTCAGTGTTTAATTGGAGTGTCCTCCCCGTGTCCAGCATCTCTTTCCCCCGCAGTAAGAGAGCTGGACCCGGATCAACAAAGCTTTTATTCCCAGGATTTATTATTTCTGATTTGGCACTGAAACGACATCGCGCCCCCCCCCCCCCCCCCCCCCTTTTAAAAAAAATAAAAAGGCAGCTGCCCCTCCTCCTCTTTGGACGCTCTGTTTTCTACACAACATTTCTATTTTTCTACGTAGGTTTAGTGGTTACAGAAGAGCAGGAGCTTGGTTTGATTTAAACAGATTTAAAAACCAGCTTCTCAGGTCAGAATCTCCTCAGGGTGTAAAATAATAGTCTGTTTATAAATGAGCACAACAGCTGTATCTGTAAGGTTTAAATCGATGAGTTAAAGGGTTGAATGACAGAAACTGGACGCCTTTTATTAAGTTATGTTTAAATAATAAGCGTTGAAATGTGTCGGATGTTTTCTGGGGATAAACTCTCAGCTTGAGGTTCAGTTTCGTTCGGACTCGTTCGTGTGCACGGTTTCTCTCATGAGCACAAGTCTCTTCTGCGTTACAAAACAAAAGGGATTGTTCTGTCTGCCTTGTTTAGTTTTTGTCTTACACATGGTGTTCCTTTGAATATGTGTTAAGCTTTAGGCTCGGCAGGGAAACACAGTTTAATATTCACCTTTGATAAATCCTGTAGTGAGTTCAGGTAAAGCAGCAAAAGAGTGAAAAGGCAAAAACAAAAGGGATTTTTTTAAATGTTATTCTGTCTGCCTTATTTTTGGATGTTCTGCTGTTTTGTTTCTGACAGTGATCTGATATGTGAGGATTTTATACGACGGCATGTTGGCGCCATTGTAGGTCAAAACAAATGAGTAAAAAAGGAAATAGAGAAGGGGGTTAATTCAAGTGAAAAATACGAGTTTTCAAGTCAAAATGTGTGAATTTACGAGCTTAAAAATGTAGAAACTTGCAAGCAAAATTACTAAAAACAACCAATATTTTTCTCATAAATCTTGAGTTTTGTAATCAACCCTCAGTCATTCACATTTGTTTCTTGAAATACAATCCTTCCAGGGGCTCTGTATATTTATTTTTGAACCTACAATGGCCCGAATTATAGATTTTCTTTGGTTAAAATAAAAGGATTGATTGATTGTTATAATCTGATGTTTGGTGCTGATCGTGAAATCTGGCATCAGAAATCAAGTCGTTATCACTGGATATTAAACAGAAATGAAAATGTTCTGATGTTTTTGGACATTTTCTAAATGCTTCTTTGGCTTTAAGTGATTCTCTTAACCTTTGTTATTAAATACAAACAAGAGAGGTACGTGTTCAAAGAATCATCGCCAGTTTGTGAAAATGATCTGAATTACGGTAACATTGTGTCAGGTTAATTACGTGTAATCACTTAACTAGGCTTTAATTTATTTAATAAGTGAATCAGTGAAATGTCTAAATCCTGCTGAAACATATCAAGTGTTTATTTATTCATTTTCTTAGCTTCCGAGATATCACTTCATCTTTTTGATTTTCATTCTCAGCTGTTTCTATGTTTTATAAGATCTTTGGTCCACTAACTCTCAGTAATAGGACATAGGGGTTCAAACAGTGTGAGTATAAAGTGTTTAATTCAAGGCATCTTTGGTGTCCATATAAAACTGTGACAAACCAACAGATAGACTATAAGAACAAGGAGAAGTGGAGCAAACATGTTTAAAACACCGGTTTCTCTCCCTCTTTGTGCAAACTATGTATTTTCTCCGATGTTTCTACTTAACTTTTTTCTGAGTTTTTTTTGTTTCGCACTTCTTGTTTGACGCTTGAAAAGTTTCTGAAGTTTATTTTACGCCTTAAAGTTTGCAGAGAGGTCGTTCATACAATCACTCATGTTTGGTTTTTGTATTTTGTTTTTGTTTGCCTGTCTAATAAAAGCTAAGGAACGTTTCACCTCTGTCTTTTATTTTTGCATTTTAAGTTTTAAACTGCTTTATCATGCTATTTTTAGGCATCAATTATAGGTCTCAGATATATAAAAATATATAAAAACATGTCTATGATGTGTTTTTCTCAAAACACAAACAGATCATGCATTTTAGAAATCCCCCATA
>NC_136903.1:88942371-89072371 GCF_949606895.1 Notothenia rossii
AGAGACTCGTTGTGATGTAATGGAGACGCTGCTCTGTGAGTCTCTGCTGCTGTAAACTGATACACTTCCCATCGTACACTATAATAACATTACACAACAAAACTCCACTGATTCAGTCCTGGAACATTTCCATCAATAATTAATGTTCAAAAGGAAAAGCCTGTTCCAGACAATCCCTGTTTGTAGAACTGAGGAGCAAAACATGCCTTAGTTATGTTAACCGTATATATATATGAATTTAAAGGTACAATTAGAGATAGTCTAAAAAGCTTAACTTGACCACGAAACATTCTGCTGTACTGATGAGCAACAATTGAGACATTTCGATTTGTCCAAGAAAGCAAAATGTATTCTTCAAAAGGTACTATACGTAGCAGTATGTAAAAACATGTTCCTTTGTAAACGCATTTTCAAAAATATTTAGAGTCTATGATTGCCACTTAAACACAAGACCCCCCCCCATCTTTCTCAATTTGCTTTGAGGAGATGGATGAGATATTTATGTTCAGCGGTAAGTAAGTTCAAATGTAATCTTGAAAAGTGGCAACAACTCTTTTTAAGATTCTTAGCAACATAAAGCAAAGAAGTGGAGCGATTACACTTGCACTGATCGGTAATAACCTCAGAACAGAACAGAAAGAGCAAGAAGAAATCGACTTTAACATTTAAATCTGTATCGTACGATCACTGATGTTATCGTGTAGGCTACAATAACACCAAATCACTTTCTATTAAACAGGAAGGCAGGGGTTGACAAGTAGCTACTGGAAACTGAGTAAAGCTAAGGTTAGCCAGCTAGCTGTAAGCTAAATTAAACTAAGGTTAGCCCGCTGCTGAGCCTACGTTTGGCTAAGTTTAGCAAGCTAACTCTAACCTAGGTTAAGCCGAGGTTAGCTGCTAGCTGCACTAAGCAGTATGAATATGGCGTTGGTTGCTTTTTAATGGTCACAAGCAGGAGCGGACTGAAGTGAGCCGGTTGGCCGGTCGAGTTTTCCTGGCTGATTTTTAGTCCCAGTCCGCCCCTGGTAAAGATGCTTGTTTTTTTTGGGAACGCTGCACTCTGGTCCAGTTTTGTATAGATTGAAGGTGTCTTCTCAAAAAAGGAATTCAATAGTTTAAAAAATTCAGTGATACAAACTTAAATATCAACATTTGTTGCAGTAGGAACTAGTGTCCCTATGTTTCAACTTAAAACAAATCGCATTTGTAAAACTTCTATTTGGCTTGTTTATATTTCACTCTCCAACTTCCTGTAGTGTGTTCAGAAATCCAAAACCAGCAACAATGTTTTTCAGCTCGCTCCTACATCGTTCCATCACCCTTTATCTGAAGCGTCTGCAGAAAAGGTCAACAGACCAGAGTGTCACACAGAAAATAAAAAATCAATGGCGTCATACTTTGTCTTCCTTGAGGGTCTCTGAGGTTTAATGTCACTGCGTGTCGGTCTGCCGCGAGTCAGAAAGTCAAACGTTAAATAATTCAGTCCGTCTCACCCTGAGTGTCGCTCCCAGAGACCGAAGTCCTGTCGAGTGCCGAGCCAACTTCAAAACCCTGAAGACCGTTATCAACTTCAACACCTGAGAAGAGACATGAGGGAAGAGATGAAGGGAGACGAGATTCATGCTTTCTATTACATTTTATAACCATTGAAACACCTTCAAACAGCAGCAGCCCAGGTGGTGACTACAGGATAATGGCCACTGAATTTCCTCTTCCTGCATTTCTGATATTTACAAGATATAAATTGCCCATTTAATCTACAATCATGTAAAGGTTTTTTTGGGCTTTATTAATTAAAAACTGGACATGCAACAACCTCAGCAGCTCAGATGACTTGCTAACATCAGACAAAGCACACAGCGTTACAGTTACATCACATATCAACCTTTGAGACGAGCAATACAGTAAAAATGTGATATAGAAGAACGTACCGAGTGCCGTAAATAAAAGAGCAAATCATTTTGAATGATAGTGACATCTTTAAGTGTGGAACACATCCAGCGGTGCAATGCACGTCAATAACTGTACTTAAGTACACATTTGATGTACTTGAGTATTTCCCTTTCATGCTAACAATACTTCGACTTAATTAAATTATATTTGTTGAAGTTTGTTTGTAAGAAACACTCGGACCTTCCTCAGCTTTCTCTGTTCCTTTTAGCCTTTGGACTGATTTCTATGAGAAGGACATGAGACATTTCTTTCGGGAAAATACAAAAGGACGAGATGTGTCACGATCTGTCTGCGTTGTGTTTTGTCTTGTTTGGATCTGTCTTTGGTTTCCTGTCTGTGTGTGTTCCCTCCTAACTGTTCCCTCCTACCTGTTCCCTCCTACCTGTTCCCTCCTAACTGTTCCCTCCTACCTGTTCCCTCCTACCTGTTCCCTCCTACCTGTTCCCTCCTAGCTGTTCCCTCCTACCTGTTCCCTCCTACCTGTTCCCTCCTAACTGTTCCCTCCTAACTGTTCCCTCCTACCTGTTCCCTCCTACCTGTTCCCTCCTACCTGTTCCCTCCTAACTGTTCCCTCCTACCTGTTCCCTCCTACCTGTTCCCTCCTAACTGTTCCCTCCTACCTGTTCCCTCCTAACTGTTCCCTCCTACCTGTTCCCTCCTACCTGTTCCCTCCTACCTGTTCCCTCCTACCTGTTCCCTCCTAACTGTTCCCTCCTACCTGTTCCCTCCTACCTGTTCCCTCCTACCTGTTCCCTCCTAACTGTTCCCTCCTACCTGTTCCCTCCTAACTGTTCCCTCCTACCTGTTCCCTCCTAACTGTTCCCTCCTACCTGTTCCCTCCTAACTGTTCCCTCCTACCTGTTCCCTCCTACCTGTTCCCTCCTACCTGTTCCCTCCTAACTGTTCCCTCCTACCTGTTCCCTCCTAA
Organism: Notothenia rossii; assembly: GCF_949606895.1. Taxonomy (NCBI): domain Eukaryota; kingdom Metazoa; phylum Chordata; class Actinopteri; order Perciformes; family Nototheniidae; genus Notothenia; species Notothenia rossii. The sequence goes on from NC_136903.1 coordinate 88,945,253, forward strand.
CTGTTCCCTCCTACCTGTTCCCTCCTAACTGTTCCCTCCTACCTGTTCCCTCCTACCTATTCCCTCCTACCTGTTTTCTTGATTGTGTTCACCTGGTGCCCCTGTGTTTTCTCCTCCCTCCTCACCTGTCTCTTGTTTCCTTGATTAGTCCTGTGTGTATTTAAGTTCTGTTTTTGCTGTCTGTCATTGTTGGTTCGTGGTTTGTCTGAGACTGAGTTCACCGGGGAGTCTTCTGATTTTTTACGTTTAGCCTTGAAATAAAGGATTTTTCAATGTTATCTGCGTTTGGGTCCTGCTTGCTTCACTCACCGTAACAAGATGTCTAGGGCCAGAGTCTAACGGTTTGTTCAAATGTTATTTGGGGGAAAAAAATGTTAAGAAATATAGTAAGTCTTAGCTGCATGAAGCACAGAAGTGAGCCATTAAGCTTCCATCTATGATGAGTTAGTTGCACATCACTGATCGGGCACGAATTACCACAAATGAATTACATTCGAGGTACTTTAGTATTTCCATCTCATGCTAATAATACTTCCACTTAATTCAATCCTGTACTTTTACCTGCATTTGTTTGATATCAAAGTCTATAAACGTGTATGGGAAAACTGGCTTAGCAATTAATTGAATTTAGAATTTGTTTACATGCATTACAAAGAAACACACAAACCTGTATGAGTCTCCCCATTAAAAGGTTTCATCCATACACTATTTGTACATTATAAAGTATGATACGGTGTACCTGAATGAGTCTCCCCAGGTCTCCCTGCTCAGACTCGTCTCCCAGCAGGAGCTCCAGAGGCAGCGTGATGTAGATCGGAGCCACGGACACCAGATCAATAATGTTCAGAGGCTGGTGGAAGAACTTCCTCTTGTTGGGAGCGAGCAGCAGCCGCATCACCACCTCAAACACGGAGATTTGATTTTACACTTTCATTGATACGATAATAACCTGTTATTACTATAAATACATATAATATCCTAACGTGTCTTGTTGTATCGTATCATATCGTTAAGGAACATATCATATTGTGTCGCACAGTAACATATCGTATTATTTAAAATCAGAGGAATGTAAATACCACTTTGTAATATATCCTATCATATGGTATTATTTGGAATTGTATCGTATCAGAATGCACCATTATTTATTTATTTAATCTTCTCACCTCGAATGTGAACCAGCAGGTGCAGAAAACCTCCAGAGCCTGCGAGGTCAGGTCGTCGATCAACTTCCCTTCACCTTCAAACGTCTGAAAGGAAACAGGTGGGAGGTTATTTATTAAGATGACAATTCTACTTTTTATAACCTTATTTTTCACCAAATACCAGGATAGTCCTTCTTTATCAATGGGTAACTTTTACACTTTTGAAACTTTCAAATCCAGGATGTTTCCCAAGCAAGTTCTGCAGAATGAAGAAGAGTCTTTTTCAATGACCTCTAAGCCGATAAATGGACGTTGAATATTGATGAACCTCAGATATAATATAGCCTCAGAAAGCACACGTTACACTGAATCTAAAAATGTGTGTATCATGTCTGTGTGTTCGGATTTGACTTTGAGAAGTGGTCTGATTTTTACTAAACAACTCCTAAGAGGCACACATACACAGAGAAGGCAAAAGTAAACACTTCCTTTACTCAAGTAGAAGTACAGATACTCGTGTTTAAAAATACTCTGGTAAAAGTAGAAGTACTGACTAAACTTCTTTACTCAAGTCAAAGTAAAGACGCTTTGAAATGTACTTCAGTAAAAAGTACCCATAACTAGCAGCTGTTTTAAAGAGTACCTGACCTCCCTTTATATTAATAGAACAATAATGTCATTGTTAGCTAATGAATGTTTCCATGGTGACCAACGGCAACATGACAACGTTTCCATTGGTCCCTCTTCTTTAGAGAAGACCAGGAAATGATGGATACACGGATCGTGTTCAAATCAATAGGCACGCAATGACTCTAAATAATAATGATCACGCCACCAAACACACATTCAGACTAAAGGAACCAGCCTGTTTGGAAAATGAGAGAAGTAGAAAGTACAGGTATTTGTGTTCGACATGTAAGAAGTAGAAAGTACAGGTATTTGAGTTCAACATGTAAGAAGTAGAAAGTACAGGTATTTATGTTCAACATGTAAGAAGTAGAAAGTACAGGTATTTGAGTTCAACATGTAAGAAGTAGAAAGTACAGCTATTTGTGTTCAACACGTAAGAAGTAGAAAGTACAGGTATTTGAGTTCAACATGTAAGAAGTAGAAAGTACAGGTATTTGAGTTCAACATGTAAGAAGTAGAAAGTACAGCTATTTGTGTTCAACACGTAAGAAGTAGAAAGTAAAAAGTCGAGTAAAGTACTGATGCCAGAAACATGTACTTAAGTACAGTAACAAAGTATTTGTACTCCACTACTTCCCACCAAATACACAGTCCTAAACCCTCGGATGGAAAATGAGAGTGTGTCACCTCAGGGATGCTGTTGATGCACATGATGGAGACGGAGCTGAGCAACACGCTGATGGACACCAGGCTGAACATCTTGCTCGGGATCGAATACCCCGGGTTCTCCAACGTCAGCCACAAACACTTCCTGATGTTCCCGTGCCGAACCTCCTGGAAGTGCTTCATGTCTCTGAGAGGACGGAGGAGGTGGATGTGAGTTTGTGTTGGGAAAATACTGAATGTCCTCTTCCAGTATCAGAGTCACATGATAACAAAGGTATCAACTGTAGCTGTGAACATGACAGGATGTGTGATTACCTAGAAGAGCATCAGGACTGTTTGAGGCATATGATAGCTATGTGATTAACATGATGATTCAGCCTCTATGGAGAGAGACATATGACAAGCATGATCATTTCTGACGTGGAGCTAATCTGAAGTAAACATTGAATACTGCTTTCTATTCCTCCATCTTGGGACTGTGTAACTCCCTGTCTTGGATATCAGCATGTGAAGGACACTGTTCAGGAACTAGTTGATGCTCTGTATGTGATGACTACTTCCATTCTGGAGAGGATCACAGATACATGGATCCTGAGATTGAAGCTCAAGCCGGGGACCAGTGAGATTTCTCTAACAGTCTGGCTGCACGATTAACCCTCTACTCACAGGTTTGAAGAAGTCTTTCTACCTGTTGAGGTCTGATATCTCGTCCACGGACGTGTCCACGCTGCTCACGTCGCTGTCCTCGTCCCAGCTGTGGTGCCGCGAGCCCTCCAGCTTCCTGTCGTGGAAACGGTAACTGCAGCAGGAGTCCAGGAAGAACTCGTTGATGCCCCAGTACTCGATCTCCTGACTGCCGGGAAACACCAGACACATCAGGGTAGTGTGAGCACCGGTCTTTAAATCATGACAAATAATATAAAAAAACTATCAACAACATCCCTTTAAAAGCTCTCACACAGCTATTATCCAAGTCTTAATCATGCAGTCGATGCTCATTGATTAAAAAACACATGCTTTTAACGAGGTGAACAGCTTGGTTCCTCATTTTGCCTTTAATATTTGAAGTATCAGTTTATATGAGAAATAGTTTGTAAACGTTTATTCATTCTTTCCATTGCTTTTTTTGTGAATAAAGAAGCATATTTAAATGTTCAATCGCATCTGGACGTTTCTTTTATTTCTTCTCTCAACAACAAGCGTCTATTCATCGGTCAGCCCTCGAGTGAATCACAGACAAAAGAGTAAACAAGTGGATATCGTGGTCTCGTGGTCACTACACTTACTGTTTAAAACACTTCTGCGTAAACAGTTTGAGCTCGCGCACGTTTCAAGCCATTAAGCTCATTGTGAAATACATGTGTTTGTGAAGTAATGAGAGTACTGGGCTGGGTATATATATAACTTGGATTACACTACAAGAGTTGTGATTTTAAATATAAGTGTTGCCATAGATTTACTGTGTAAAAACCCTTTGACTCAGCAAGACATTTCTCAGTAGACTCATAAGTAGTCCTTCACCATGCTTGTAAGCAGGGCCGCCTTAATGCACGGGCTGACCTGGGCTGAAGCCCAGGGGCCTACGGAGATCGGGGGCCTATCATGAGCCAATAAAAAAAAAGAAGAAAAAAATTCAATTTTTTTTTTTTTTTATTTCGGGTGTTTTTAAAAAAAATGTTAAATAAACAAAGTCTTGGCTTTCAGAATATGAAACTTTAATTTCCAAAATCACACGATAAATACATTTTTGAAGCTTGTAAAGGGAAGACAACAGCTCTCCCTCGCCACTCTGCTGTTCCACAGCGCCGCCCCCCTCCCTCCACTGACATTATTAATGTAAGACGTATAGTAATCATAGATAACACAGCAAGGTCCGTTACAGTTTGTCTTCATCTGATTTTAAAAAAACAAAGTCTTGGCTTTCAGAATATTAAACTTGTTTCGGTAAATTCAGATGATAAATACAACTTTGAAGCTTGTAACGGCATAATTACAAGCGGAGAACGGAGTAACTTGACGTCACAGCAGGCATAACAACAGCCGATGTTTCTCGTGAGGGTTTTCCCCGGGAAACAAACACAATACACACAAACGCAAAAATACACAAACACCCACACGTCAGAATGAGAATATGTTTCACATGTGACTTATTCAAATTGCGAGTGATTGAGTGAAGAAAAAGTTTGAGTGGCGCTCGGAAAAGGAAATTGTTGAGGGAAAAGGAGTTTCGAGACAAGCAGCTGTTACAAAAAATGCCGAAGCTTACAGGTTATTTTAAACCTGTAGGCCAGGATGAGGAGGAAGGACAGATGAGTTCTGTACCGAGCGGTAGCGGTGCCGGCCGCGGGGCCTCGGAGACAAGTAGGCCGTCTGGTTCTGATAGCGATGGAGTAGCGGGAGAGGAAAAACAGACAGGAGGGACATTATCTGTTGGAGGAGATGGAGAGGACGACGAGGACTTGCTACGTGGAGGGGAGCCAACGGCAACCGGACAAATACATGAGGGAGGCCCGATACGTCACTCATATGGAGGAGAGGACCAGGCGCGTGTAGAGCAGAGTGGAGAAGTGCGATCACAGAGCCTGCCGAGGCTATAAATGACTTTGATTTGTTGTTTAAATAGGGGGCCTACAAAAACTATCAGCCCCAGGGCCTGATGGCAGGTTAAGGCGGGCTTGCTTGTAAGGCATTGAATAAAGTTGTCTTCAAGTATTCGAGGTAACTAAATGACATACTGTACACATTTTGTGGGATAAGTATTCATTAAGATCCTGTTAAGTTGATTTGTCTGCTTCTGAAATGGCAGTAAAGTTTTCCGGTGAGTCTTGCAGATCTAAACCTGATGCAGACCTGAAGGAGAACACACACAGCTCCTCCATGAGTTGCAAGAATTGTGATTTTAAATGAACGTTTTGATATAGATTTGCTTTTGTAAAAAGCCTTTAACTCATGAGAGTGAAACATTACTCAGTTTTTATAAGTAGTCCTTCATCATGCATGTACAGTAAGGCATTCAGGTTTACAGAGTGTTCAAGGTTAGTAAAGGACCTACTATAGAAATAGTCATTTTGTGGGATAAGTATTCATTAATAAATAATAAATGTGAATTTGATTTGTCTTCTTCTGAAATTGTCTCCAGATGTAAACCTGGTGCAGACCTGAAGGAGAACACACACAGCTCCTCCATGATGTGAAGTTTCCCCGTCTGGTAGAAGTGCAGAACGTAAGGAAACAGACCGGGGTTCCTGTCGAAATAAAACTCCTTCTGCTGCACGTCATAGTCGTCACACACCTGCAGGAAGGGAAGATAAAGAAAGAGAAACGATGAGAGAGAGAGAGAGAGAGAGAGAGAGAGAGAGAGAGAGAGAGAGAGAGAGAGGAGACATGAGAACAGCTCCAGTTCAGAGTCCAGTTCACTCAACTCCATTCACTTTGACTTGATTTGGGACATTAAGCCTGTGTGTACAGACAGAGAGATCCAAATACCGTTTCCCACCATCCCGAATTCAAAAATACAAATATCTATACAAATATGTATATCCCATATATATATACACAATCAAGACAGACATGTGCACACATTGAGACATAAATAAAAGCACAACGATCAATATATACAAAATAACAGTCACTTCAATATCTTTGGGAAATGATCTATTGTTTACACAGATCCCAGTAATGGACCCACCTTCAGGATGTCCTCCTCGGAGTCACAGGCCAGCAGTTTTCCCAGTCTGGTGTCGGGGAATTTCTTCAGAGTGTCGCAGCAGAGGCTCCTCTTCAGACCCCCGACGTTCACGTGGACCAGAGCCTCGTCCGAGTCCTGCAGGACCCAGCTGGGCAGCCGCTCCTTCACCATGGTGCTGCTGACACAAATCAAATCAAGTTTTATTTATATAGCACATTTTTAAACGATTTTTGGTCGAGCCAAAGTGCTGTACATATAATACAAAAATAACCTACCCACAGGCACAGGCAGAAAGTCTCAATCAGTCATTCAAATGTCATTTAAGAAGCCAAACATTACACATTTGTCTCAGGGGGCTTTACAGAATATGTAATACAACACCCTCTGTTCTTAAACCATCAAAGTAATACGGGGAAACTCCCTAAGAAACCCCAGAATTACATTTATTTTTTAAATGTCAGAAATTCTTCATAATAACTTTCATTCATGTACCTGTGTTATTCAAGTTTTATTATCTTTGCTTTTAAATTAGTGTTCTTAAATGCCATTTTATAATATGTTTCTTAATGTCTTTCATTTTTGTAAAGCACGTTGAATTGCCACTTGAAGGTGCTATATAAATAACCTTGCCTTGCCTTGCCTATAATGTCTCAAGACCTTTATGCTACTTATGTCACTTGCTGTTGTTTTTTAGCTGCTACTCATTTTTAGCCATGGATGTGTATTTATTTGTCTTCATTTTAATTCTATTTCTAATGTATGCTACACTTCTCTATATTTAATAAGTTAGCTAAGTCTTTATTATAGCTTGCCTTGTTTACCTGCTATGCACTTTTTGCTGTAGCACTGTAAATGTCCCGCTGTGGATTCTGATTCTGGAAAATGTTATAAATCCCGGGGGAGAGCAACAGAGACGGATCCTTCTCCCAGGACGGACAGGCTGATGTACAGTGTGTGTGTTCATGGTTATGAACACACACACTGTAGTTTATATTGACTCCCACACACACCGTCCTGTCGACACAAATACTGACTACAGCGCCTACATTGGAATTAATCCACCGGTGAAAATAGTCCCGAACAAAGGCACTATTTTCTCCTTTTGTGTGTCAGCTTTGATGGGACGTATATTTAGGTTCTTAGAGATATATATATATTTTCAAGAGGACACAATGGGCTTCATCTTGTGGGCTTCTTTTGGAATTGCTCAGACAAAAAAACGTGTACTTTGATAACAATTGAAAGATAATAATAAAAAACCAAATGAGAAACTGTTAAGGAAATACTGAGACTTCAAAATATATAGATTTAATTTGGGAGGCCTTTCGGAAAAGCATCGCATAATTAAACATAGTATCAGCATATGAACTCCCTCTGGAGGAAACACAGGGAGTATAGTCTATAACCATTTACATGCACTAAAAACCTATACAACACACTACAGGGAAAGTAACACCCCTAAAAGCATGATAGGGCCTCTTAATGATTCACATCTTCACAAAGATCAGATGCATTTGGGGCACCGACAGAACATATTGTTTGTTTTGATCTTTCCTTTGGATTTGTTGACAATAATAAACACACAGTAGCCTCTGGAGTGATATTGAAATTTGTTTTGGGTCAAGGTTTATGAAATGAAAGTGTTCTAGTTTTTCTTTATGTAAAGCTGAATCAGCAAATTCCCCAAAAGTAACTGACGTCCTTTTGGCAACGAAGAGCCAGATTTAATGTTCTGCTCCCTAACCCTGCTTTCAGACGCAGCCACTCTCATTTCAGCTACTCTGCTAAATGCACTCCGGACCCTAATTTAATGTCCGGGGCGTTCTGAAGTTAAAACAAAAACATGACGGTGTTGGTCGAGAGCCAAAAAGCTTTTACTGGATTTCAGATCTTTGAAGTTTGGGTGTTTTTCTGTAAAATGAGCCAAAACACAGATTATAGAGTTGTGCTTCTGTGAGGATTGCTTTCAGATCAACATTATCATGGCTAAAAGCATCTTGTCCTCATGTGATCAGGTTTATAAAAGCACACATAGAAGCAGCCAATACAGAAAGTAACTCCCACTCTCCCTCCTCTCCTCTGAACACCCACTCTGCACACACACAGCAATGGAATCACTCCACAGATGATTAATGACAAACTTTATATCAAACTCAAACTGTGAAAAGTGTTGTGAAGTTTTTAAGTCGCTCTCCGGCCGCAAAGTGTTCCTAAAATATATTTTTATTACAGTAACATGTTAGTATTAGTGCCAAGAAACAAAACGTATTTGCCCTATTAGTTCTTTTTTAATATTGCTTAGCAACAAGTGGAGTTTTATGGAATAAAGATGAAATGTGGATCATCATATTTTTTTAAAACATTTTTAAACGGGCATCATTATGCACATGTTCAGGTGTATATCAGTATGTAGTGTCTCTACTTTAAAGAGTCCTCTCCTGCTGATGTTCAGGTGCATATCAGTATGTAGTGTCTCTACTTTAAAGAGTCCTCTCCTGCTGATGTTCAGGTGTATATCAGTGTGTAGTGTCTCTACTTTAAAGAGTCCTCTCCTGCTGATGTTCAGGTGTATATCAGTGTGTAGTGTCTCTACTTTAAAGAGTCCTCTCCTGCTGATATTCAGGTGTATATCAGTGTGTAGTGTCTCTACTTTAAAGAGTCCTCTCCTGCTGATGTTCAGGTGTATATCAGTATGTAGTGTCTCTACTTTAAAGAGTCCTCTCCTGCTGATGTTCAGGTGTATATCAGTATGTAGTGTCTCTACTTTAAAGAGTCCTCTCCTGCTGATGTTCAGGTGTATATCAGTATGTAGTGCCTCTACTTTAAAGAGTCCTCTCCTGCTGATGTTCAGGTGTATATCAGTATGTAGTGTCTCTACTTTAAAGAGTCCTCTCCTGCTGATGTTCAGGTGTATATCAGTATGTAGTGTCTCTACTTTAAAGAGTCCTCTCCTGCTGATGTGCAGGTGTATATCAGTATGTAGTGTCTCTACTTTAAAGAGTCCTCTCCTGCTGATGTTCAGGTGTATATCAGTATGTAGTGTCTCTACTTTAAAGAGTCCTCTACTGCTGATGTTCAGGTGTATATCAGTATGTAGAGTTTCTACTTTAAAGAGTCCTCTCCTGCTGATGTTCAGGTGTATATCAGTATGTAGAGTCTCTACTTTAAAGAGTCCTCTCCTGCTGATGTTCAGGTGTATATCAGTATGTAGTGTCTCTACTTTAAAGAGTCCTCTTCTGCTGATGTTCAGGTGTATATCAGTATGTAGTGTCTCTACTTTAAAGAGTCCTCTTCTGCTGATATTCAGGTGTATATCAGTATGTAGTGTCTCTACTTTAAAGAGTCCTCTCCTGCTGATGTTCAGGTGTATATCAGTATGTAATGTCTCTACTTTAAAGAGTCCTCTCCTGCTGATGTTCAGGTGTATATCAGTATGTAGAGTCTCTACTTTAAAGAGTCCTCTCCTGCTGATGTTCAGGTGTATATCAGTATGTAGAGTCTCTACTTTAAAGAGTCCTCTCCTGCTGATGTTCAGGAGAGGCTGCAGTAAAGTGCAGATATAATGTAATATATATTCTCTAAATGCAGAGTGTAGGAAATGGCCTCACAGACAGGTGTTAACCTAATGTGGATCTAATGGTGTTATAACCGTCTGTCTCTGGATCAGATGTAATCCGTCAAGTGCTCACAGTCCACTGAGGCAGCAGGAATGTGTCTTCATGCAGGAGAAGTGGAGGGCATGTGGGAAGCATGTTTATAAAGGCCATGCTGGAAGTAACTAGTAACTCAAGCTGTGTTTGATGAGAGCATGTTTAAAGGGTTTTAGTAGATCTATTCCATGTTCTGTTATTTTGTTTTTTGATAGCCATACTTTGAAGATCACTATATTGTCTGTTTAACCTTTGATAACAATCTAGAATAAGGTCTGCAGATCCAACATTTCATAAATTCCTTTTTGGTCTAATTTGTGTAGTTGTTTTGTTATTCTTAGTTAAGTGTCTATTTTGTTGTTTTATTTCCATTTGTAGAACTTTTTGTCCATTGTTTTCCATCGTGACGTTGTTTTGTATCTCTGTTTTGTTTTACGTCCATTTGTGGTTGTTTTGTGTCTCTTTGCATTTTTGTAATGTCTATTTGTAGATGTTTACGTCTCTTAGGAGTTGTTTTTGTCTGTTCCTGTTTTCTTTTTCTTTCTCCTTAGTCGTTTTATGTCCTTTGTGGTTGTTTGTGTTTTGTATATTTGTCCTTGCATCCTTTTGTGCTCGTCTGATTGACTTTCCAACAAGGAATGTTAACACAGGCTTGAGGCTAATTATCCAACTAACTCAACACTTTCTGACTCTTTTTGTTGGGGGGGGGGGGCAATGAGAATCCTGTCAATGTTAAAAATGCCATCGTTAATATCTTTACAGGAAATTCCCCATTGTTGTTTTTTGTTTACATTCCTCCTGTTGCAGAATAAACAGAACGAGCGTGATGAGCTAAGATACAACTGCAGCACGCTTTGCAGCAAAAATGATCCTATAGGGTCCTTGAACATCTTGCAAGCATCAAACAAAGGTAAAGAGAGTAGTGGGACACTTTGACTCTCTCTCCATCTCCCCCCTCTCTTTCTCTGTCTATAATTACATGAGGGTCCATGCTGAGCTCTCGGGGAGGGTCCATGCTGCACATACAGAAATAAGGTTGATCTATAATTCAGCACAAAGGAAGCACTGCAGCTTCAAATCCCAGCGGTGTGAAAACACATCAACAAACACAATGAAGACAACATGGAGACAACATGAAGACAACATGGAGACAACATGAAGAAAACATGAAGACAACATGGAGACAACATGAAGACAACATGGAGACAACATGGAGACAACATGAAGACAACATGGAGACAACATGAAGACAACATGGAGACAACATGGAGGCACGATGGAGACAACATGGAGACAACATGAAGACAACATGGAGACAACATGGAGACAACATGAAGACAACATGGAGACAACATGAAGATAACATGAAGATAACATGGAGACAACATGGAGACAACATGGAGACAAAATGAAGACAACATGGAGACAACATGGAGACAACATGAAGACAACATGGAGACAACATGAAGACAACATGGAGGCACGATGGAGACAACATGGAGACAGCATGAAGACAACATGGAGACAACATGGAGACAACAGGGAGACAACATGGAGACAACATGAAGACAACATGGAGACAACATGAAGACAACATGGAGACAACATGAAGACAACATGGAGACAACATGGAGACAACATGGAGACAACATGGAGACAACATCGAGACAACATCGAGACAACATGGAGAAAACATGGAGACACGATGGAGACAACATGAAGACACGATGGAGACAACATGAAGACAACATGAAGACAACATGAAGACAACATGGAGACAACATGAAGACAACATGAAGACAACATGGAGACAACATGGAGACAACATGAAGACAACATGAAGACAACATGAAGACAACATGGAGGCACGATGGAGACAACATGGAGACAACATGGAGACAACATGAAGACAACATGAAGACAACATGAAGACACGATGGAGACAACATGGAAACAACATGGAGACAACATGGAGACAACATGAAGACAACATGGAGACAACATGGAGACAACATGAAGACAACATGGAGACAACATGGAGACAACATGAAGACAACATGGAGACAACATGAACACAACATGGAGGCACGATGGAGACAACATGGAGACAGCATGAAGACAACATGGAGACAACATGGAGACAACATGAAGACAACATGGAGACAACATGGAGACAACATGAAGACAACATGGAGACAACATGAAGACAACATGGAGACAACATGAAGACAACATGGAGACAACATGGAGACAACATGAAGACAACATGGAGACACGATGGAGACAACATGGAGAAAACATGGAGACACGATGGAGACAACATGAAGACATGATGGAGACAACATGAAGACAACATGAAAACAACATGAAGACAACATGGAGACAACATGAAGACAACATGAAGACAACATGGAGACAACATGAAGACAACATGAAGACAACATGGAGACAACATGAAGACAACATGAAGACAACATGAAGACAACATGGAGACACCATGAAGACAACATGAAGACAACATGGAGACAACATGGAGACAACATGAAGACAACATGGAGACAACATGAAGATAACATGAAGACAACATGAAGACAACATGAAGACAACATGGAGACAACATGGAGACAACATGGAGACAACATGAAAACAACATGGAGACAACATGGAGACAACATGGAGACAACATGAAGACACACATATTAAGACACAGCAGTGAATGCAGAAGCTGTACAAAGATGATCTATTTTGACATTTCTACTGTAATAAAACTCAGAATTCTACATTTCAATTACACCGTAATAATTCTTACCAAAACAGACACAAATATATAATGAAACGCCAATTATTATTACGATGCCACTATATTCTGATCAATTTAACTTCTTTGAACACGTGTTTTATGTTAATCCTAGTTTAAATATGAGTTGTAGTACTTTGATATATTACAGTGTATTCCAATGTATTCTATACTCTATATATTTATTTGTTTTGATATGGTTATAATCTCTTACTATTGAACAATGCCTTGAAACCTGCTGCTGTACATCCCTATTTTAGTCTGCATTAAAACTGCAGGCTTTTGTGAATATACAATATTTTCAATTTAATTTATTTGCTCATTTTGTATAATGTCTAAAGTATGTTTATCCCATGTTTATATTTAAGTTGTTGTAGTATTTATATATATTGCTTCTAAGTCATTTATTTATATCTTATGCACTGTATTTCATTTATACTCTATAGATGCATACTTGTTTGTTGATATGCTTCCTGTGTATTTTTTACTGCCGGGCAATGCCTTGATAACCTGCTGCTGCTGTTACATCAGAAATCACAATTTTAGATAAACAGTACATCTATATATCTATTAGTCTGCATTATAACAACAGGTTTGTGAAATATTAATAATATTTATTATCACTTACCTGCTGTGGTTTAGTCACCGGATGATCATCCTCCTCAGAAGTCACATTCACCCCATGATGCGTTTATAAGTTTCTTAGTTTCACTCCTTAAAAACAGGCAACATGTCACTCAAGAATCGACAAAAACCGACAGAAAACAGCGAGCTTCTTCTGCTAAACCACGTAAAATGACAACGTTAGGTCTTCCCGTGAAAATGAAGAGAAGAGAAAACAGTCCGCTGTGTTTCGAGTTTCCTCCATCTGAAGATCGGCTCCTCTCTCTTCACTCCGAGGAAATCTTCGGGTGTTTCCGGAAAATTCCGCAAGACGATCGCTTCTCCGATCAAGAAATACCTTTATTACACTAAACCAGAGGAGGGAGAAGTACTCAGATCTTGTACTTGAGTAAAAGTAGAAGCACTCAGATCTTGTACTTGAGTAAAAGTAGAAGTACTCAGATCTTGTACTTGAGTTAAAGCAGAAATACTTCGATCTTAGATCAGAAATACTTTTTAATGCAAGTAACATATGTAACATTAAGCTGTCTGTGGCCCTTTTTTTTCTTTCTGTGACTACGTAAATGTATCCTCTAGGGGACTAATAAAGGTATTCTGATTCTGATTGTACTTTAGTGAAAGTAGAAGTACCCAGATCTTGTACTTGAGTAAAAGTAGAAGTACTCAGATCTTGTACTTGAGTAAAAGTAGAAGTACTCAGATCTTGAGTAAAAGTAGAAGTACTCAGATCTTGTACTTGAGTAAAAGTAGAAGTACTCAGATCTTGTACTTGAGTAAAAGTAGAAGTACTCAGATCTTGAGTAAAAGTAGAAGTACTCAGATCTTGTACTTGAGTAAAAGTAGAAGTACCAGACTGTAGGAATACTCTGTTACAGTAAAAGTCCTGCATTCAAAATGTTCCTCAAGTAAAAGTAGAAAAGTATTATCATCAAAATATAGTGAAATTAGCGACAGTAAAAGTAGTGATTGTGCAGATTGGTCCATTTCAGAATAATAGATATGATATGTTTTATAATGATTGATCATGAAAGTGTTCTCAAAGCTGGTAAAGGTGCAGCTAGTTTGAATGACTTTGTATACTGCAGGTTAGCTGGTGGATTTACTCCAGGTGGAACTAAAGTCTGATTTAACACTTGATTATATTTCACATCATTCATCCAGATCTGTGAAGTAACTAAAGGTATTAAATACATGTAGTGGAGTACAAGTACACCATTTACCTCTGAACTGTAGTGGAGTAGAAGTAAACAGTAAAAGTAAATGGAAGTAGTAGTACCTCAAAATTGTAATTATGTACAGAACTTGAGTAAATGTACTTTACACCTCTGTGCTAAACATGCACCAACACTGTCTTTATGGAGCCTTTGCGACGCTCAGTGGTTAATTTAGATTAGGTTTAATTATATTTCTTTATTGTAAAATCTCCATAGACAATAATAAACTGTGTTTCTTAATGGGAGTTTATTTCCTGAGCAATATACCTGCTATCTCAGGTGTGTGTTAATAATTTAATGAGTGAGCTCCTATAGGTCTGATTAAATGGATATCAGTGTTATTATTGTTTATTTTAAAGTATTGCATTATGCCTCAACCATCTATAGAGACATGCTGTATTGCAACCAAGGGATTTCATTTCCCACTCACTAACAGCAGCTGACTTTACATTTTCCTCAGTTACTCATCAGAGAATAAACACTTTCTTTCCAACACTTGATGTTATACAAAGTGAAGAAAAGCTTAGATTATTTTGTATTTGAGGATTTTTAGAGAAACACCTTTTTAATCCTAGCTTTCTGAACTCGTACCTCCAGAAATGCCTTTGTCTGTTTTTTGATTCATATTTCCTCTTTGGATACTGCATTTATTTTACTTTCGGATGTGTGTGAAGGTGGATCCATCTAGTGGCCACCACATAGTATTACATCCTCTCTTTAATTTTGAGTCACAGGGGGGTTAGACAAAGTATTCTGATATTTCATTTGAGTTAAAGTAGCAATACCACATAATATTCTGTAAAGCTATTCTGTAGCTACAAAACAGGCTATTCAAGTAAAAATAACAAAGAGATGTAAGATTAGATGGACCTCTATTTATCGTAAGTAGGGAAGTTCACGTGTGATGAAAAGAATAAGAAGAAATACAGATATTACATATGGAATAAAAACAGGAATAACAATAACAACACAGCTGTCATCAAGAAGGCCCAGCAGCGCCCCACTTCCTGAGGGTGCTCAGGAAGAACAGCTTGAAGAACATTGAAGAAGATTCAACTTATTGTCATTATGTAGTACAGGCACTACACTGTTAAATATTACCATGATTTCACAATATTTAGCTGTAATATTTTACAATAAATTACTGTTTTACCACTTTACAGTCTTTACCTGTAATGTTCACAATATAATACTGTAATTTTGAAGTTCACAGTAAAATCAATGCAGGCACAGTTAATTACCGTGAATTCACAGGATAAATGATTACCAGGATTTCACAACATGTTACTGTATTATTTCACAGTAAAATACTGTATTCAGACCACCCTCTGTGATAACACAACAAATTAAGGGATTTTCTTGCTTTTATCGCTCTTGCTTGGCTTTAAATACTAATTTCTTTCTTTGGTGCAGGTTGTACTCACATTGAAAGGGGCACCGCTGCTTGTGCCTTAAAATAAACGATGCAACATATAAATCTATATGTAAATTGAAATTATTGTCTTGGCTTGTTGTTTTCAGGTGCTTCCTGGGCATTAATCCTAAAACGGGCTCGAAAGCCAAAAAGAGGCATGGCAATTTAAACCCCCATGTCAGCACATTCTTCAGAAAACTTGTTGACTTCGAGTGGATGTCTGTGTAGACATGTATTACGTGCTCCCCTCCTTGTTTTATTGTCTGTCTCCCTGCTGCCCGGGTGCACCTGGTCTGCCCCTGGCTCCGCCTCTGCCCAGGTGTTCCTAATTCCACTCAGCCGTGTATGTATATAAAGAGAAGCTAGAGGAGAAGGATGTCTCGTCTATCCTAATGCCGGGAGACACTCTCCTTAGAATACCTCTTTGCCATTTTGAGCTGTAGGCCATATTTTTGCAGATGTGTTTATGTTTAGCCTGGAGGACCTGGTAGTCCAGTTTTCGCGGCTTTATTTTGTTTCCCATCGGGTTTATAATTGATTTCTGGTTTGGGGGGGAGCTCTGGGTCCTACGGCCCGTGGTGTGGCTGGCTCGGGTTCCCTCCTTCTGTTTGTTCCTTTTGGCCAGTCCTCCAGACCTCTTTTTGTTTCCCGTTTCGCTTGTGTGAGCAAACGGCTGATTATCAATAAATGCTCGTTACCAAGTACCGGTTATTGCGTGTATTCTTTCATGTTGCGGGTCTCAACACGAGCCACTACTGCGGAGTAGAGGTTGGGGCCGTAACAACATGTCCAAGACACTGTGAAATGTACTTTGCACTTCAATGGAGTAATAAAAAGTTAAAATGGGCATTTTCTTGGTTTTTCTTTGTTGATTGAGCTGATTGAATTGTGTAGTTATGGTAAAATCCCAGTTAACTAGTCAAATTTACAATATATTATCGTATTATTTACATTTGTATATTTACAGTAAATTACTGGCTACTTTGTTGCATTACTTCTACAGTAAAAGTGTAAAAATACAGGTAATTACTGTAATTTATGTACAGCAAGGTACCATAATACCACAGCTCTGTACTGCTATATCACAGTAATTCCATGGGCATGGCAACTGTAAAGTCACAGTATTTAGTTTTACTTTTATTCAAATTTACTGTAAAATATCTACAGTAAATTACTGTGAAATAGTTTACAGTAAATTGTTGTGAAATCCATGCAACTAGTAGCCAGTAATTTACTGTAATTTTACAGCCAAACATTTTACAGTGTATGTAACGAAACGGTTTCTCTGCATTTGACCCATCCTAGTGTTAGGAGCAGTGGGCTGCCATTATGTACGGTGCCCGGTGAGCAGTTTAGGGAACGGTGCCTTGCTTAGGGACACCTCGGTAGCACTTGGTCTTTCCGGGACTTGAACTGGTGACTTTCCAGTTGCCAAACCAAGTCCCTATGGACTTCGCCACCACCGCCCTAACTTAGCCACTAAGCTGCTGGTGACCTTCTACCGATCTACCATCGAGAGCCTATTAACATACTGCATCACAGTGTGGTACGCCAGCTGCACTGAGGCCGACAGGATGAGGCTCCAGATAGTCGTAAAAGCAGCACAGAGGATCATTGGCTGCCCCCTCCCCTCCCTGATGGACATTTTCACCTCCCGCTGCCTCAGTGGAGCCAAAACATTGTCAAGGACAGCTCACACCCTGGCTTTCACCTGTTCAACCTGCGGCCCAGCTCCGGCAGGCGCTACAGGTGTATCAAATCCAAAACAGACTCAAAGACAGTCTTTTCCCAAGAGCCATCATCACTCTTAACTCCTGAAAGTCATGCCTCTTAATCATCCTGCATGTGAAATAAATGTGACTCTGTATATATATATGTACGTATGTCATTATTATTATTATAAATACATTTTATTATTATTTATTACATTTTAGATTTTATTTTTTATACCCCTGGAAATAATTACTGCATTGTATTCCTTATTCCTAAGTATGTATGCTGCATGTATTTGTTGTCTTATGTTGTGATGTTTTTTGTTTTGAAAGGGAGAAGCATTTCTTTCTCTCATTGTGTTTAACAACATTAAATGACCCTATTATATTATATTCTATAATACAATATATATAAAGTATATATTATACAGCTGATGCAGTTAATATTAACTTAAAATATGAATTCACTGCTGGCAAGTTTAATCTATACAAAAGGCAGCATTATTTACAAGTTGATGAATCTTTAGTATCATTATTTGAACCTGAAAAGTAGCTTGCATCTTTTGTTATTGAATAAAAATGCAGAATTAAAATATGTCTCTGTGTTGGGGTAGACTGGAAAGTAAACGAGCAGAAAATGGAAAATAAGTTTTATATGTGTTTATTTTCATATCAAAACATACATTTGCATATTTAAACATACAATTTCAGACAACTTGTAATACAAAAATAAGTGTCTTGATGCAAAGGATTATACAAACCGTTTCTCACATTCAGTAGACAAAATGCTTAATTGAGAAAAAATCGGAATATTAATCCATAATGACATTAATGGTTAATAGCAGCCTGTGTCTGTTGATTGTGTGGATAAAGGTATGTACATATTTGTATTTTTGTATTCGGGATTGTGGGAAACTGTATTTCAATCTCTCTGTCTGTACACACAAACTGAAACATTGACAATAAAGTTGACTTTGATTTTGACTTGATTTAAACAGGATCAAATCCAGCTGACCAATCAGAGCACAGTGGGCTCATAGGGAGGGGGGGGGGGGCAGGAGCTCCAACAAGCCGTTTAGGACAGAGAGTGAATACACATAGAGATGCTGTATGAGAAACCAATGTGAGTTTGGAACATTGAAGAATGTAAATCTATTCTAGTAGACCTCAACAATGGAATTATGATCAGTAGAGATGGCCATGACATGAGACCTTTAATGGTTAATTGCAGCCTTGATTTAAACAGGATCAAATCCCAGGTCTTGATTGACTTCCTGCACTTTTTTTATTTTTACATTTGTTTTATGATTTTATGTCTTATTATATATTATGTTGCATTGTTTGAGGAGCTTGGGAGTTGAGTTTTTCATTCACATCTCCACTGTAGCTGTGCCTCGGACAATAAAGCTTTGAATGTACAGTCTCTCTCAGTGTATCGCCTGTTTGGACGTTCTCCTCGGTCGTACTTTCATCCTCTCCTCCACTGTCCTGCATCCTTTAAAGCAGAAATGCTTCCGGATGTTTGCGCTGAACTTCTTGTCTCTGAGGCCGTAGATGAGAGGGCTGAGAAGACGAGGAAGAATGTTGGTGAAGACGAAGCTGCTGAAGAAGATGTCTGCTGTCTTGTGGGACCAATTGGTGATGAGGAAGTGGTTGATGAAGGGCGCGATGAAGGACAGCAGGCAGAGGAGCAGCTGGACCCCGTGGAGCAGGATGGTGTTTCGGGCGTTTGTCATCGAGGCTCGACTCACACCTGAAACCCCCCGAGCTGCGAGGAGCACGTTCAGATAGGTGAGGACCACCGTGAGGAAGACGAAGGAGAACAGGAGCACCTGAGGAGGAAGAGGGGAGTACTTATTAACAGAGATGGCGAAAGTACACACATCCTTTACTCAAGTAGAAGTACAGATACTCGTGTTTAAAATACTCTGGTAGAAGTAGAAGTTCTGACTAAACTTCTTTACTCAAGTCAAAGTAAAGAGGCTTTGAAATGTACTTCAGTAAAAAGTACCCATAACTAGCAGCTGTTTTAAAGAGTACCTGACCTCCCTTTATATTAATAGAACAATAATGTCATTGTTAGCTAATGAATGTTTCCATGCTGAACAACGGCAACATGACAACGTTTTCATTGGTCCCTCTTCTTTAGAGAAGACCAGGAAATGATGGATACACGGATCGTGTTCAAATCAATAGGCACGCAATGACTCTAAATAATAATGATCACGCCACCAAACACACATTCAGACTGAAGGAACCAGCCTGTTTGGAAAATGAGAGAAGTAGAAAGTGGTATTTGTGCAGTAACCCCAGCGGCACCACGAGGAGAGCAGCCACCATGAGACCCAGAGTCTGCATGATGGTCAAAGCTGTCACTGTTGCCCCCTGTCGCAGTCTGCAAACTGCCTGAAGCAGGGATGCCTGTCTTCTCTCTGACAGGGTGGCACGTTGTCTGCCTGCATCGAGCAGAATCCCCAGATACTCCACCTGCTGGTGAGGTATGGGACTGTTCTTCTTCCAATTGACCGCAATCCCCACTTGGATCAATTGGGCTGTGTTTGCCCCTTCCCTGGACCTGGCCATGACTATGAGGTCGTAAAAGAAAACCCTCATGCCATGGTCGCGAAGCGGCTGAAGCGCTGTGGCCACACATTTGCTGAACGTGCGTGGGGATAGGGAGTAGCCTAACGGTAGTCTGTTGGACTCGTAGGCTACCCCCTGGAAGGCAAAACGCAAATACTTTCTGTGCTTTGGAGCAATTTCGAAAGTAAGCGTCCTTCAAGTCGATGGTTGTGAACCAACCGCCCGGCTGCACTAGTTCCAGTAATTGTTTTACATATGGAACTTTTTGCAGGCAATGTGCTGATTTAGGCTGCGAAGATCCAGAATGGGTCTGAACTCTGGACGCACAACTCCCGATTCTGTCTTCTTGGAAACCAGGAAGTACATAGCAAAGCCACTTTTCTCTGTCCTGAGAGTTCACAACAGACACAGCCTGTTTTTGCAACAGGGCCTGAATCTCTGTTGAAAGGAAACCTATCTCCTCCTGGGATGATATATGTGTCTCTCTTATGCCCCTGAATGGAGGAGGGACTCAGCAAAACTGGAGTGAGTACCCCAGCTTCAGCGTCCTGTCCATCCATTCTGTCAGTACACAGCTGAGCTTCCATTCCTCATACAACTGTGTTAGGGGACTTACAAGCAGCTGCAGAGTCGCAGCTAAGAAGCTGTAGTACTCTCTGGTGGCCCATTCCCCGCCAAACCTTCCAAAAAAGGAAGATTGGCTGTTGAGCATATTTGTATAATAACAAAGTCATGTTTCAGTTCATGTGTATGACATCATCAGAATGTGCCTGAAACGTGGTGATGCTAATGAGCATGCGCTGATACAATAAACGGCCCCGTACTCCAGGCCAAACTCTGAGCGATGTGGTCGTGTGTTTTTTCTGTCCGTTAGCATACTTACACTACTTTGGTTGACTGCAAACGTGGAGACTTCTGCTGAATATAATGTCAGTCCTCACGCAACATTGGCCCATGGGGGGCTGACACAGAAAGGGCCGATTTTCTACTGAGGTCCTTGAACGCACCGCTGCAGCTCTCGGGGGGGCGCGCGCCCCGTCATAATGCTGTCCTCACACAGACAGTGAAGTGCATCAATCGGAGCTATTACACGAGGCGAGGTGTGTTTTCTGACAACAACACGCCGGCCGTAATGTCCCAGCACCCGCATAGCGCTTTGACAGCACTTCCTGTGGTTTATCACACTCACATGCGCGCGCCCACTGGCTGCCTCCTTTACTGGAGTTACAACTGGGGCAGCGAGTGGGGAATTGTGTCTCATAATGGGTGCCCAATTAACATCGTATGAAACGGATCTTGTCGATTTCAACGAGACATTTATGGGGAATTGTGGAATTGTTGAGAGAGATGACTCTTACTCTGGGATAAATGCAATCGTTTTTATTGAATGCATTTTTCACACACACATCACTCTAGGGTTACAATACGTAACCCACCGTTCTTGCAACTGGGCCTGAATTTCTTTTGAAAGGAAACCTATCTCCTCCTAGGATGATAGATTTGCCTCTCTTATGCCCTTGAATGGAGGAAGGACGCTGCAAAACTGGAGTGAGTACCCAGTCTCAGTGTCCTGTCCATCCACTTTGTCAGTACACAGCTGAGCTTCCATTCCCCATAAAACTGTGTTTAGCGGACATGCAAGCAGCTGTGGAGCCGCCGCTAAGAAGCTGTAGTACTCTCTGGTGGCCTCATCACCGTTCCCATCAACATCCCTTAACACCTGCATTGAGGAGATAAAGTTGCTTGGATGCAACAAAACTTCCTGCAGGTCAATAGCTCCAAAACAGAAGCTATTGTAGTCGGCACACCAAACCAGGTCCAGTCATCCCGCATAACCCACATGACCTTTTCTGGCCAAAATATACCCCTCTCCACAGCAGTTACCAACCTGGGTGTAAGATTTGACAGACATCTGACCTTTGACACCCACATCAAACGTCTGTGCAAAACCTCCTTCTACCACCTCAGGAACATTACAAAACTCCTGTCAGATGCTGAACAACTGGTCCATGCCTTCGTCTCCTCAAGGCTTGATTACTGCAACGCTCTCCTCATCGGGACTCCTAGTGGGAGCCTTCAAGAAAGGCCTAAAAACCTTTATTTTCAAAAAAGCCTTAAATTAAACTTTTATTTATTTTGTTTGTTTTTATTATGCCTCCTGTAGCACTTTGGGATTGCTGTTAGCAATGAAAGGCGCTTTACAAATCGGATTTGTTATTATTATTATTACTCCGCTGCCAAACGTTCCATAAAAGGACGCTTGGCCCATGGGGGGCTGACACAGAAAGTGCCGATTTTCAACTGAGGTCCTTGAACGCACCGCGGCACGCTCTCGTGGGGCCGCGGCTCCGTCATAATGCCGTCTCTTTGAAACGGACATTATGGGGAAATGTGGAATTGTGGAGAGAGATGACTTTTACTCTGGGATAAATGCAAACTCAACACACACACCAAGTCTAGAACTAGGGTTACAATACGTAACCCAGCGTTCTTCTGCGGAGGTCCTAGAACGCACCGCGGCCACTCTCACGGCCCGTCCACACAGCGGCGTGCGTTGAAAGCTTCACCATTCACTTTGAATGGGGTGACGTCACTTTTCGCCGAACTGCATTGTGGGAAGCGACGCGGAGCTTTGCTGGCGTGGCTCGCTGCAAAAGTTGAGCAATGTTCAACTTTTGAAGCCTCGGCAGCCAATCGAATCATATGCCAGTACAAGCTCTAGCCAATCAAACCGCTGCTTGTGTGTCAGGGGCGGGAGATTCATGTGATTGTTTGTTGGTCGAGTTTCAGACACGCCCGCCGGCAAGCTTCAACACACGCCGCGGGCCGTCATGGAGCCGTGCGCCTTCGTATTAATGTTGTCTTTCACATTCAACGGTGAATTGCATTAATCGGAGCTATTATAGCAGGCAAGGTGTGTTTAGCGGGGCAGAGGTTCACTACCCAGCCTGCTGCCTGCTGGGAGCAGATGGGCTGCCACGCTCCGCCGCCATGGTCATCACCAGGGGGAAGTCCTGGCGGACAGACCTGGGCGGTGGACTTCCATGGACGCCGGACCCGGAAGTGCCCGACAACGAGAAGTCCTCATCATCTTCCTCCCCGGCAAACGGAGCCATCCGCCCCGCTGGAATGGAGAACGTGAATGGCACCGCCTCTGCCATATCCTGGTCCCCCAAATACTCGAAGCAGAGGTGGTGGGGATTGGCGCCCGCTATTAAGCCAGGGCACGAAGGACAGGCCCGGGTCTCTAGAAGTGGCGACTCCATGAAGGTATGATAACTTCTTTCTTCTTCTTTCAAACGTTTTACTTTCTCTGAGGTGTTGTCCTGCTCAGTGAAGAGAAAAGGATGACAGGATCAGGAGGCGTGGCCGCATTATATACTGTGTGCCTGCGCGCGCATTCAGGTAGGCTCGCCCTGATTGGCCGGCTACGTTTATACAAACTCAGTGTGTGAATGCTCGCATAGCATGGTTGAGAGTAGTACCCATAGAGCCCAGTAGAGGGCGGAGCCTGTGTGAGATATAACTAAAGCTATTCAATAAATTTAGTGGAGTAAAAGTACACCATATACCTCTGAACTGCATTCGAGTAGAAGCACAAAGCAGACCAAATGTAAATACTCAAGTGAAGTACCTCAAAAGTGTGTTTAAATACTTAACTGAATGTACTTACTTTACACCACTGCGTGAGGGAAAGGCGTGACAAACACAAATATCAGGGAGAAATTCAACAAGATAACAAATACCTCCACCACTAGACTGAGGGTCTCGTGGTACGGTGTGTTGTAGACGAAGGCGGCGTGACAGAGGACCGTCTTTGAGAAGACCGACAGAGGCTGAGTGATGAGGATGATGATGATGTCAGTGAAGGCAGGGATGAAGGACACGAGCCAGATGAGAGCGATGAGGAGGTGGGCTCTCTGCACCGTGCAGATCTGGACGTGATGAAGAGGAAGACACACGGCGATGTAGCGCTCCAACGCCATAACAGCCAGATTCAGAGGGCTGTTCCTGGAGACACACACACACACACACACACACACACACACACACACACACACACACACACACACACACACACACACACACACACACACACACACACACACACACACACACACACACACACACACACACACACACACACACACACACACACACACACACACACACACACACACACACATTTTGATCTGTTAGATATATAGATAGATACTTTATTAATCCCAAATTGGGAAATTCTACTTTTACTCAAGTACAAGACCTATTGTAACACCTGTTGGTGGTGATTAAGACGACCAGCATGATCCAGCAGGGGATGAATCCTGGGTTGCCGGTGTAGGTGGAGATCACTAGCCCCAGAGAAACTGTCAGCATGATCATGTCGTTAATCACCAGGTGGATGTACAGCACATACCTGCAGGAGAGGAAGAGGAAGAGGAAGAGGAGGAAAAAAACAAGAAACATATGTAAACAGGAAAGAGACGGGAGCGTCATGTCGAAGGTGTCCTCAAAACCTGGTTGAAGTCACTGACTTGGTGGTTATAATAAAAACATGAACATAGTGATGACATTTTTTGTGAGTTTCAGAAAAAACAATACCTATCTTTTTGTTTTTTCAATCAGATTTGACTTTTGTAATTCTAGCATACTAATGGTGTTATTGGGATATTTGAAACATCCTATGTACCTCCTCAAATTGTTCATACATAAGTAAGGTTTAATCTATATCTGTCATTGTGATGAAATAGCAGGTTAAAGCAGGATGAACAATCATGCAACAAAGAAGTAAAACAACAGCTTTGAACTACAGGCTAGTCCTAAGAAAGTCCTCTGGACAATTAGGTGTTATTTTATACAACAGGTTAGTATTTGACATGGAGCAAAATGATGTGCAATGCTTTACTGATGCTGTAGAGGGCAGAAAGTCACAGTTAAAGAGTGAGAGTAAAATAAGTCAGCAGTCACTGGTAAGAGAAGGCAAAGCTACAAATCTAAATGAGTGCAGATTTAAACCGGAGCAGCTTCATGTCTCAGTTTCTATAATGCCTCCGATAAGTTGGAACCAACATGCAATGTTTTGATTTAGTAAAGCCTTTCAGATTTCACAATATGAGTTCTGTAGTCTAACGTTAGCACTGTCAGAATATTAGCTGAACATACCATGGACTGATCATTCACAGTTTAAACCTCTTCATTTGAACCACTGATTACAGAGGGCCCAAAAAACACTTTTCTGGAAAATAAATCCAATTTAAATCTGAATGATCTACTCTCATGGATCACTGTGACTAAAAAGACATGTGATAAGGGCCGCACAATTAATATATATGTTATGCACTATATGGACAAGTGCAATACTCAAATCTCAGGATGCAAAATATTTGTAAAAGACTAAATATGTTTTAAAAATAATAACAATAATAATAAAAATACATGTTATATATATATAGCACTTTTCCTGGTGCTCAAAGTGCTTTACAAGCAAGATACAAATACAATGTTTAGAAGAACCGTTGAGCTGCAGAGATATCAAAGACTATACATATCGTATCCTGCACAAAAGTCTCTCCAATTATTGTGAATAATGTCGCATTTGCAATATCAGTCAAATCATCGCAGAAAGTTATTTTTTCCGAATTGTGCAGCTCACGTTTCAATCATTTAGTATTTCTTGTTTTAGGGCGACAGCCTTTCCATATGTTAAAAGGACATTTGCTGTCACCTAAACAAAGTTTCAATCTACTTGTTTTAGAGCAAAGCATTAATACAACAGCTGATTCCAACCTTTTTTACAAACGTGTAAGTACCACACTCTCCATTTAGACATTTAAGCAGATCTGAATATCAAGTACAATCTGTTTTACTGTGACTATGTTCACATATTTGTTTATCACCTGGGGTCTCGCTGGAAGTCCTTGCTCTTGAAGTACGTGTAGACAAAAGCTCCATTGATGCAGATGATGCTGAATACCAGGACAAAGGTGATGAAGTTCTTTGTGAAAGCTTCGTTATAGCTGTCGAAACGTCTGCTGGAGTTCATATTGTCCTCAGAGCTGGAGACACAGAACACAGAACACAGATGAAATGAGAATAAGAGCCTTCGTTGTTCTTTAGTGAATCAAACTCCTTAGCTTAGCTCTAAACATGCCTGCTGTACGAAGAACAGGAAGAGCAGCAGTTCATTATATAACAATAATACAAATATAACAAAGTGTAAACTAATGAATGTTAACATAGTGGTTGGATTTATTTGTATACTATAGTATTAGAAAAATAACATTATATTTATACATTTTATACCAATTTACATCGATCAGCAGTTTATAAATGTTCAATCAGTCGTCTGTAATTAAAATGATAAATGCATACATTCAGAATATTGCTTTAAATGACATTTTAAATATATTAATTTCACTATTTGTGCACCCAGTCATACACATTACATTTAAACTATCCACAATATAAATACAGTAAGAACGTTTTTTTTAAAACATTGCAACATTAAATCGTTTAACAAGAAACACTTAATATCAGCTGCAGCGACAGACTCTCACCTGCTGACTCTCTGAATCCTCCAGCTGCCGGTCAGCACCTTTATAATGTGTGTGCGTGTGTGTGTGTGTGTGTGTGTGTGTGTGTGTGTGTGTGTGTGTGTGTGTGTGTGTGTGTGTGTGTGTGTGTGTGTGTGTGTGTGTCTGGGGTTGGTCTGTTAAGGTTTTGGCAACGCAATATTTGTATTGCACTTAACATTGAATTAAACAGAGAACTTCTTCCACTTCCAGGCTTGCACAGAACTTGAATAACATTTCCTTTTATTTCCTCCACAATATAATGTAGAGCTGATCCTGCTGAACAAAAAAACGTAAGTATGATAAACCAGACCCCACGCAGCTTTCTCATCTGTTTGTCATTATTGGTGTCATTTTCTGGTTGCTATCAAATGCCATTGTTTCCGCTGAAACGGTGGTTGACTCATCAGAACAGAGTGGGCGAGCTGACCAATCAGAGCACATTGACGTGACGTGGCAAGATGGCGGCCGGCATTTCGGGCGCAGTGGCAGCGATCTATCTGTGCATGGTTGCTCTGAATCTCGGGCCTCTGTTCGGCTACACCACTCATCTTGCCCCCTTGGTAAAACAACACGCGGGGGATACATCATTATTTGCACCAGCAACATGGCTGAATATCAAGCGCTTCGGCTATGGTCGGCAAGTAATATACAGTACATTCATCAGGCACTCCTGGCAGACTCTCTCCAACACAAAAAAGGGACACAAACGAAAAAAGGAGAATATTGGGCTATTGGCTCTACTGTGTCTCTTGCTCTCGGGAGATATCCACCCGTGTCCGGGTCCCGGCGTCGCTTCCATCGACCTGACAGCTGGCGGCCCGGCCGCCGAGCTCCACACGCCGCCGGCCGGTTTCCGAAGAGGCTGGCTAGCTGGACAGCTAGCACAGCCAGCGGGTCTCTGCGGTCTCTACCCACACCGTTGGAGGACTGCGGGTCCACAACGAGGCCTGGTATCCGAGGAGCAGAGATCCACACACAACCATCTAACTCCAGAAGAGGCCGGATAGCTCCCACACCACCGGAGAGCTTCAGGTCCACACCGAGGGCTGGAGGTGTAGCGGTGGAAATCCACGCGTCGCCGGCTGGCTTCAGACAAGGCGGGCTAGCTGAACAGCTAGCTCTGCCGAGGGACTGTGGGTCAGCGCCGATGGCTTGCGGCCTAGCAACAGAGAACCACAAACCAACAGCTAGCTCTGTCGGCTCCACTATCAACAACGGCACCGAGGTAAAGCCTAGAAATCCGGTATTTAAAAAACATTGTTACACAAAAATGTTTCAAACAGTGAATCAAGCAAAAACAGTGTGGGATCCTCGGTGCAAGCCGAAGGGACTATTCAGTGGACATTTACATTTCCGCAGCATATGCAACAAACATGAACAGTTAGAACATCTCCTCCTTGAGTCCAATATTGACTGTTTGGGAATATCTGAATCTTGGCAAAAACAGTAGTCACCATCTTCTATTGTATCTTTGTCAGGATAGAATATGTTTAGGAAGGACAGACTGAAGGGAAAAGGAGAGGTGTGTTGCTTTATGTGAGGAATACCCTTACTTGTAGGGAGATTGCTCTTCCAGCTAATGTTGATTTTGATTGTGTTGGTGTGGAAATCACACTATCTGAGGAAATGTCCCTCACCATGATTTGCCTATATCGACCACCCACCGCTAAGGTGGATTTCTATGACCAGGTAAAACTCATGCGGAATTCCTGCGACTCCAACAAAGAGCTAATTATTTTAGGAGACTTTAACATAAAGTGGAATTACAGACAAAATAGAAAGAACATAAAACGGATCACGGATAAACACAACTTAATACAGCTAATGGATCAACCGACTAGAATAACCAAACCCTCCAAGACTATGATAGATTTAGTATTTACTAACAAAGCTGACAGAATAGTTAAAAGATACAACTTCCTAACTGGTCTTTCTGACCATAATCTTGTTCTTTTTGGCAGGAAACTCAACAAAAAAAAAGGTTCATGGCCACACCTGAAACCCCTGCCTTGGGTTCACGCTTCATCCCCAAAGACCTGCAACAACATTTTATGGATGCAGTGAAAATGATTAATTGGGGGGGACACTCTGTCCTCTGAAGATATTGGAGAAAACAGTGATCTGTTTATATCTCAAATTAACTTGACTTTTAAGAAAGATATTAGGAAAGTATCGAATACCATTCAATTCAACTTGCAAAATTGTAAACAAATTAGTCCTTTCTTAACTGTCAATGCTGCAAAGTCATACCTCCACTGTATGATTCTATCCCACATTGAATACTGTTTGACAAACTGGTCGTTTGCTTGTGCCACACACCTGAAACCCATAGAACAGCTGTACAAGAGAGCTATCCAGGTGTTTGACAGAAAGCCACATTCATTCCACCACTGTACCATCCTTGAGAAACACAATTTCTTGAGTTTTGACAATTTTAACTCTTTTAAAAGTATGTGTTTTTTTTAATAAATGTCTACATGGATTAACTTCAGAATCGTTTTTATCGTTTTAATGCCATTGAAGACCACTTTTCACCAGACTACGACAAAGGTAAGCCATGTTAGCGTTTTTAGCTACCTAGCGCCACATATTTTGATGTCTGTTTTTGTTTATAAAGTCGCGAGTTCGTATCATTGAGTGATAATGTATGTACCCCTCGATTCTGTGTCCCCTCACGATGTGAAACGATGTGTTGGATGTGCAGAAAAAAATAATAATAAGGTTTTGTGAGTGAATTTCGGTGCAGTCATCTGTTAGCATTTTTCGCTTGTTGCTAATTCAGAGGCTCAGCGTTAGCATTGTGGGCTTTTAAAAAAAAAGAAAATTAAAATGATCAGTTAGATGAGTTTCTTCCCGTTACATGGATATAAAACATTCATAGTTTATTAAATGGACATGCCCTCAGACACTGTTTCCTGCAAGATGTTGCAGGAGGGCCCCGGTACCGGGGTCTCTCGGGTTTAACAGGTTAAACATGCAAATCCCAGGTCTTGATTGACTTCTTGCACTATTTGTTTAATTGTTTTATATATTATGTTGGATTGTTGGAGGAGCTTGGGACTTGAGTTTTTCATTCACATCTCCACTGTAGCTGTGCCTCTGACAATTAAAGCTTTGAATCTTTGAATGTACAGTCTCTCTCAGTGTATCGCCTGTTTGGACGTTCTCCTCGGTCGTACTTTCATCCTCTCCTCCACTGTCCTGCATCCTTTAAAGCAGAAATGCTTCCGGATGTTTGCGCTGAACTTCTTGTCTCTGATGCCGTAGATGAGTGGGCTGAGAAGACGAGGAAGAACGTTGGTGAAGAGGAAGGTGCTGTAGAAGATGTCTCCTGTCTTGTGGGGCCAATTGGTGACGAGGAAGAGGTTGATGAAGGGCGCGATGAAGGACAGCAGGCAGAGGAGCAGCTGGACCCCGTGGAGCAGGATGGTGTTTCGAGCGTTTGTCATCGAGGCTCGACTCACACCTGAAACCCCCCGAGCTGCGAGGAGCACGTTCAGATAGGTGAAGACCACCGTGAGGAAGACGAAGGAGAACAGGAGCACCTGAGGAGGAAGAGGGGAGTACTTATTAACAGAGATGGCGAAAGTACACACATCCTTTACTCAAGTAGAAGTACAGATACTCGTGTTTAAAATACTCTGGTGAAAGTAGAAGTTCTGACTAAACTTCTTTACTCAAGTCAAAGTAAAGAGGCTTTGAAATGTACTTCAGTAAAAAGTACCCATAACTAGCAGCTGTTTTAAAGAGTACCTGACCTCCCTTTATATTAATAGAACAATAATGTCATTGTTAGCTAATGAATGTTTCCATGCTGAACAACGGCAACATGACAACGTTTTCATTGGTCCCTCTTCTTTAGAGAAGACCAGGAAATGATGGATACACGGATCGTGTTCAAATCAATAGGCACGCAATGACTCTAAATAATAATGATCACGCCACCAAACACACATTCAAACTGAAGGAACCAGCCTGCTTGGAAAATGTAACAAGTAGAAAGTGGTATTTGTGCAGTAACCCCAGCGGCACCACGAGGAGAGCAGCCACCATGAGACCCAGAGTCTGCATGATGGTCAAAGCTGTCACTGTTGCCCCCTGTCGCAGTCTGCAAACTGCCTGAAGCAGGGATGCCTGTCTTCTCTCTGACAGGGTGGCACGTTGTCTGCCTGCATCGAGCAGAATCCCCAGATACTCCACCTGCTGGTGAGGTATAGGACTGTTCTTCTTCCAATTGACCGCAATCCCCACTTGGATCAATTGGGCTGTGTTTGCCCCTTCCCTGAACCTGGCCATGACTATGAGGTCGTAAAAGAAAACCCTCATGCCATGGTCGCGAAGCGGCTGAAGCGCTGTGGCCACACATTTGCTGAACTTGCGTGGGGATAGGGAGTAGCCTAACGGTAGTCTGTTGGACTCGTAGGCTACCCCCTGGAAGGCAAAACGCAAATACTTTCTGTGCTTTGGAGCAATTTCGAAAGTAAGCGTCCTTCAAGTCGATGGTTGTGAACCAACCGCCCGGCTGCACTAGTTCCAGTAATTGTTTTACATATGGAACTTTTTGCAGGCAATGTGCTGATTTAGGCTGCGAAGATCCAGAATGGGTCTGAACTCTGGACGCACGACTCCCGATTCTGTCTTCTTGGAAACCAGGAAGTACATAGCAAAGCCACTTTTCTCTGTCCTGAGAGTTCACAACAGACACAGCCTGTTTTTGCAACAGGGCCTGAATCTCTGTTGAAAGGAAACCTATCTCCTCCTGGGATGATATATGTGTCTCTCTTATGCCCCTGAATGGAGGAGGGACGCAGCAAAACTGGAGTGAGTACCCCAGCTTCAGCGTCCTGTCCATCCATTCTGTCAGTACACAGCTGAGCTTCCATTCCTCATACAACTGTGTTAGGGGACTTACAAGCAGCTGCAGAGTCGCAGCTAAGAAGCTGTAGTACTCTCTGGTGGCCCATTCCCCGCCAAACCTTCCAAAAAAGGAAGATTGGCTGTTGAGCATATTTGTATAATAACAAAGTCATGTTTCAGTTCATGTGTATGACATCATCAGAATGTGCCTGAAACGTGGTGATGCTAATGAGCATGCGCTGATACAATAAACGGCCCCGTACTCCAGGCCAAACTCTGAGCGATGTGGTCGTGTGTTTTTTGTGTCCGTTAGCATACTTACACTACTTTGGTTGACTGCAAACGTGGAGACTTCTGCTGAATATAATGTCAGTCCTCACGCAACATTGGCCCATGGGGGGCTGACACAGAAAGGGCCGATTTTCTACTGAGGTCCTTGAACGCACCGCTGCAGCTCTCGGGGGGGCGCGCACCCCGTCATAATGCTGTCCTCACACAGACAGTGAAGTGCATCAATCGGAGCTATTACACTAGGCGAGGTGTGTTTTCTGACAACAACACGCCGGCCGTAATGTCCCAGCACCCGCATAGCGCTTTGACAGCACTTCCTGTGGTTTATCACACTCACATGCGCGCGCCCACTGGCTGCCTCCTTTACTGGAGTTACAACTGGGGCAGCGAGTGGGGAATTGTGTCTCATAATGGGTGCCCAATTAACATCATATGAAACGGATCTTGTCGATTTCAACGAGACATTTATGGGGAATTGTGGAATTGTTGAGAGAGATGACTCTTACTCTGGGATAAATGCAATCGTTTTTATTGAATGCATTTTTCACACACACAACACTCTAGGGTTACAATACGTAACCCACCGTTCTTGCAACTGGGCCTGAATTTCTTTTGAAAGGAAACCTATCTCCTCCTAGGATGATAGATTTGCCTCTCTTATGCCCTTGAATGGAGGAAGGACGCTGCAAAACTGGAGTGAGTACCCAGTCTCAGTGTCCTGTCCATCCACTTTGTCAGTACACAGCTGAGCTTCCATTCCCCATAAAACTGTGTTTAGCGGACATGCAAGCAGCTGTGGAGCCGCCGCTAAGAAGCTGTAGTACTCTCTGGTGGCCTCATCACCGTTCCCATCAACATCCCTTAACACCTGCATTGAGGAGATAAAGTTGCTTGGATGCAACAAAACTTCCTGCAGGTCAATAGCTCCAAAACAGAAGCTATTGTAGTCGGCACACCAAACCAGGTCCAGTCATCCCGCATAACCCACATGACCTATTCTGGCCAAAACATACCCCTCTCCACAGCAGTTACCAACCTGGGTGTAAGATTTGACAGACATCTGACCTTTGACACCCACATCAAACGTCTGTGCAAAACCTCCTTCTACCACCTCAGGAACATTACAAAACTCCTGTCAGATGCTGAACAACTGGTCAATGCCTTCGTCTCCTCAAGGCTTGATTACTGCAACGCTCTCCTCATCGGGACTCCTAGTGGGAGCCTTCAAGAAAGGCCTAAAAACCTTTAATTTCAAAAAAGCCTTAAATTAAACTTTTATTTATTTTGTTTGTTTTTATTATGCCTCCTGTAGCACCTTGGGATTGCTGTTAGCAATGAAAGGCGCTTTACAAATCGGATTTGTTATTATTATTATTACTCCGCTGCCAAACGTTCCATAAAAGGACGTTTGGCCCATGGGGGGCTGACACAGAAAGTGCCGATTTTCAACTGAGGTCCATGAACGCACCGCGGCACGCTCTCGTGGGGCCGCGGCTCCGTCATAATGCCGTCTCTTTGAAACGTACATTATGGGGAAATGTGGAATTGTGGAGAGAGATGACTCTTACTCTGGGATAAATGCAAACTCAACACACACACCAAGTCTAGAACTAGGGTTACAATACGTAACCCACCGTTCTTCTGCGGAGGTCCTAGAACGCACCGCGGCCACTCTCACGGCCCGTCCACACAGCGGCGTGCGTTGAAAGCTTCACCATTCACTTTGAATGGGGTGACGTCACTTTTCGCCGAACTGCATTGTGGGAAGCGACGCGGAGCTTTGCTGGCGTGGCTCGCTGCAAAAGTTGAGCAATGTTCAATTTTTGAAGCCTCGGCAGCCAATCGAATCATATGCCAGTACAAGCTCTAGCCAATCAAACCGCTGCTTGTGTGTCAGGGGCGGGAGATTCATGTGATTGTTTGTTGGTCGAGTTTCAGACACGCCCGCCGGCAAGCTTCAACACACGCCGCGGGCCGTCATGGAGCCGTGCGCCTTCGTATTAATGTTGTCTTTCACATTCAACGGTGAATTGCATTAATCGGAGCTATTATAGCAGGCAAGGTGTGTTTAGCGGGGCAGAGGTTCACTGCCCAGCCTGCTGCCTGCTGGGAGCAGATGGGCTGCCACGCTCCGCCGCCATGGTCATCACCAGGGGGAAGTCCTGGCGGACAGACCTGGGCGGTGGACTTCCATGGACGCCGGACCCGGAAGTGCCCGACAACGAGAAGTCCTCATCATCTTCCTCCCCGGCAAACGGAGCCATCCGCCCCGCTGGAATGGAGAACGTGAATGGCACCGCCTCTGCCATATCCTGGTCCCCCAAATACTCGAAGCAGAGGTGGTGGGGATTGGCGCCCGCTATTAAGCCAGGGCACGAAGGACAGGCCCGGGTCTCTAGAAGTGGCGACTCCATGAAGGTATGATAACTTCTTTCTTCTTCTTTCAAACGTTTTACTTTCTCTGAGGTGTTGTCCTGCTCAGTGAAGAGAAAAGGATGACAGGATCAGGAGGCGTGGCCGCATTATATACTGTGTGCCTGCGCGCGCATTCAGGTAGGCTCGCCCTGATTGGCCGGCTACGTTTATACAAACTCAGTGTGTGAATGCTCGCATAGAATGGTTGAGAGTAGTACCCATAGAGCCCAGTAGAGGGCGGAGCCTGTGTGAGATATAACTAAAGCTATTCAATAAATTTAGTGGAGTAAAAGTACACCATATACCTCTGAACTAATAATAATAATAATAATAACTTTTATTTATATAGCGCTTTTCAATAACCCAAAGTCGCTTACAAAAAAAATTAAAAGTACAGAAAGGGGGTGAACAGGCAGAAGACAACATATTGGACAAGAAAATTGAACATGAACATTACATGAACAGGCAAAGGACAACACAGGGGGGGAGCAAGCATAGGACAACGAGCAAAAGACAACATAATGGAAAAGAGGAAAGAAAAAGTTGATGAATGTATGAATAAGAGATGCAGCGTGGGGTGTATTCGAGTAGAAGCACAAAGCAGACCAAATGTAAATACTCAAGTGAAGTACCTCAAAAGTGTGTTTAAATACTTAACTGAATGTACTTAGTTACTTTACACCACTGCCTGAGGGAAAGGCGTGACAAACACAAATATCAGGGAGAAATTCAACAAGATAACAAATACCTCCACCACTAGACTGAGGGTCTCGTGGTACGGTGTGTTGTAGACGAAGGCGGCGTGACAGAAGACCGTCTTTGAGAAGACCGACAGAGGCTGAGTGATGAGGATGATGATGATGTCAGTGAAGGCAGGGATGAAGGACACGAGCCAGATGAGAGCGATGAGGAGGTGGGCTCTCTGCACCGTGCAGATCTGGACGTGATGAAGAGGAAGACACACGGCGATGTAGCGCTCCAACGCCATAACAGCCAGATTCAGAGGGCTGTTCCTGGAGACACACACACACACACACACACACACACACACACACACACACACACACACACACACACACACACACACACACACACACACACACACACACACACACACACACACACACACACACACACACACACACACACACACACACACACACACACACACATTTTGATCTGTTAGATATATAGATAGATACTTTATTAATCCCAAATTGGGAAATTCTACTTTTACTCAAGTACAAGACCTATTGTAACACCTGTTGGTGGTGATTAAGACGACCAGCATGATCCAGCAGGGGATGAATCCTGGGTTGCCGGTGTAAATGTAGATCACTAGCCCCAGAGAAAGTGTCAGCATGATCATGTCGTTAATCACCAGGTGGATGTACAGCACATACCTGCAGGAGAGGGAGAGGAAGAGGAGGAAAAAAACAAGAAACATATGTAAACAGGAAAGAGACGGGAGCGTCATGTCGAAGGTGTCCTCAAAACCTGGTTGAAGTCACTGACTTGGTGGTTATAATAAAAACATGAACATAGTGATGACATTTTTTGTGAGTTTCAGAAAAAACAATACCTATCTTTTTGTTTTTTCAATCAGATTTGACTTTTGTAATTCTAGCATACTAATGGAGTTATTGGGATATTTGAAACATCCTATGTACCTCCTCAAATTGTTCATACATAAGTAAGGTTTCATCTATATCTGTCATTGTGATGAAATAGCAGGTTAAAGCAGGATGAACAATCATGCAACAAAGAAGTAAAACAACAGCTTTGAACTACAGGCTAGTCCTAAGAAAGTCCTCTGGGCAATTAGGTGTTATTTTATACAACAGGTTAGTATTTGACATGGAGCAAAATGATGTGCAATGCTTTACTGATGCTGTAGAGGGCAGAAAGTCAGTTAAAGAGTGAGAGTAAAATAAGTCAGCAGTCACTGGTAAGAGAAGGCAAAGCTACAAATCTAAATGAGTGCAGATTTAAACCGGAGCAGCTTCATGTCTCAGTTTCTATAATGCCTCCGATAAGTTGGAACCAACATTCAATGTGTTGCTTTAGTAAAGCCTTTCAGATTTCACAATATGAGTACTGTAGTCAAAGGTTAGCACTGTCAGAATATTAGCTGAACATACCATGGACTGATCATTCACAGTTTAAACCTCTTCATTTGAACCACTGATTACAGAGGGCCCAAAAAACACTTTTCTGGAAACGAAATCCAAATTAAATCTGAATGATCTACTCTCATGGATCACTGTGACTAAAAAGACATGTGATAAGGGCCGCACAATTCATATATATGTTATGCACTATATGGACAAGTACAATACTCAAATCTCAGGATGCAAAATATTTGTAAAAGACTAAATATGTTTTAAAAATAATAACAATAATAATAAAAATACATGTTATATATATATAGCACTTTTCCTGGTGCTCAAAGTGCTTTACAAGCAAGATACAAATACAATGTTTAGAAGAACCGTTGAGCTGCAGAGATATCAAAGACTATACATATCGTATCCTGCACATCAGTCTCTCCAATTATTGTGAATAATGTCGCAGTTGCAATATCAGTCAAATCATCGCAGACAGTTATTTTTTCCTAAGTTCAGCTCACGTTTTAATCATTTAATATTTCTTGTTTTAGGGCGACAGCCTTTCCATATGTTAAAAGGACATTTGCTGTCACCTAAACAAAGTTTCAATCTATTTGAATCTACTTGTTTTAGAGCAAAGCATTAATACAACAGCTGATTCCAACATTTTTTACAAACGTGTAAGTACCACACTCTCCATTTAGACATTTAAGCAGATCTGAATATCAAGTACAATCTGTTTTACTGTGACTATGTTCACATATGTGTTTATCACCTGGGGTCTCGCTGGAAGTCCTTGCTCTTGAAGTACGTGTAGACAAAAGCTCCATTGATGCAGATGATGGTGAATACCAGGACAAAGATGATGAAGTTCTTTGTGAAAGCTTCGTTATAGCTGTCGAAACGTCTGCTGGAGTTCATATTGTCCTCAGAGCTGGAGACACAGAACACAGAACACAGATTAAATGAGAATAAGAGCCTTCGTTGTTCTTTAGTGAATCAAACTCCTTAGATTAGCTCTAAACATGCCTGCTGTACGAGGAACAGGAAGAGCAGCAGTTCATTATATAACAATAATACAAATATAACAAAGTGTAAACTAATGAATGTTAACATAGTGGTTTTGTGGGATTAAAAAGAACATTCTATTTACAGTATATAATTGTTTTTATTGTTTTACGCTCTGATATAAAATATGAAAACAAACAAAACACAATCAGAAAATCTAGATGTGTTTTTCTGCATTTAGTTGAAGCTTCTCGAGGCTTTTAAAGGCCTTTGGAAGAAGAACACAGTCAGTCAAATGTATTATTATATTAAAAATATAACAACAAGTTAACATCTAAGGAATGTTAACATAGTGGTTGGATTTATTTGTATACTATAGTATTAGAAAAATAACATTATATTTATACATTTTATACCAATTTACATCAATCAGCAGTTTATAAATGTTCAATCAGTCGTCTGTAATTAAAATAATAAATGCATACATTCAGAATATTGCTTTAAATGACATTTTAAATATATTAATTTCACTGTTTGTGCACCCAGAGTCATACACATTACATTTAAACTATCCACAATATAAATACAGTAAGAAAGTTTTTTTAAAACATTGCAACATTAAATCGTTTAACAAGAAACACTTAATATCAGCTGCAGCGACAGACTCTCACCTGCTGACTCTCTGAATCCTCCAGCTGCCGGTCAGCTCCTTTATAATGTGTGTGTGTGTGTGTGTGTGTGTGTGTGTGTGTGTGAGTGTGTGTGTGTGTGTGTGTGTGTGTGTGTGTGAGTGTGTGTGTGAGGAGCATTGTGAACTTTTGATCATTAAAGTTAGTGAGGATGTTCCCCCAGAATCAACATTTGCATTAATTTACCGATTTTGAAATTAAAATGTATAGATGCATTTAGTATTATATTTACATTTGATTTAAAGTGTGTGTGTGTGTGTGTGTGTGTGTGTGTGTGTGTGTGTGTGTGTGTGTGTGTGTGTGTGTGTGTGTGTGTGTGTGTGTGTGTGTGTGTGTGTGTGTGTGTGTGTGTGTCTGGAGTTGGGCTGTTGTTAAGGTTTTGGCAACACCATATTTGTATTGCACTTAACATTGAATTAAACAGAGAACTTCTTCCACTTCCAGGCTTGCACAGAACTTGAATAACATTTCCTTTTATTTCCTCCACAATATAATGTAGAGCTGATCCTTCTGAACAAAAAAGCGTAAGTATGATAAACAACCCCCTGTGTGTTATGTAGCTTTGTAAACGGTCTGCAGAGTCACAAACCCTCAAAGTACACCCTGTAGCGAGTACAACTCTAACACAGAGAAGGCCTGTCTATGCTGCCCCAGAACGCCTCGTAGGACATTTTCTTTTTCCATTTTTTTCTTCCGGGAACCAAGTGACGTAACGACGACCCAATGGACCAATCCGTGGAGCTCCACACAAACCAGGATCCCTTGGCGTCACTATCAAACGCAGTGGGGGAACCTTTAGCGTCAATTTTCAACTATCAGGGAGTCCCATTGACTTGCATAGAGCTTTTCTTAGCTGCAGCTGCGTGGACCACTCACGTGTGTTTGCTCAGCAGTGGCGGCTCCAGAGTATTTGTGTTGGGTAATCTGTGGTAGGGCTAACCCGTACAGTGGTGGGGCTCAAGTCAGTATTTGCAATGTAATTACATACACGCCCCCCTTGACAGTGAAACGTGAGGTTTAGATTATTTCCATGTCTCAATACAAATTGAACTGTATGAAATAAAAAGGCCCATTTCTCTTGTAGTAAATAAAAAGGGCAACCTGGAGCCAATCCTGCAATTTCCCCACAGGTGAAAGAGTTGACATGCTGAAACCCCAACCCCTGCAGGGGGGTCTGGGGGGATTCTCCCCCAGGAGATTTTTTGAAATACTAACATAAAATACACATTCTGGTACTCTCTTGAGAAGAAATATAAATAAATCTATTACTATACGATATATTTAAAAAAATGAATGCCATTTTAGTTTGTTGTTACTTTGTTCTGAAAGCTGAACCTGCTGCTCCTCACAGAGAGGAGAGGGAAGAGGCTGTGTGAATTACTTTACGTTGTGCATAAGGGTGGATAGCCCCCATTGCTCTGTGTGTCAACATAAACTCACAAAAACTCACCTCTTCAATCTGGCTTTTCATGTGTGATTGTTTTTGTATTATTTGACTTTAACTTTAACT
Source organism: Notothenia rossii (assembly GCF_949606895.1). Classification (NCBI taxonomy): domain Eukaryota; kingdom Metazoa; phylum Chordata; class Actinopteri; order Perciformes; family Nototheniidae; genus Notothenia; species Notothenia rossii. Next base: position 88,984,829 of record NC_136903.1, read on the forward strand.
ATATATGTATTTGTTGTTCCTTTCTTCTCTTTTCTTTTTTCTCCACTATTATCTGTAAAGCGTCTTTGAGCACCTGTAAAAGCGCTAACAAATTAAATCTATTATTATTATTATTATTATTATTATTATTATTATTAAAATGAAAGACATCCCACACACCTATCAATCATCAAACCGTGGGGTCTTATTTCATTACGTGTTGATTTCTATCAACACGTAATATTGTATCGATGTATATAGAGATGTACAGCAAAAGTATTCTCCGTCAGGACTTCCTGCAACAGCACCACGCCGTTATCTTGATTCTGATTGGCCAGAAGACATTATCAAAGATGTTCTAATGAGAAGACGATCACTACGTGACAAAAGTTTTCAAAACCGTTTCTAGTCAAGTGGCTACTGAAATCAATCTTACTAACTGCTGTCTTTGCAATTTACTTCACGCGAGTTGGCGGACTTTATTTTGCTAACTTTAACATCATTTTTCATGGTGGGGCTAAGCCATTTCTTGGTATGGCTGTAGCCTACCCCAGCCATACCCTGGCACTGGTGCTCAGACTGAGTTTCGCGGTGTCTCGCTGTCTCGCAGACCCCACGCAGCAACCAGGAAACGACACCAGTAATCCAGCTCACACTGTCCACTCCTCAATTCTCAATGGGCGCAGCAGCGAGCCCCCCAACGTCCCGCCAACACGGCAACCAGACCCCACGCAACATTCTCATCTGTTTGTCATTACTGGTGTCATTTTCTGGTTGCTAAGCAACGCCATGGTAACACATAATCACTGATTTTCCGCTGTAACGGTGGTTGACTCATCAGACCAGAGTGGGCGAGCTGACCAATCAGAGCACAGTGGGCTCATAGGAAAGGGGGGATGGGGGGGGGCGGGGCAGGAGCTCCAACAAGCCGTTTAGGACAGAGAGTGAATACACATACTATACAGAGATTCTGTATGAGAAACCAATGTGAGTTTGGAACATTGAAGAATGTAAATCTATTCTAGTAGACCTCAACAATGGAATTATGATCAGTAGAGATGGCCATGACATGGGACCTTTAATGGTTAATTGCAGCCTTGATTTAAACATGCAAATCCCAGGTCTTGATTGACTTCTTGCACTATTTTTATTTTTACATTTGTTTTATTGTTTTATGTCTTATTATATATTATGTTGCATTGTTTGAGGAGCTTGGGACTTGAGTTTTTCATTCACATCTCCACTGTAGCTGTGCCTCTGACAATAAAGCTTTGAATCTTTGAATGTACAGTCTCTCTCAGTGTATCGCCTGTTTGGACGTTCTCCTCGGTCGTACTTTCATCCTCTCCTCCACGGTCCTGCATCCTTTAAAGCAGAAATGCTTCCGGATGTTTCCGCGGAACTTCCTGTCTCTGACGCCGTAGATGAGAGGGCTGAGAAGACGAGGAAGAACGTTGGTGAAGACGAAGCTGCTGAAGAAGATGTCTGTTCTCTTGCGGGGCCAATTGGTGACGAGGAAGAGGTTGATGAAGGGCGCGATGAAGGACAGCAGGCAGAGGAGCAGCTGGACCCCGTGGAGCAGGATGGTGTTTCGGGCGTTTCTCATCGAGGCTCGACTCACACCTGAAACCCCCCGAGCTGCGAGGAGCACGTTCAGATAGGTGAAGACCACCGTGAGGAAGACGAAGGAGAACATGAGCACCTGAGGAGGAAGAGGGGACTACTTATTAACAGAGATGGCAAAAGTACACACATCCTTTACTCAAGTAGAAGTACAGATACTCATGTTTAAAAATAATCTGGTAAAAGTAGAAGTACTGACTAAACTTCTTTACTCAAATAAAAATAAAGAGGCTTCGAAATGTACTTCAGTAAAAAGTACCCATGAGGATCCTGTTGACGCTGTCAACCCAATCCAGGCTGTTTCTTCCTCATTAAGGCTGACTCTTCCGGAGAGATTCTCCGGAGACTCCATGAACTGCAGAGCCTTCCTCGTGCAGTGCGATCTGCATTTCCAACACAACCCAGGGGCTTTTTCATCAGACCATGCTAAAGTGGCTTTTATCGTGTCCCATTTAACGGGAAGAGCTGCAGCCTGGGCTACTGGAGAATGGTCCAGAGACTCCGAGCTTTGATATTCTTTAGCCGACTTCATAGACACTATGAGTTGCATATTTGACCACTCGTCACCTGTTACAGAGGCCAGCAGAAGACTTCTTCAGATGTGCCAGTGCAACCGTCAGGTGGTTGATTATGCCATGGAGTTACAAAGTAACTAAAGCTATTCAACAAATGTACTTAGTTACTTTACACCACCGCCTGAGGGAAAGGCGTGACAAACACAAATATCAGGGAGAAATTCAACAAGATAACAAATACCTCCACCACTAGACTGAGGGTCTCGTGGTACGGTGTGTTGTAGACCAAGGTGGCGTTACAGAAGACCTTCTTTGAGAAGACAGACAGAGTCTGAGTGATGAGGATGATGATGATGTCAGTGAAGGCAGGGATGAAGGACACGAGCCAGATGAGAGCGATGAGGATGTGGGCTCTCTGCACCGTGCAGATCTGGACGTGATGAAGAGGAAGACACACGGCGATGTAACGCTCCAACGCCATACCAGCCAGATTCAGAGGGCTGTTCCTGGAGAGACACACACACACACACACACACGCACGCACGCACGCACGCACGCACGCACGCACGCACGCACGCACGCACGCACGCACGCACACACACACACACACACACACACACACACACACACACACACACACACACACACACACACACACACACACACACACACACACACACACACACACACACACTTTTCATAACCCCCAGCTGAACAAACAAAGCACTCCACTACATTTTTGTGATACCTTTAATTACCTTACAGATTTGGATAACCTTTTGAATGCAGGACTTTTACTTTAACAGAGTATTCCTACACTTTGGTACTTCTACTTTTACTCAAGTGCAATATCTAACTACTTCTACTTTTACACAAGTTCAAGATCTGACTCCCTCCCATGTGATTATTCCAGGATGAAACCCTACCTGTTGGTGGTCATTAAGATGACCAGCATGATCCAGCAGGGGATGAACCCTGGGTTGCCGGTGTAGGTGGCGATCACTAGCCCCAGAGAAAGTGTCAGCATGATCATGTCGTTAATCACCAGGTGGATGTACAGCACATACCTGCAGGATAAAAAGAAACATACGTAAACAGGAAAGAGATGGGAGCGTCATGTTGAAGATGTCCTCAAAAGTCACTGATTGGGTCATAATAATAAAAACATGAACATGTTTTGGAAACAATAATACCTATCTTTTTGTTTTTTCCATCAGATTTGACTTTTGTACTTCTAGCATACTACTGGAGTTATTGGGATATTTGAAACACTCCTATGTACCACCCAATTCCTCAAATAGTCTATACAATCGAATACAAATACCAACACATTAGTAAGGTCTAAGGCAGTGGTTCTCAACTGGTGGGTCGCAACCCAAAAGTGGTTCGCGGACCCGTTTCGAGTGGGTCACGGTCCGGATGTGTGAGTGAAGAGAAAGTGAGGGGGAAAAAGTCAAACTTTTATTTTGAAGGCCCTATTTTCTAACGCTGTGCATGCAATATGCGTTGGACTGGAAGTACCGGAGACCAGTAGTCACGTAGTGAGTTTTCTGGCCAATCAAAATCAAGATTGTTGCCGGAAGTCCCCACGGAGAATCATTTTGCGGTAGAACTATTCTTTATACATCCATGGGTACAACTTCAGATAAAAATGAACACATAATGAAATATGACCCTCGGTTTGATGATTGACAGGTCACAGAACAATGGGGGCTATCTACCCTTACCCACAATTTAAAGTAATTCACACAGACTCTCTCCTCTTTACTCTTCTCGCAGCAAGATGTCAGAACAAAGTGAAAAACAAACAATGGCATAAAATATTATTAATATTTCGGGTAATAATAGATTTATTTATTTTCTTCACAGAGTGTACCAGAATGCGTAGTTTATGTTAGTATTTCTAAAAATCTCTTAAAAGCATACTTTAGTTCTGTGAAGGGATATATGCACTGTACTTCACTTTAATTCATATTGTATGCTGCAAAGCGTATATTACAGCACGATTTTTTGTTGAATAGATTTGAGTGCTTCAAAATGTTGGGTCGCGATTTATTGACCAAATAACAAGTGGGTCCCGATGCCTGACCAGTTGAGAACCACTGGTCTAAGGTCTAATCTATATCTGTCATTGTGATGAAATAGCAGGTTAAAGCAGGATGAACAATCAATCAAAAAAGAAGTAAAACAACAGCTTTGAACTACAGGCTAGTCCTAAGAAAGTCCTCTGTACAATTAGGTGTTATTTTATACAACAGGTTAGTTTTTGACATGGAGCAAAATGATGTGCAATGCTTTACTGACACTGTAGAGGGCAGAAAGTCACAGTTAAAGAGTGAGAGTAAAATAAGTCAGCGGTTGAGAGCAGATTTAAACTATTTCAGTTTCAATAATGCCTCCGATAAATTGGAATCAACATGCAATGTGTTGCTTTAGTAAAGCTTTTCAGATTACACAATATAAGTACTGTAGTCTAAGGTTAGCACTGTCAGAATATTAGCTGAACATACCATGGACTGATCATTCACCGTTTAAACCTCTTCATTTGAACCACTGATTACAGAGGGCCCAAAAAACACTTTTCTGGAAACGAAATCCAAATTAAATCTGAATGATCTACTCTCATGGATCACTGTGACTAAAACAACATTGGATAAGGGCTGCATAATTAATATATATATGTTATGCACTATATATACAAGTACAATACTCAAATCTCAGGATGCAAAATATTTGTGAAAGACTAAATATGTTTTAAAAATAATAACAATAATAATAAAAATACATGTTATATATATATAGCACTTTTCCTGGTGCTCAAAGTGCTTTACAAGCAAGATACAAATACAATGTTTAGAAGAACCGTTGAGCTGCAGAGATATCAAAGACTATACATATCGTATCCTGCACATCAGTCTCTCCAATTATTGTGAATAATGTCGCATTTGCAATATCAGTCAAATCATCGCAGACAGTTATTTTTTCCGAATTGTGCAGCTCACGTTTCAATCATTTAGTATTTCTTGTTTTAGGGCGACAGCCTTTCCATATGTTAAAAGGACATTTGCTGTCACCTAAACAAAGTTTCAATCTACTTGTTTTAGAGCAAAGCATTAATACAACAGCTGATTCCAACCTTTTTTACAAACGTGTAAGTGCCACACTCTCCATTTAGACATTTAAGCAGATCTGAATATCAAGTACAATCTGTTTTACTGTGACTATGTTCACATATTTGTTTATCACCTGGGGTCTCGCTGGAAGTCCTTGCTCTTGAAGTATGTGTAGACAAAAGCTCCATTGATGCAGATGATGCTGAATACCAGGACAAAGGTGATGAAGTTCTTTGTGAAAGCTTCGTTATAGCTGTCGAAACGTCTGCTGGAGTTCATATTGTCCTCAGAGCTGGAGACACAGAACACAGAACACAGATGAAATGAGAATAAGAGCCTTCGTTGTTCTTTAGTGAATCAAACTCCTTAGATTAGCTCTAAACATGCCTGCTGTACGAGGAACAGGAAGAGCAGCAGTTCATTAAATAACAATAATACAAATATAACAAAGTGTAAACTAATGAATGTTAACATAGTGGTTGGATTTATTTGTATACTATAGTATTAGAAAAATAACATTATATTTATACATTTTATACCAATTTACATCGATCAGCAGTTTATAAATGTTCAATCAGTCGTCTGTAATTAAAATGATAAATGCATACATTCAGAATATTGCTTTAAATGACATTTTAAATATATTAATTTCACTATTTGTGCACCCAGTCATACACATTACATTTAAACTATCCACAATATAAATACAGTAAGAACGTTTTTTTTAAAACATTGCAACATTAAATCGTTTAACAAGAAACACTTAATATCAGCTGCAGCGACAGACTCTCACCTGCTGACTCTCTGAATCCTCCAGCTGCCGGTCAGCACCTTTATAATGTGTGTGCGTGTGTGTGTGTGTGTGTGTGTGTGTGTGTGTGTGTGTGTGTGTGTGTGTGTGTGTGTGTGTGTGTGTGTGTGTGTCTGGGGTTGGTCTGTTAAGGTTTTGGCAACGCAATATTTGTATTGCACTTAACATTGAATTAAACAGAGAACTTCTTCCACTTCCAGGCTTGCACAGAACTTGAATAACATTTCCTTTTATTTCCTCCACAATATAATGTAGAGCTGATCCTGCTGAACAAAAAAACGTAAGTATGATAAACCAGACCCCACGCAGCTTTCTCATCTGTTTGTCATTATTGGTGTCATTTTCTGGTTGCTATCAAATGCCATTGTTTCCGCTGAAACGGTGGTTGACTCATCAGAACAGAGTGGGCGAGCTGACCAATCAGAGCACATTGACGTGACGTGGCAAGATGGCGGCCGGCATTTCGGGCGCAGTGGCAGCGATCTATCTGTGCATGGTTGCTCTGAATCTCGGGCCTCTGTTCGGCTACACCACTCATCTTGCCCCCTTGGTAAAACAACACGCGGGGGATACATCATTATTTGCACCAGCAACATGGCTGAATATCAAGCGCTTCGGCTATGGTCGGCAAGTAATATACAGTACATTCATCAGGCACTCCTGACAGACTCTCTCCAACACAAAAAAGGGACACAAACGAAAAAAGGAGAATATTGGGCTATTGGCTCTACTGTGTCTCTTGCTCTCGGGAGATATCCACCCGTGTCCGGGTCCCGGCGTCGCTTCCATCGACCTGACAGCTGGCGGCCCGGCCGCCGAGCTCCACACGCCGCCGGCCGGTTTCCGAAGAGGCTGGCTAGCTGGACAGCTAGCACAGCCAGCGGGTCTCTGCGGTCTCTACCCACACCGTCGGAGGACTGCGGGTCCACAACGAGGCCTGGTATCCGAGGAGCAGAGATCCACACACAACCATTTAACTCCAGAAGAGGCTGGATAGCTCCCACACCACCGGAGAGCTTCAGGTCCACACCGAGGGCTGGAGGTGTAGCGGTGGAAATCCACGCGTCGCCGGCTGGCTTCAGACAAGGCGGGCTAGCTGAACAGCTAGCTCTGCCGAGGGACTGTGGGTCAGCGCCGATGGCTTGCGGCCTAGCAACAGAGAACCACAAACCAACAGCTAGCTCTGTCGGCTCCACTATCAACAACGGCACCGAGGTAAAGCCTAGAAATCCGGTATTTAAAAAACATTGTTACACAAAAATGTTTCAAACAGTGAATCAAGCAAAAACAGTGTGGGATCCTCGGTGCAAGCCGAAGGGACTATTCAGTGGACATTTACATTTCCGCAGCATATGCAACAAACATGAACAGTTAGAACATCTCCTCCTTGAGTCCAATATTGACTGTTTGGGAATATCTGAATCTTGGCAAAAACAGTAGTCACCATCTTCTATTGTATCTTTGTCAGGATAGAATGTGTTTAGGAAGGACAGACTGAAGGGAAAAGGAGAGGTGTGTTGCTTTATGTGAGGAATACCCTTACTTGTAGGGAGATTGCTCTTCCAGCTAATGTTGATTTTGATTGTGTTGGTGTGGAAATCACACTATCTGAGGAAATGTCCCTCACCATGATTTGCCTATATCGACCACCCACCGCTAAGGTGGATTTCTATGACCAGGTAAAACTCATGCGGAATTCCTGCGACTCCAACAAAGAGCTAATTATTTTAGGAGACTTTAACATAAAGTGGAATTACAGACAAAATAGAAAGAACATAAAACGGATCACGGATAAACACAACTTAATACAGCTAATGGATCAACCGACTAGAATAACCAAACCCTCCAAGACTATGATGGATTTAGTATTTACTAACAAAGCTGACAGAATAGTTAAAAGATACAACTTCCTAACTGGTCTTTCTGACCATAATCTTGTTCTTTTTGGCAGGAAACTCAAAAAAAAAAAAGGTTCATGGCCACACCTGAAACCCCTGCCTTGGGTTCACGCTTCATCCCCAAAGACCTGCAACAACATTTTATGGATGCAGTGAAAATGATTAATTGGGGGGTACACTCTGTCCTCTGAAGATATTGGAGAAAACAGTGATCTGTTTATATCTCAAATTAACTTGACTTTTAAGAAACATATTAGGAAAGTATCCAATACCATTCAATTCAACTTGCAAAATTGTAAACAAATTAGACCTTTCTTAACTGTCAATGCTGCAAAGTCATACCTCCACTGTATGATTCTATCCCACATTGAATACTGTTTGACAAACTGGTCGTTTGCTTGTGCCACACACCTGAAACCCATAGAACAGCTGTACAAGAGAGCTATCCAGGTGTTTGACAGAAAGCCACATTCATTCCACCACTGTACCATCCTTGAGAAACACAATTTCTTGAGTTTTGACAATTTTAACTCTTTTAAAAGTATGTGTTTTTTTTAATAAATGTCTACATGGATTAACTTCAGAATCGTTTTTATCGTTTTAATGCCATTGAAGACCACTTTTCACCAGACTACGACAAAGGTAAGCCATGTTAGCGTTTTTAGCTACCTAGCGCCACATATTTTGATGTCTGTTTTTGTTTATAAAGTCGCGAGTTCGTATCATTGAGTGATAATGTATGTACCCCTCGATTCTGTGTCCCCTCACGATGTGAAACGATGTGTTGGATGTGCAGAAAAAAATAATAATAAGGTTTTGTGAGTGAATTTCGGTGCAGTCATCTGTTAGCATTTTTCGCTTGTTGCTAATTCAGAGGCTCAGCGTTAGCATTGTGGGCTTTTAAAAAAAAAGAAAATTAAAATGATCAGTTAGATGAGTTTCTTCCCGTTACATGGATATAAAACATTCATAGTTTATTAAATGGACATGCCCTCAGACACTGTTTCCTGCAAGATGTTGCAGGAGGGCCCCGGTACCGGGGTCTCTCGGGTTTAACAGGTTAAACATGCAAATCCCAGGTCTTGATTGACTTCTTGCACTATTTGTTTAATTGTTTTATATATTATGTTGGATTGTTGGAGGAGCTTGGGACTTGAGTTTTTCATTCACATCTCCACTGTAGCTGTGCCTCTGACAATTAAAGCTTTGAATCTTTGAATGTACAGTCTCTCTCAGTGTATCGCCTGTTTGGACGTTCTCCTCGGTCGTACTTTCATCCTCTCCTCCACTGTCCTGCATCCTTTAAAGCAGAAATGCTTCCGGATGTTTGCGCTGAACTTCTTGTCTCTGATGCCGTAGATGAGTGGGCTGAGAAGACGAGGAAGAACGTTGGTGAAGAGGAAGGTGCTGTAGAAGATGTCTCCTGTCTTGTGGGGCCAATTGGTGACGAGGAAGAGGTTGATGAAGGGCGCGATGAAGGACAGCAGGCAGAGGAGCAGCTGGACCCCGTGGAGCAGGATGGTGTTTCGAGCGTTTGTCATCGAGGCTCGACTCACACCTGAAACCCCCCGAGCTGCGAGGAGCACGTTCAGATAGGTGAAGACCACCGTGAGGAAGACGAAGGAGAACAGGAGCACCTGAGGAGGAAGAGGGGAGTACTTATTAACAGAGATGGCGAAAGTACACACATCCTTTACTCAAGTAGAAGTACAGATACTCGTGTTTAAAATACTCTGGTGAAAGTAGAAGTTCTGACTAAACTTCTTTACTCAAGTCAAAGTAAAGAGGCTTTGAAATGTACTTCAGTAAAAAGTACCCATAACTAGCAGCTGTTTTAAAGAGTACCTGACCTCCCTTTATATTAATAGAACAATAATGTCATTGTTAGCTAATGAATGTTTCCATGCTGAACAACGGCAACATGACAACGTTTTCATTGGTCCCTCTTCTTTAGAGAAGACCAGGAAATGATGGATACACGGATCGTGTTCAAATCAATAGGCACGCAATGACTCTAAATAATAATGATCACGCCACCAAACACACATTCAAACTGAAGGAACCAGCCTGCTTGGAAAATGTAACAAGTAGAAAGTGGTATTTGTGCAGTAACCCCAGCGGCACCACGAGGAGAGCAGCCACCATGAGACCCAGAGTCTGCATGATGGTCAAAGCTGTCACTGTTGCCCCCTGTCGCAGTCTGCAAACTGCCTGAAGCAGGGATGCCTGTCTTCTCTCTGACAGGGTGGCACGTTGTCTGTCTGCATCGAGCAGAATCCCCAGATACTCCACCTGCTGGTGAGGTATAGGACTGTTCTTCTTCCAATTGACCGCAATCCCCACTTGGATCAATTGGGCTGTGTTTGCCCCTTCCCTGAACCTGGCCATGACTATGAGGTCGTAAAAGAAAACCCTCATGCCATGGTCGCGAAGCGGCTGAAGCGCTGTGGCCACACATTTGCTGAACTTGCGTGGGGATAGGGAGTAGCCTAACGGTAGTCTGTTGGACTCGTAGGCTACCCCCTGGAAGGCAAAACGCAAATACTTTCTGTGCTTTGGAGCAATTTCGAAAGTAAGCGTCCTTCAAGTCGATGGTTGTGAACCAACCGCCCGGCTGCACTAGTTCCAGTAATTGTTTTACATATGGAACTTTTTGCAGGCAATGTGCTGATTTAGGCTGCGAAGATCCAGAATGGGTCTGAACTCTGGACGCACGACTCCCGATTCTGTCTTCTTGGAAACCAGGAAGTACATAGCAAAGCCACTTTTCTCTGTCCTGAGAGTTCACAACAGACACAGCCTGTTTTTGCAACAGGGCCTGAATCTCTGTTGAAAGGAAACCTATCTCCTCCTGGGATGATATATGTGTCTCTCTTATGCCCCTGAATGGAGGAGGGACGCAGCAAAACTGGAGTGAGTACCCCAGCTTCAGCGTCCTGTCCATCCATTCTGTCAGTACACAGCTGAGCTTCCATTCCTCATACAACTGTGTTAGGGGACTTACAAGCAGCTGCAGAGTCGCAGCTAAGAAGCTGTAGTACTCTCTGGTGGCCCATTCCCCGCCAAACCTTCCAAAAAAGGAAGATTGGCTGTTGAGCATATTTGTATAATAACAAAGTCATGTTTCAGTTCATGTGTATGACATCATCAGAATGTGCCTGAAACGTGGTGATGCTAATGAGCATGCGCTGATACAATAAACGGCCCCGTACTCCAGGCCAAACTCTGAGCGATGTGGTCGTGTGTTTTTTGTGTCCGTTAGCATACTTACACTACTTTGGTTGACTGCAAACGTGGAGACTTCTGCTGAATATAATGTCAGTCCTCACGCAACATTGGCCCATGGGGGGCTGACACAGAAAGGGCCGATTTTCTACTGAGGTCCTTGAACGCACCGCTGCAGCTCTCGGGGGGGCGCGCACCCCGTCATAATGCTGTCCTCACACAGACAGTGAAGTGCATCAATCGGAGCTATTACACTAGGCGAGGTGTGTTTTCTGACAACAACACGCCGGCCGTAATGTCCCAGCACCCGCATAGCGCTTTGACAGCACTTCCTGTGGTTTATCACACTCACATGCGTGCGCCCACTGGCTGCCTCCTTTACTGGAGTTACAACTGGGGCAGCGAGTGGGGAATTGTGTCTCATAATGGGTGCCCAATTAACATCATATGAAACGGATCTTGTCGATTTCAACGAGACATTTATGGGGAATTGTGGAATTGTTGAGAGAGATGACCCTTACTCTGGGATAAATGCAATCGTTTTTATTGAATGCATTTTTCACACACACAACACTCTAGGGTTACAATACGTAACCCACCGTTCTTGCAACTGGGCCTGAATTTCTTTTGAAAGGAAACCTATCTCCTCCTAGGATGATAGATTTGCCTCTCTTATGCCCTTGAATGGAGGAAGGACGCTGCAAAACTGGAGTGAGTACCCAGTCTCAGTGTCCTGTCCATCCACTTTGTCAGTACACAGCTGAGCTTCCATTCCCCATAAAACTGTGTTTAGCGGACATGCAAGCAGCTGTGGAGCCGCCGCTAAGAAGCTGTAGTACTCTCTGGTGGCCTCATCACCGTTCCCATCAACATCCCTTAACACCTGCATTGAGGAGATAAAGTTGCTTGGATGCAACAAAACTTCCTGCAGGTCAATAGCTCCAAAACAGAAGCTATTGTAGTCGGCACACCAAACCAGGTCCAGTCATCCCGCATAACCCACATGACCTTTTCTGGCCAAAACATACCCCTCTCCACAGCAGTTACCAACCTGGGTGTAAGATTTGACAGACATCTGACCTTTGACACCCACATCAAACGTCTGTGCAAAACCTCCTTCTACCACCTCAGGAACATTACAAAACTCCTGTCAGATGCTGAACAACTGGTCAATGCCTTCGTCTCCTCAAGGCTTGATTACTGCAACGCTCTCCTCATCGGGACTCCTAGCGGGAGCCTTCAAGAAAGGCCTAAAAACCTTTAATTTCAAAAAAGCCTTAAATTAAACTTTTATTTATTTTGTTTGTTTTTATTATGCCTCCTGTAGCACCTTGGGATTGCTGTTAGCAATGAAAGGCGCTTTACAAATCGGATTTGTTATTATTATTATTACTCCGCTGCCAAACGTTCCATAAAAGGACGTTTGGCCCATGGGGGGCTGACACAGAAAGTGCCGATTTTCAACTGAGGTCCTTGAACGCACCGCGGCACGCTCTCGTGGGGCCGCGGCTCCGTCATAATGCCGTCTCTTTGAAACGGACATTATGGGGAAATGTGGAATTGTGGAGAGAGATGACTCTTACTCTGGGATAAATGCAAACTCAACACACACACCAAGTCTAGAACTAGGGTTACAATACGTAACCCACCGTTCTTCTGCGGAGGTCCTAGAACGCACCGCGGCCACTCTCACGGCCCGTCCACACAGCGGCGTGCGTTGAAAGCTTCACCATTCACTTTGAATGGGGTGACGTCACTTTTCGCCGAACTGCATTGTGGGAAGCGACGCGGAGCTTTGCTGGCGTGGCTCGCTGCAAAAGTTGAGCAATGTTCAATTTTTGAAGCCTCGGCAGCCAATCGAATCATATGCCAGTACAAGCTCTAGCCAATCAAACCGCTGCTTGTGTGTCAGGGGCGGGAGATTCATGTGATTGTTTGTTGGTCGAGTTTCAGACACGCCCGCCGGCAAGCTTCAACACACGCCGCGGGCCGTCATGGAGCCGTGCGCCTTCGTATTAATGTTGTCTTTCACATTCAACGGTGAATTGCATTAATCGGAGCTATTATAGCAGGCAAGGTGTGTTTAGCGGGGCAGAGGTTCACTGCCCAGCCTGCTGCCTGCTGGGAGCAGATGGGCTGCCACGCTCCGCCGCCATGGTCATCACCAGGGGGAAGTCCTGGCGGACAGACCTGGGCGGTGGACTTCCATGGACGCCGGACCCGGAAGTGCCCGACAACGAGAAGTCCTCATCATCTTCCTCCCCGGCAAACGGAGCCATCCGCCCCGCTGGAATGGAGAACGTGAATGGCACCGCCTCTGCCATATCCTGGTCCCCCAAATACTCGAAGCAGAGGTGGTGGGGATTGGCGCCCGCTATTAAGCCAGGGCACGAAGGACAGGCCCGGGTCTCTAGAAGTGGCGACTCCATGAAGGTATGATAACTTCTTTCTTCTTCTTTCAAACGTTTTACTTTCTCTGAGGTGTTGTCCTGCTCAGTGAAGAGAAAAGGATGACAGGATCAGGAGGCGTGGCCGCATTATATACTGTGTGCCTGCGCGCGCATTCAGGTAGGCTCGCCCTGATTGGCCGGCTACGTTTATACAAACTCAGTGTGTGAATGCTCGCATAGAATGGTTGAGAGTAGTACCCATAGAGCCCAGTAGAGGGCGGAGCCTGTGTGAGATATAACTAAAGCTATTCAATAAATTTAGTGGAGTAAAAGTACACCATATACCTCTGAACTAATAATAATAATAATAATAACTTTTATTTATATAGCGCTTTTCAATAACCCAAAGTCGCTTACAAAAAAAATTAAAAGTACAGAAAGGGGGTGAACAGGCAGAAGACAACATATTGGACAAGAAAATTGAACATGAACATTACATGAACAGGCAAAGGACAACACAGGGGGGGAGCAAGCATAGGACAACGAGCAAAAGACAACATAATGGAAAAGAGGAAAGAAAAAGTTGATGAATGTATGAATAAGAGATGCAGCGTGGGGTGTATTCGAGTAGAAGCACAAAGCAGACCAAATGTAAATACTCAAGTGAAGTACCTCAAAAGTGTGTTTAAATACTTAACTGAATGTACTTACTTTACACCACTGCCTGAGGGAAAGGCGTGACAAACACAAATATCAGGGAGAAATTCAACAAGATAACAAATACCTCCACCACTAGACTGAGGGTCTCGTGGTACGGTGTGTTGTAGACGAAGGCGGCGTGACAGAAGACCGTCTTTGAGAAGACCGACAGAGGCTGAGTGATGAGGATGATGATGATGTCAGTGAAGGCAGGGATGAAGGACACGAGCCAGATGAGAGCGATGAGGAGGTGGGCTCTCTGCACCGTGCAGATCTGGACGTGATGAAGAGGAAGACACACGGCGATGTAGCGCTCCAACGCCATAACAGCCAGATTCAGAGGGCTGTTCCTGGAGACACACACACACACACACACACACACACACACACACACACACACACACACACACACACACACACACACACACACACACACACACACATTTTGATCTGTTAGATATATAGATAGATACTTTATTAATCCCAAATTGGGAAATTCTACTTTTACTCAAGTACAAGACCTATTGTAACACCTGTTGGTGGTGATTAAGACGACCAGCATGATCCAGCAGGGGATGAATCCTGGGTTGCCGGTGTAAATGTAGATCACTAGCCCCAGAGAAAGTGTCAGCATGATCATGTCGTTAATCACCAGGTGGATGTACAGCACATACCTGCAGGAGAGGGAGAGGAAGAGGAGGAAAAAAACAAGAAACATATGTAAACAGGAAAGAGACGGGAGCGTCATGTCGAAGGTGTCCTCAAAACCTGGTTGAAGTCACTGACTTGGTGGTTATAATAAAAACATGAACATAGTGATGACATTTTTTGTGAGTTTCAGAAAAAACAATACCTATCTTTTTGTTTTTTCAATCAGATTTGACTTTTGTAATTCTAGCATACTAATGGAGTTATTGGGACATTTGAAACATCCTATGTACCTCCTCAAATTGTTCATACATAAGTAAGGTTTCATCTATATCTGTCATTGTGATGAAATAGCAGGTTAAAGCAGGATGAACAATCATGCAACAAAGAAGTAAAACAACAGCTTTGAACTACAGGCTAGTCCTAAGAAAGTCCTCTGGGCAATTAGGTGTTATTTTATACAACAGGTTAGTATTTGACATGGAGCAAAATGATGTGCAATGCTTTACTGATGCTGTAGAGGGCAGAAAGTCAGTTAAAGAGTGAGAGTAAAATAAGTCAGCAGTCACTGGTAAGAGAAGGCAAAGCTACAAATCTAAATGAGTGCAGATTTAAACCGGAGCAGCTTCATGTCTCAGTTTCTATAATGCCTCCGATAAGTTGGAACCAACATTCAATGTGTTGCTTTAGTAAAGCCTTTCAGATTTCACAATATGAGTACTGTAGTCAAAGGTTAGCACTGTCAGAATATTAGCTGAACATACCATGGACTGATCATTCACAGTTTAAACCTCTTCATTTGAACCACTGATTACAGAGGGCCCAAAAAACACTTTTCTGGAAACGAAATCCAAATTAAATCTGAATGATCTACTCTCATGGATCACTGTGACTAAAAAGACATGTGATAAGGGCCGCACAATTCATATATATGTTATGCACTATATGGACAAGTACAATACTCAAATCTCAGGATGCAAAATATTTGTAAAAGACTAAATATGTTTTAAAAATAATAACAATAATAATAAAAATACATGTTATATATATATATAGCACTTTTCCTGGTGCTCAAAGTGCTTTACAAGCAAGATACAAATACAATGTTTAGAAGAACCGTTGAGCTGCAGAGATATCAAAGACTATACATATCGTATCCTGCACATCAGTCTCTCCAATTATTGTGAATAATGTCGCAGTTGCAATATCAGTCAAATCATCGCAGACAGTTATTTTTTCCTAATCGTTCAGCTCACGTTTTAATCATTTAATATTTCTTGTTTTAGGGCGACAGCCTTTCCTTATGTTAAAAGGACATTTGCTGTCACCTAAACAAAGTTTCAATCAATTTGAATCTACTTGTTTTAGAGCAAAGCATTAATACAACAGCTGATTCCAACCTTTTTTACAAACGTGTAAGTACCACACTCTCCATTTAGACATTTAAGCAGATCTGAATATCAAGTACAATCTGTTTTACTGTGACTATGTTCACATATGTGTTTATCACCTGGGGTCTCGCTGGAAGTCCTTGCTCTTGAAGTATGTGTAGACAAAAGCTCCATTGATGCAGATGATGGTGAATACCAGGACAAAGATGATGAAGTTCTTTGTGAAAGCTTCGTTATAGCTGTCGAAACGTCTGCTGGAGTTCATATTGTCCTCAGAGCTGGAGACACAGAACACAGAACACAGATGAAATGAGAATAAGAGCCTTCGTTGTTCTTTAGTGAATCAAACTCCTTAGCTTAGCTCTAAACATGCCTGCTGTACGAGGAACAGGAAGAGCAGCAGTTCATTATATAACAATAATACAAATATAACAAAGTGTAAACTAATGAATGTTAACATAGTGGTTTTGTGGGATTACAAATAACATTCTATTTACAGTATATAATTGTTTTTATTGTTTTACTCTCTGATATAAAATATTAAAACAAACAAAACACAATCAGAAAGTCTAGATGTGTTTTTCTGCATTTAGTTGAAGCTTCTCGAGGCTTTTAAAGGCCTTTGGAAGAAGAACACAGTCAGACAAATGTATTATTATATTAAAAATATAACAACAAGTTAACATCTAAGGAAAGTTAACTTAGTGGTTGGATTTATTTGTATACTATAGTATTAGAAAAATAACATTATATTTATACATTTTATACCAATTTACATCGATCAGCAGTTTATAAATGTTCAATCAGTCGTCTGTAATTAAAATGATAAATGCATACATTCAGAATATTGCTTTAAATGACATTTTAAATATATTAATTTCACTGTTTGTGCACCCAGAGTCATACACATTACTTTTAAACTATCCACAATATAAATACAGGAAGAAAGTTTTTTAAAAACATTGCAACATTAAATCGTTTAACAAGAAACACTTAATATCAACTGCAGCGACAGACTCTCACCTGCTGACTCTCTGAATCCTCCAGCTGCCGGTCAGCTCCTTTATAATGTGTGTGTGTGTGTGTGTGTGTGTGTGTGTGTGTGTGTGTGTGTGTGTGTGTGTGTGTGTCTGGGGTTGGTCTGTTAAGGTTTTGGCAACGCAATATTTGTATTGCACTTAACATTGAATTAAACAGAGAACTTCTTCCACTTCCAGGCTTGCACAGAACTTGAATAACATTTCCTTTTATTTCCTCCACAATATAATGTAGAGCTGATCCTGCTGAACAAAAAAACGTAAGTATGATAAACCAGACCCCACGCAGCTTTCTCATCTGTTTGTCATTATTGGTGTCATTTTCTGGTTGCTATCAAATGCCATTGTTTCCGCTGAAACGGTGGTTGACTCATCAGAACAGAGTGGGCGAGCTGACCAATCAGAGCACATTGACGTGACGTGGCAAGATGGCGGCCGGCATTTCGGGCGCAGTGGCAGCGATCTATCTGTGCATGGTTGCTCTGAATCTCGGGCCTCTGTTCGGCTACACCACTCATCTTGCCCCCTTGGTAAAACAACACGCGGGGGATACATCATTATTTGCACCAGCAACATGGCTGAATATCAAGCGCTTCGGCTATGGTCGGCAAGTAATATACAGTACATTCATCAGGCACTCCTGGCAGACTCTCTCCAACACAAAAAAGGGACACAAACGAAAAAAGGAGAATATTGGGCTATTGGCTCTACTGTGTCTCTTGCTCTCGGGAGATATCCACCCGTGTCCGGGTCCCGGCGTCGCTTCCATCGACCTGACAGCTGGCGGCCTGGCCGCCGAGCTCCACACGCCGCCGGCCGGTTTCCGAAGAGGCTGGCTAGCTGGACAGCTAGCACAGCCAGCGGGTCTCTGCGGTCTCTACCCACACCGTTGGAGGACTGCGGGTCCACAACGAGGCCTGGTATCCGAGGAGCAGAGATCCACACACAACCATCTAACTCCAGAAGAGGCCGGATAGCTCCCACACCACCGGAGAGCTTCAGGTCCACACCGAGGGCTGGAGGTGTAGCGGTGGAAATCCACGCGTCGCCGGCTGGCTTCAGACAAGGCGGGCTAGCTGAACAGCTAGCTCTGCCGAGGGACTGTGGGTCAGCGCCGATGGCTTGCGGCCTAGCAACAGAGAACCACAAACCAACAGCTAGCTCTGTCGGCTCCACTATCAACAACGGCACCGAGGTAAAGCCTAGAAATCCGGTATTTAAAAAACATTGTTACACAAAAATGTTTCAAACAGTGAATCAAGCAAAAACAGTGTGGGATCCTCGGTGCAAGCCGAAGGGACTATTCAGTGGACATTTACATTTCCGCAGCTTATGCAACAAACATGAACAGTTAGAACATCTCCTCCTTGAGTCCAATATTGACTGTTTGGGAATATCTGAATCTTGGCAAAAACAGTAGTCACCATCTTCTATTGTATCTTTGTCAGGATAGAATGTGTTTAGGAAGGACAGACTGAAGGGAAAAGGAGGGGTGTGTTGCTTTATGTGAGGAATACCCTTACTTGTAGGGAGATTGCTCTTCCAGCTAATGTTGATTTTGATTGTGTTGGTGTGGAAATCACACTATCTGAGGAAATGTCCCTCACCATGATTTGCCTATATCGACCACCCACCGCTAAGGTGGATTTCTATGACCAGGTAAAACTCATGCGGAATTCCTGCGACTCCAACAAAGAGCTAATTATTTTAGGAGACTTTAACATAAAGTGGAATCACAGACAAAATAGAAAGAACAAAACGGATCACGGATAAACACAACTTAATACAGCTAATGGATCAACCGACTAGAATAACCAAACCCTCCAAGACTATGATAGATTTAGTATTTACTAACAAAGCTGACAGAATAGTTAAAAGATACAACTTCCTAACTGGTCTTTCTGACCATAATCTTGTTCTTTTTGGCAGGAAACTCAAAAAAAAAAAGGTTCATGGCCACACCTGAAACCCCTGCCTTGGGTTCACGCTTCATCCCCAAAGACCTGCAACAACATTTTATGGATGCAGTGAAAATGATTAATTGGGGGGGGACACTCTGTCCTCTGAAGATATTGGAGAAAACAGTGATCTGTTTATATCTCAAATTAACTTGACTTTTAAGAAAGATATTAGGAAAGTATCCAATACCATTAAATTCAACTTGCAAAATTGTAAACAAATTAGTCCTTTCTTAACTGTCAATGCTGCAAAGTCATACCTCCACTGTATGATTCTATCCCACATTGAATACTGTTTGACAAACTGGTCGTTTGCTTGTGCCACACACCTGAAACCCATAGAACAGCTGTTCAAGAGAGCTATCCAGGTGTTTGACAGAAAGCCACATTCATTCCACCACTGTACCATCCTTGAGACACTGGACGCAGCACTAGGTCAGAAACCAGAGGAGACTGTGAGGTCCACAATAGACGGACACCCTTTGGACAAAATGTCTTCTCCGTTAAAGGCAGCTCATTTTGGAATAGCCTCCCAACTGAGATACGGGATTGTCCCTCTCTCAATAGCTTCAAAGGTCAACTCAGAGAATGGTTGAGAAACAAACAGACGTGCAATCACCGCTAAATGCTCTTTAACACAGGGGTATCTCCTCTTGCACTTTATGCAGCTCTTGTATCATCTCTTGCACTTTATATATCATAGCTGCTACATTGTACTGCCATGTGGTAAATGCTTGTATGCTGCTCATGCTCTTCCTGCATATCATGTATTTATTTTTGATATGTTTATAAATGTCATGTTCTTATATGTTGTATGTGACGGGACTACGGATGGGAATCAGCTCAAAGCTAAAATCCGGCTCATTTACAATTGATAGCATTATTTTGTTTTAAAGTGTTCATCAATGTGCAATGTCCTGGTTCAAATAAACGATTAAATGAAAAAAATGAAATAGGGAGGGGGGGGGGATAGGAGCTCCAAAAAGAAAACTGTAAATTATAGTGTCTTTCCAAATATAATTTTTTACTTATAGTGAAAACTACCCTTGGAAGATGGTAAGGTAGATCAAAACCTTTAGGAATACAAAGTGCAACATATGATAAGTACCCTGTATCAAGATTGATGCAAAACAAGTGATATTTGACCTTTTTAGAGAAGTTTAGCAAAACAAACTCCACCTCTGAGGTGATTTGGGCGGAAATGGGGGTTTTACCGTTTCTCTGGAACCCATTGGTTGATTTTGGTGATTGACATCTCTTTCTGACCGTTAGAGCCAATAAAATCAAAGGGGAATCTCCCCACTCACACACATGGTAAAACAAAAAGGTGGGGGCCTCGCGCATGCAGTTTTGCTCCAGAGTGAAGCTGTCTCTAGCTCTGACATCTCAAAACCGAAAAGCAGGTTTATTTCTCATGGATCATCAGAAATCATTCAAAGTGACACAGACACATTGGATTAACCTATGGATTAACTTCAGCATCGTTTTTATCGTTTTAATGCCATTGAAGACCACTTTTCACCAGACTACGACAAAGGTAAGCCATGTTAGCGTTTTTAGCTACCTAGCGCCACATATTTTGATGTCTGTTTTTGTTTATAAAGTCGCGAGTTCGTATCATTGAGTGATAATGTATGTACCCCTCGATTCTGTGTCCCCTCACGATGTGAAACGATGTGTTGGATGTGCAGAAAAAATTAATAATAAGGTTTTGTGAGTGAATTTCGGTGCAGTCATCTGTTAGCATTTTTCGCTTGTTGCTAATTCAGAGGCTCAGCGTTAGCATTGTGGGCTTTTAAAAAAAAAGAAAATTAAAATGATCAGTTAGATGAGTTTCTTCCCGTTACATGGATATAAAACATTCATAGTTTATTAAATGGACATGCCCTCAGACACTGTTTCCTGCAAGATGTTGCAGGAGGGCCCCGGTACCGGGGTCTCTCGGGTTTAACAGGTTAAACATGCAAATCCCAGGTCTTGATTGACTTCTTGCACTATTTGTTTAATTGTTTTATATATTATGTTGGATTGTTGGAGGAGCTTGGGACTTGAGTTTTTCATTGCCACATCTCCACTGTAGCTGTGCCTCTGACAATAAAGCTTTGAATCTTTGAATGTACAGTCTCTCTCAGTGTATCGCCTGTTTGGACGTTCTCCTCGGTCGTACTTTCATCCTCTCCTCCACTGTCCTGCATCCTTTAAAGCAGAAATGCTTCCGGATGTTTGCGTTGAACTTCTTGTCTCTGAGGCCGTAGATGAGAGGGCTGAGAAGACGAGGAAGAATGTTGGTGAAGACGAAGGTGCTGAAGAAGATGTCTGCTGTCTTGTGGGGCCAATTGGTGATGAGGAAGAGGTTGATGAAGGGCGCGATGAAGGACAGCAGGCAGAGGAGCAGCTGGACCCCGTGGAGCAGGATGGTGTTTCGGGCGTTTGTCATCGAGGCTCGACTCACACCTGAAACCCCCCGAGCTGCGAGGAGCACGTTCAGATAGGTGAGGACCACCGTGAGGAAGACGAAGGAGAACAGGAGCACCTGAGGAGGAAGAGGGGAGTACTTATTAACAGAGATGGCGAAAGTACACACATCCTTTACTCAAGTAGAAGTACAGATACTCGTGTTTAAAATACTCTGGTGAAAGTAGAAGTTCTGACTAAACTTCTTTACTCAAGTCAAAGTAAAGAGGCTTTGAAATGTACTTCAGTAAAAAGTACCCATAACTAGCAGCTGTTTTAAAGAGTACCTGACCTCCCTTTATATTAATAGAACAATAATGTCATTGTTAGCTAATGAATGTTTCCATGCTGAACAACGGCAACATGACAACGTTTTCATTGGTCCCTCTTCTTTAGAGAAGACCAGGAAATGATGGATACACGGATCGTGTTCAAATCAATAGGCACGCAATGACTCTAAATAATAATGATCACGCCACCAAACACACATTCAAACTGAAGGAACCAGCCTGCTTGGAAAATGTAACAAGTAGAAAGTGGTATTTGTGCAGTAACCCCAGCGGCACCACGAGGAGAGCAGCCACCATGAGACCCAGAGTCTGCATGATGGTCAAAGCTGTCACTGTTGCCCCCTGTCGCAGTCTGCAAACTGCCTGAAGCAGGGATGCCTGTCTTCTCTCTGACAGGGTGGCACGTTGTCTGCCTGCATCGAGCAGAATCCCCAGATACTCCACCTGCTGGTGAGGTATGGGACTGTTCTTCTTCCAATTGACCGCAATCCCCACTTGGATCAATTGGGCTGTGTTTGCCCCTTCCCTGGACCTGGCCATAACTATGAGGTCGTAAAAGAAAACCCTCATGCCATGGTCGCGAAGCGGCTGAAGCGCTGTGGCCACACATTTGCTGAACGTGCGTGGGGATAGGGAGTAGCCTAACGGTAGTCTGTTGGACTCGTAGGCTACCCCCTGGAAGGCAAAACGCAAATACTTTCTGTGCTTTGGAGCAATTTCGAAAGTAAGCGTCCTTCAAGTCGATGGTTGTGAACCAACCGCCCGGCTGCACTAGTTCCAGTAATTGTTTTACATATGGAACTTTTTGCAGGCAATGTGCTGATTTAGGCTGCGAAGATCCAGAATGGGTCTGAACTCTGGACGCACGACTCCCGATTCTGTCTTCTTGGAAACCAGGAAGTACATAGCAAAGCCACTTTTCTCTGTCCTGAGAGTTCACAACAGACACAGCCTGTTTTTGCAACAGGGCCTGAATCTCTGTTGAAAGGAAACCTATCTCCTCCTGGGATGATATATGTGTCTCTCTTATGCCCCTGAATGGAGGAGGGACGCAGCAAAACTGGAGTGAGTACCCCAGCTTCAGCGTCCTGTCCATCCATTCTGTCAGTACACAGCTGAGCTTCCATTCCTCATACAACTGTGTTAGGGGACTTACAAGCAGCTGCAGAGTCGCAGCTAAGAAGCTGTAGTACTCTCTGGTGGCCCATTCCCCGCCAAACCTTCCAAAAAAGGAAGATTGGCTGTTGAGCATATTTGTATAATAACAAAGTCATGTTTCAGTTCATGTGTATGACATCATCAGAATGTGCCTGAAACGTGGTGATGCTAATGAGCATGCGCTGATACAATAAACGGCCCCGTACTCCAGGCCAAACTCTGAGCGATGTGGTCGTGTGTTTTTTCTGTCCGTTAGCATACTTACACTACTTTGGTTTACTGCAAACGTGGAGACTTCTGCTGAATATAATGTCAGTCCTCACGCAACATTGGCCCATGGGGGGCTGACACAGAAAGGGCCGATTTTCTACTGAGGTCCTTGAACGCACCGCTGCAGCTCTCGGGGGGGCGCGCGCCCCGTCATAATGCTGTCCTCACACAGACAGTGAAGTGCATCAATCGGAGCTATTACACTAGGCGAGGTGTGTTTTCTGACAACAACACGCCGGCCGTAATGTCCCAGCACCCGCATAGCGCTTTGACAGCACTTCCTGTGGTTTATCACACTCACATGCGCGCGCCCACTGGCTGCCTCCTTTACTGGAGTTACAACTGGGGCAGCGAGTGGGGAATTGTGTCTCATAATGGGTGCCCAATTAACATCATATGAAACGGATCTTGTCGATTTCAACGAGACATTTATGGGGAATTGTGGAATTGTTGAGAGAGATGACCCTTACTCTGGGATAAATGCAATCGTTTTTATTGAATGCATTTTTCACACACACATCACTCTAGGGTTACAATACGTAACCCACCGTTCTTGCAACTGGGCCTGAATTTCTTTTGAAAGGAAACCTATCTCCTCCTAGGATGATAGATTTGCCTCTCTTATGCCCTTGAATGGAGGAAGGACGCTGCAAAACTGGAGTGAGTACCCAGTCTCAGTGTCCTGTCCATCCACTTTGTCAGTACACAGCTGAGCTTCCATTCCCCATAAAACTGTGTTTAGCGGACATGCAAGCAGCTGTGGAGCCGCCGCTAAGAAGCTGTAGTACTCTCTGGTGGCCTCATCACCGTTCCCATCAACATCCCTTAACACCTGCATTGAGGAGATAAAGTTGCTTGGATGCAACAAAACTTCCTGCAGGTCAATAGCTCCAAAACAGAAGCTATTGTAGTCGGCACACCAAACCAGGTCCAGTCATCCCGCATAACCCACATGACCTATTCTGGCCAAAACATACCCCTCTCCACAGCAGTTACCAACCTGGGTGTAAGATTTGACAGACATCTGACCTTTGACACCCACATCAAACGTCTGTGCAAAACCTCCTTCTACCACCTCAGGAACATTACAAAACTCCTGTCAGATGCTGAACAACTGGTCCATGCCTTCGTCTCCTCAAGGCTTGATTACTGCAACGCTCTCCTCATCGGGACTCCTAGTGGGAGCCTTCAAGAAAGGCCTAAAAACCTTTATTTTCAAAAAAGCCTTAAATTAAACTTTTATTTATTTAGTTTGTTTTTATTATGCCTCCTGTAGCACCTTGGGATTGCTGTTAGCAATGAAAGGCGCTTTACAAATCGGATTTGTTATTATTATTATTACTCCGCTGCCAAACGTTCCATAAAAGGACGTTTGGCCCATGGGGGGCTGACACAGAAAGTGCCGATTTTCAACTGAGGTCCTTGAACGCACCGCGGCACGCTCTCGTGGGGCCGCGGCTCCGTCATAATGCCGTCTCTTTGAAACGGACATTATGGGGAAATGTGGAATTGTGGAGAGAGATGACTCTTACTCTGGGATAAATGCAAACTCAACACACACACCAAGTCTAGAACTAGGGTTACAATACGTAACCCAGCGTTCTTCTGCGGAGGTCCTAGAACGCACCGCGGCCACTCTCACGGCCCGTCCACACAGCGGCGTGCGTTGAAAGCTTCACCATTCACTTTGAATGGGGTGAAGTCACTTTTCGCCGAACTGCATTGTGGGAAGCGACGCGGAGCTTTGCTGGCGTGGCTCGCTGCAAAAGTTGAGCAATGTTCAACTTTTGAAGCCTCGGCAGCCAATCGAATCATATGCCAGTACAAGCTCTAGCCAATCAAACCGCTGCTTGTGTGTCAGGGGCGGGAGATTCATCTGATTGTTTGTTGGTCGAGTTTCAGACACGCCCGCCGGCAAGCTTCAACACACGCCGCGGGCCGTCATGGAGCCGTGCGCCTTCGTATTAATGTTGTCTTTCACATTCAACGGTGAATTGCATTAATCGGAGCTATTATAGCAGGCAAGGTGTGTTTAGCGGGGCAGAGGTTCACTGCCCAGCCTGCTGCCTGCTGGGAGCAGATGGGCTGCCACGCTCCGCCGCCATGGTCATCACCAGGGGGAAGTCCTGGCGGACAGACCTGGGCGGTGGACTTCCATGGACGCCGGACCCGGAAGTGCCCGACAACGAGAAGTCCTCATCATCTTCCTCCCCGGCAAACGGAGCCATCCGCCCCGCTGGAATGGAGAACGTGAATGGCACCGCCTCTGCCATATCCTGGTCCCCCAAATACTCGAAGCAGAGGTGGTGGGGATTGGCGCCCGCTATTAAGCCAGGGCACGAAGGACAGGCCCGGGTCTCTAGAAGTGGCGACTCCATGAAGGTATGATAACTTCTTTCTTCTTCTTTCAAACGTTTTACTTTCTCTGAGGTGTTGTCCTGCTCAGTGAAGAGAAAAGGATGACAGGATCAGGAGGCGTGGCCGCATTATATACTGTGTGCCTGCGCGCGCATTCAGGTAGGCTCGCCCTGATTGGCCGGCTACGTTTATACAAACTCAGTGTGTGAATGCTCGCATAGCATGGTTGAGAGTAGTACCCATAGAGCCCAGTAGAGGGCGGAGCCTGTGTGAGATATAACTAAAGCTATTCAATAAATTTAGTGGAGTAAAAGTACACCATATAACTCTGAACTGCAGTCGAGTAGAAGCACAAAGCAGACCAAATGTAAATACTCAAGTGAAGTACCTCAAAAGTGTGTTTAAATACTTAACTGAATGTACTTACTTTACACCACTGCCTGAGGGAAAGGCGTGACAAACACAAATATCAGGGAGAAATTCAACAAGATAACAAATACCTCCACCACTAGACTGAGGGTCTCGTGGTACGGTGTGTTGTAGACGAAGGCGGCGTGACAGAGGACCGTCTTTGAGAAGACCGACAGAGGCTGAGTGATGAGGATGATGATGATGTCAGTGAAGGCAGGGATGAAGGACACGAGCCAGATGAGAGCGATGAGGAGGTGGGCTCTCTGCACCGTGCAGATCTGGACGTGATGAAGAGGAAGACACACGGCGATGTAGCGCTCCAACGCCATAACAGCCAGATTCAGAGGGCTGTTCCTGGACACACACACACACACACACACACACACACACACACACACACACACACACACACACACGCACACATTTTGATCTGTTAGATATATAGATAGATACTTTATTAATCCCAAATTGGGAAATTCTACTTTTACTCAAGTACAAGACCTATTGTAACACCTGTTGGTGGTGATTAAGACGACCAGCATGATCCAGCAGGGGATGAATCCTGGGTTGCCGGTGTAAATGGAGATCACTAGCCCCAGAGAAACTGTCAGCATGATCATGTCGTTAATCACCAGGTGGATGTACAGCACATACCTGCAGGAGAGGAAGAGGAGGAAAAAAACAAGAAACATATGTAAACAGGAAAGAGACGGGAGCGTCATGTCGAAGGTGTCCTCAAAACCTGGTTGAAGTCACTGACTTGGTGGTTATAATAAAAACATGAACATAGTGATGACATCTTTTGTGAGTTTCAGAAAAAACAATACCTATCTTTTTGTTTTTTCAATCAGATTTGACTTTTGTAATTCTAGCATACTAATGGAGTTATTGGGACATTTGAAACATCCTATGTACCTCCTCAAATTGTTCATACATAAGTAAGGTTTCATCTATATCTGTCATTGTGATGAAATAGCAGGTTAAAGCAGGATGAACAATCATGCAACAAAGAAGTAAAACAACAGCTTTGAACTACAGGCTAGTCCTAAGAAAGTCCTCTGGACAATTAGGTGTTATTTTATACAACAGGTTAGTATTTGACATGGAGCAAAATGATGTGCAATGCTTTACTGACACTGTAGAGGGCAGAAAGTCACAGTTAAAGAGTGAGAGTAAAATAAGTCAGCAGTCACTGGTAAGAGAAGGCAAAGCTACAAATCTAAATGAGTGCAGATTCAAACCGGAGCAGCTTCATGTCTCAGTTTCTATAATGCCTCCGATAAGTTGGAACCAACATGCAATGTGTTGCTTTAGTAAAGCCTTTCAGATTTCACAATATGAGTACTGTAGTCAAAGGTTAGCACTGTCAGAATATTAGCTGAACATACCATGGACTGATCATTCACAGTTTAAACCTCTTCATTTGAACGACTGATTACAGAGGGCCCAAAAAACACTTTTCTGGAAACTAAATCCAAATTAAATCTGAATGATCTACTCTCATGGATCACTGTGACTAAAACAACATTGGATAAGGGCTGCACAATTCATATATATGTTATGCACTATATGGACAAGTACAATACTCAAATCTCAGGATGCAAAATATTTGTAAAAGACTAAATATGTTTTAAAAATAATAACAATAATAATAAAAATACATGTTATATATATATAGCACTTTTCCTGGTGCTCAAAGTGCTTTACAAGCAAGATACAAATACAATGTTTAGAAGAACCGTTGAGCTGCAGAGATATCAAAGACTATACATATCGTATCCTGCACATCAGTCTCTCCAATTATTGTGAATAATGTCGCAGTTGCAATATCAGTCAAATCATCGCAGACAGTTATTTTTTCCTAATTGTTCAGCTCACGTTTTAATCATTTAATATTTCTTGTTTTAGGGCGACAGCCTTTCCTTATGTTAAAAGGACATTTGCTGTCACCTAAACAAAGTTTCAATCAATTTGAATCTACTTGTTTTAGAGCAAAGCATTAATACAACAGCTGATTCCAACCTTTTTTACAAACGTGTAAGTACCACACTCTCCATTTAGACATTTAAGCAGATCTGAATATCAAGTACAATCTGTTTTACTGTGACTATGTTCACATATATGTTTATCACCTGGGGTCTCGCTGGAAGTCCTTGCTCTTGAAGTATGTGTAGACAAAAGCTCCATTGATGCAGATGATGGTGAATACCAGGACAAAGGTGATGAAGTTCTTTGTGAAAGCTTCGTTATAGCTGTCGAAACGTCTGCTGGAGTTCATATTGTCCTCAGAGCTGGAGACACAGAACACAGAACACAGATGAAATGAGAATAAGAGCCTTCGTTGTTCTTTAGTGAATCAAACTCCTTAGCTTAGCTCTAAACATGCCTGCTGTACGAGGAACAGGAAGAGCAGCAGTTCATTATATAACAATAATACAAATATAACAAAGTGTAAACTAATGAATGTTAACATAGTGGTTTTGTGGGATTACAAATAACATTCTATTTACAGTATATAATTGTTTTTATTGTTTTACTCTCTGATATAAAATATTAAAACAAACAAAACACAATCAGAAAGTCTAGATGTGTTTTTCTGCATTTAGTTGAAGCTTCTCGAGGCTTTTAAAGGCCTTTGGAAGAAGAACACAGTCAGACAAATGTATTATTATATTAAAAATATAACAACAAGTTAACATCTAAGGAAAGTTAACTTAGTGGTTGGATTTATTTGTATACTATAGTATTAGAAAAATAACATTATATTTATACATTTTATACCAATTTACATCAATCAGCAGTTTATAAATGTTCAATCAGTCGTCTGTAATTAAAATGATAAATGCATAAATTCAGAATATTGCTTTAAATGACATTTTAAATATATTAATTTCACTATTTGTGCACCCAGTCATACACATTACTTTTAAACTATCCACAATATAAATACAGTAAGAACGTTTTTTTAAAACATTGCAACATTAAATCGTTTAACAAGAAACACTTAATATCAGCTGCAGCGACAGACTCTCACCTGCTGACTCTCTGAATCCTCCAGCTGCCGGTCAGCTCCTTTATAATGTGTGTGTGTGTGTGTGTGTGTGTGTGTGTGTGTGTGTGTGTGTGTGTGTGTGTGTGTGTGTGTGTGTGTGTGTGTGTGTGTGTGTGTGTGTGTGTGTGTGTGTGTGTGTGTGTGTGAGTGTGTGTGTGTGAGAGGAACATTGTGAACTTTTGATCATTAAAGTTAGTGAGGATGTTCCCCCATAATCAACATTTGCATTAATTTACCGATTTTGAAATTAAAATGTATAGATGCATTTAGGATTATATTTACATTTGATTTAAAGTGTGTGTGTTTGTGTGTATGTGTAAGTGTATGTGTGTGTGTATGTGTGTGTATGTGTATGTGTATGTGTATGTGTGTGTGTGCGTGTGTGTGTGTGTGTGTGTGTGTGGGCGTGCGTGCATGTGTGTGTGTGTGTGTGTGTGTGTGTGTGTGTGTGTGTGTGTGTGTGTGTGTGTGTGTGTGTGTGTGTGTGTGTGTGTGTGTGTGGTGTTGGGCTGTTGTTAAGGTTTTGGCAACACAATATTTGTATTGCACTTAACATTTAATTAAACAGAGAACTTCTTCCACTTCCAGGCTTGCACAGAACTTGAATAACATTTCCTTTTATTTCCTCCACAATATAATGTAGAGCTGATCCTTCTGAACAAAAAAGCGTAAGTATGATAAACAACCCCCTGTGTGTTATGTAGCTTTGTAAACGGTCTGCAGAGTCACAAACTCTCAAAGTACACCCTGTAGCGAGTACAACTCTAACACAGAGAAGGCCTGTCTATGCTGCCCTAGAACGCCTCGTAGGACATTTTCTTTTTCCATTTTTTTCTTCCAGGAACCAAGTGACGTAACGACGACCCAATGGACCAATCCGTGGAGCTCCACACAAACCAGGATCCCTTGGCGTCACTATCAAACGCAGTGGGGGGACCTTTAGCGTCAATTTTCAACTATCAGGGAGTCTCATTGACTTGCATAGAGCTTTTCTTAGCCGCAGCTGCGTGGACCACTCACGTGTGTTTGCTCAGCAGTGGCGGCTCCAGAGTATTTGTGTTGGGTAATCTGTGGTAGGGCTAACCCGTACAGTGGTGGGGCTCAAGTCAGTATTTGCAATGTAATTACATACACGCTCCCCTTGACAGTGAAACGTGAGGTTTAGATTATTTCCATGTCTCAATACAAATTGAACTGTATGAAATAAAAAGGCCCATTTCTCTTGTAGTAAATAAAAAGGGCAAACTGGAGCCAATCCTGCAATTTCCCCACAGGTGAAAGAGTTGACATGCTGAAACCCCAACCCCTGCAGGGGGGTCTGGGGGGATTCTCCCCCAGGAGATTTTTTGAAATACTAACATAAAATACACATTCTGGTACTCTCTTGAGAAGAAATATAAATAAATCTATTACTACACGACATATTTAAAAAAATGAATGCCATTTTAGTTTGTTGTTACTTTGTTCTGAAAGCTGAACCTGCTGCTCCTCACAGAGAGGAGAGGGAAGAGGCTGTGTGAATTACTTTACGTTGTGGATAAGGGTGGATAGCCCCCATTGTTCTGTGTGTCAAAAATGAAAGACAGCCCACACACCTATCAATCATCAAACCGTGGGGTCTTATTCCATTACGTGTTGATTTCGTAATGTTGTATCGATGTATATAGAGATGTACAGCAAAAGTATTCTCCGTCGGGACTTCCTGCAACAGCACCACGCCGTTATCTTGATTCTGATTGGCCAGAAGACATTATCAAAGATGTTCTAATGAGAAGACGATCACTACGTGACAAAAGTTTTCAAAACCGTTTCTAGTCAAGTGGCTACTGAAATCAATCTTACTAACTGCTGTCTTTGCAATTTACTTCACGCGAGTTGGCGGACTTTATTTTGCTAACTTTAACATCATTTTTCATGGTGGGGCTAAGCCATTTCTTGGTATGGCTGTAGCCTACCCCAGCCATACCCTGGCACTGGTGCTCAGGCTGAGTTTCGCGGTGTGTCGCTGTCTCGCAGGCCCCACGCAGCAACCAGGAAACGACACCAGTAATCCAGCTCACACTGTCCACTCCTCAATTCTCAATGGGCGCAGCAGCGAGCCCCCCAACGTCCCGCCAACACGGCACCCAGACCCCACGCAGCATTCTCATCTGTTTGTCATTACTGGTGTCATTTTCTGGTTGCTAACAAACGCCATTGTAACATATAATCACAGATGTTCCGCTGTAACGGTGGTTGACTCATCAGACCAGAGTGGGCGAGCTGACCAATCAGAGCACAGTGGGCTCATAGGGAGGGGGGGCAGGAGCTCCAACAAGCCGTTTAGGACAGAGAGTGAATACACATACTATACAGAGATGCTGTCTGAGAAACCAATGTGAGTTTGGAACATTGAAGAATGTAAATCTATTCTATAGACCTCAACAATAGAATTATGATCAGTAGAAATGGCCATGACATGAAACCTTTAATGGTTAATTGCAGCCTTGATTTAAACATGCAAATCCCAGGTCTTGATTGACTTCTTGCACTATTTTTATTTTTACATTTGTTTTATTGTTTTATGTCTTATTATATATTATGTTGCATTGTTGGAGGAGCTTGGGGCTTGAGTTTTTCATTCACATCTCCACTGTAGCTGTGCCTCTGACAATAAAGCTTTGAATCTTTGAATGTACAGTCTCTCTCAGTGTATCGCCTGTTTGGACGTTCTCCTCGGTCGTACTTTCATCCTCTCCTCCACGGTCCTGCATCCTTTAAAGCAGAAATGCTTCCGGATGTTTCCGCGGAACTTCCTGTCTCTGACGCCGTAGATGAGAGGGCTGAGAAGACGAGGAAGAACGTTGGTGAAGACGAAGCTGCTGAAGAAGATGTCTGTTCTCTTGCGGGGCCAATTGGTGACGAGGAAGAGGTTGATGAAGGGCGCGATGAAGGACAGCAGGCAGAGGAGCAGCTGGACCCCGTGGAGCAGGATGGTGTTTCGGGCGTTTCTCATCGAGGCTCGACTCACACCTGAAACCCCCCAAGCTGCGAGGAGCACGTTCAGATAGGTGAAGACCACCGTGAGGAAGACGAAGGAGAACATGAGCACCTGAGGAGGAAGAGGGGAGTACTTATTAACAGAGATGGCAAAAGTACACACATCCTTTACTCAAGTAGAAGTACAGATACTCATGTTTAAAATACTCTGGTAAAAGTAGAAGTACTGACTAAACTTCTTTACTCAAATAAAAATAAAGAGGCTTCGAAATGTACTTCAGTAAAAAGTACCCATGAGGATCCTGTTGACGCTGTCAACCCGATCCAGGCTGTTTCTTCCTCATTACGGCTGACACATCCGGACAGATTCTCCGGAGACTCCATGAACTGCAGAGCCTTCCTCGTGCAGTGCGATCTGCATTTCCAACACAACCCAGGGGCTTTTTCATCAGACCATGCTAAAGTGGCGTTTATCGTGTCCCATTTAACGGGAAGAGCTGCAGCCTGGGCTACTGGAGAATGGTCCGGAGACTCCGAGCTTTGATATTCTTTAGCCGACTTCATAGACACTATGAGTTGCATATTTGACCACTCGTCGCCTGTTACAGAGGCCAGCAGAAGACTTCTTCAGATGTGCCAGTGCAACCGTCAGGTGGTTGATTATGCCATGGAGTTACAAAGTAACTAAAGCTATTCAATAAATGTACTTAGTTACTTTACACCACTGCCTGAGGGAAAGGCGTGACAAACACAAATATCAGGGAGAAATTCAACGAGATAACAAATACCTCCACCACTAGACTGAGGGTCTCGTGGTACGGTGTGTTGTAGACCAAGGTGGCGTTACAGAAGACCTTCTTTGAGAAGACAGACAGAGTCTGAGTGATGAGGATGATGATGATGTCAGTGAAGGCAGGGATGAAGGACACGAGCCAGATGAGAGCGATGAGGATGTGGGCTCTCTGCACCGTGCAGATCTGGACGTGATGAAGAGGAAGACACACGGCGATGTAGCGCTCCAACGCCATACCAGCCAGATTCAGAGGGCTGTTCCTGGAGAGACACACACACACACACACACACACACACACACACACACACACACACACACACACACACACACACACACACACACACACACACACACACACACACACACACACACACACACACACACACACACACACAAACACACACTTTGATCTGTTAAATCCAAACTAGAATCTGCAGAGTTCATAACCCCCAGCTGAACAAACAAAGCACTCCACTACATTTTTGTGATACCTTTAATTACCTTACAGATTTGGATAACCTTTTGAATGCAGGACTTTTACTGTAACAGATTATTCCTACACTTTGGTACTTCTACTTTTACTCAAGTACAATATCTAAGTACTTCTACTTTTACTCAAGTACAATATCTAAGTACTTCTACTTTTACTCAAGTACAATATCTAAGTACTTCTACTTTTACACAAGTACAAGATCTGACTCCCTCCCGTGTGATTATTCCAGGATGAAACCCTACCTGTTGGTGGTCATTAAGATGACCAGCATGATCCAGCAGGGGATGAATCCTGGGTTGCCGGTGTAGGTGGCGATCACTAGCCCCAGAGAAAGTGTCAGCATGATCATGTCGTTAATCACCAGGTGGATGTACAGCACATACCTGCAGGAGAGGGAGAGGAGGAGAAAAACAAGAAACATATGTAAACAGGAAAGAGATGGGAGCGTCATGTTGAAGATGTCCTCAAAAGTCACTGATTGGGTCATAATAATAAAAACATGAACATGTTTTGGAAACAATAATACCTATCTTTTTGTTTTTTCCATCAGATTTGACTTTTGTACTTCTAGCATACTACTGGAGTTATTGGGATATTTGAAACACTCCTATGTACCACCCAATTCCTCAAATAGTCTATCCAATCGAATACAAATACCAACACATTAGTAAGGTCTAAGGCAGTGGTTCTCAACTGGTGGGTCGCGACCCAAAAGTGGTTCGCGGACCCGTTTCGAGTGGGTCACGGTCCGGATGTGTGAGTGAAGAGAAAGTGAGGGGGAAAAAGTCAAACTTTTATTTTGAAGGCCCTATTTTCTAACGCTGTGCATGCAATATGCGTTGGACTGGAAGTACCGGAGACCAGTAGTCACGTAGTGAGTCTTCTGGCCAATCAGAATCAAGATTGTTGCCGGAAGTCCCCACGGAGAATCATTTTGCGGTAGAACTATTCTTTATACATCCATGGGTACAACTTCAGATAAAAATGAACACATAATGAAATATGACCCTCGGTTTGATGATTGACAGGTCACAGAACAATGGGGGCTATCTACCCTTACCCACAATTTAAAGTAATTCACACAGACTCTCTCCTCTTTACTCTTCTCGCAGCAAGATGTCAGAACAAAGTGAAAAACAAACAATGGCATAAAATATTATTAATATTTCGGGTAATAATAGATTTATTTATTTTCTTCACAGAGTGTACCAGAATGCGTAGTTTATGTTAGTATTTCTAAAAATCTCTTAAAAGCATACTTTAGTTCTGTGAAGGGATATATGCACTGTACTTCACTTTAATTCATATTGTATGCTGCAAAGCGTATATTACAGCACGATTTTTTGTTGAATAGATTTGAGTGCTTCAAAATGTTGGGTCGCGATTTATTGACCAAATAACAAGTGGGTCCCGATGCCTGACCAGTTGAGAACCACTGGTCTAAGGTCTAATCTATATCTGTCATTGTGATGAAATAGCAGGTTAAAGCAGGATGAACAATCATGCAACAAAGAAGTAAAACAACAGCTTTGAACTACAGTCTAGTCCTAAGAAAGTCCTCTGGACAATTAGGTGTTATTTAATACAACAGGTTCGTTTTTGACATGGAGCAAAATGATGTGCAATGCTTTACTGACACTGTAGAGGGCAGAAAGTCAGTTAAAGAGTGAGAGTAAAATAAGTCAGCAGTTGAGAGCAGATTTAAACTATTTCAGTTTCAATAATGCCTCCGATAAATTGGAACCAACATGCAATGTGTTGCTTTAGTAAAGCCTTTCAGATTTCACAATATGAGTACTGTAGTCTAAGGTTAGCACTGTCAGAATATTAGCTGAACATACCATGGACTGATCATTCACAGTTTAAACCTCTTCATTTGAACCACTGATTACAGAGGGCCCAAAAAACACTTTTCTGGAAACTAAATCCAAATTAAATCTGAATGATCTACTCTCATGGATCACTGTGACTAAAACAACATTGGATAAGGGCTGCACAATTCATATATATATGTTATGCACTATATATACAAGTACAATAATCAAATCTCAGGATGCAAAATATTTGTGAAAGACTAAATATGTTTTAAAAATAATAACAATAATAATAAAAATACATGTTATATATATATAGCACTTTTCCTGGTGCTCAAAGTGCTTTACAAGCAAGATACAAATACAATGTTTAGAAGAACCGTTGAGCTGCAGAGATATCAAAGACTATACATATCGTATCCTGCACATCAGTCTCTCCAATTATTGTGAATAATGTCGCATTTGCAATATCAGTCAAATCATCGCAGAAAGTTATTTTTTCCAAACTGTGCAGCTCACGTTTCAATCATTTAGTATTTCTTGTTTTAGGGCGACAGCCTTTCCATATGTTAAAAGGACATTTGCTGTCACCTAAAAAAAGTTTCAATCTACTTGTTTTAGAGCAAAGCATTAATACAACAGCTGATTCCAACCTTTTTTACAAACGTGTAAGTGCCACACTCTCCATTTAGACATTTAAGCAGATCTGAATATCAAGTACAATCTGTTTTACTGTGACTATGTTCACATATTTGTTTATCACCTGGGGTCTCGCTGGAAGTCCTTGCTCTTGAAGTATGTGTAGACAAAAGCTCCATTGATGCAGATGATGCTGAATACCAGGACAAAGGTGATGAAGTTCTTTGTGAAAGCTTCGTTATAGCTGTCGAAACGTCTGCTGGAGTTCATATTGTCCTCAGAGCTGGAGACACAGAACACAGAACACAGATGAAATGAGAATAAGAGCCTTCGTTGTTCTTTAGTGAATCAGACTCCTTAGCTTAGCTCTAAACATGCCTGCTGTACGAGGAACAGGAAGAGCAGCAGTTCATTATATAACAATGATACAAATATAACAAAATGTAAACTAATATATGTTAACATAGTGGTTGGATTTATTTGTATACTATAGTATTAGAAAAATAACATTATATTTATACATTTTATACCAATTTACATCGATCAGCAGTTTATAAATGTTCAATCAGTCGTCTGTAATTAAAATGATAAATGCATACATTCAGAATATTGCTTTAAATGACATTTTAAATATATTAATTTCACTATTTGTGCACCCAGTCATACACATTACATTTAAACTATCCACAATATAAATACAGTAAGAACGTTTTTTTTAAAACATTGCAACATTAAATCGTTTAACAAGAAACACTTAATATCAGCTGCAGCGACAGAGTCTCACCTGCTGACTCTCTGAATCCTCCAGCTGCCAGTCAGCTCCTTTATAATGTGTGTGTGTGTGTGTGTGTGTGTGTGTGTGTGTGTGTGTGTGTGTGTGTGTGTGTGTGTGTGTGTGTGTGTGTGTGTGTGTGTGTGTGTGTGTGTGTGTGTGTGTCTGGGGTTGGTCTGTTAAGGTTTTGGCAACGCAATATTTGTATTGCACTTAACATTGAATTAAACAGAGAACTTCTTCCACTTCCAGGCTTGCACAGAACTTGAATAACATTTCCTTTTATTTCCTCCACAATATAATGTAGAGCTGATCCTGCTGAACAAAAAAACGTAAGTACGATAAATCAGACCCCACGCAGCTTTCTCATCTGTTTGTCATTATTGGTGTCATTTTCTGGTTGCTATCAAATGCCATTGTTTCCGCTGAAACGGTGGTTGACTCATCAGAACAGAGTGGGCGAGCTGACCAATCAGAGCACATTGACGTGACGTGGCAAGATGGCGGCCGGCATTTCGGGCGCAGTGGCAGCGATCTATCTGTGCATGGTTGCTCTGAATCTCGGGCCTCTGTTCGGCTACACCACTCATCTTGCCCCCTTGGTAAAACAACACGCGGGGGATACATCATTATTTGCACCAGCAACATGGCTGAATATCAAGCGCTTCGGCTATGGTCGGCAAGTAATATAAAGTACATTCATCAGGCACTCCTGGCAGACTCTCTCCAACACAAAAAAGGGACACAAACGAAAAAAGGAGAATATTGGGCTATTGGCTCTACTGTGTCTCTTGCTCTCGGGAGATATCCACCCGTGTCCGGGTCCCGGCGTCGCTTCCATCGACCTGACAGCTGGCGGCCCGGCCGCCGAGCTCCACACGCCGCCGGCCGGTTTCCGAAGAGGCTGGCTAGCTGGACAGCTAGCACAGCCAGCGGGTCTCTGCGGTCTCTACCCACACCGTTGGAGGACTGCGGGTCCACAACGAGGCCTGGTATCCGAGGAGCAGAGATCCACACACAACCATCTAACTCCAGAAGAGGCCGGATAGCTCCCACACCACCGGAGAGCTTCAGGTCCACACCGAGGGCTGGAGGTGTAGCGGTGGAAATCCACGCGTCGCCGGCTGGCTTCAGACAAGGCGGGCTAGCTGAACAGCTAGCTCTGCCGAGGGACTGTGGGTCAGCGCCGATGGCTTGCGGCCTAGCAACAGAGAACCACAAACCAACAGCTAGCTCTGTCGGCTCCACTATCAACAACGGCACCGAGGTAAAGCCTAGAAATCCGGTATTTAAAAAACATTGTTACACAAAAATGTTTCAAACAGTGAATCAAGCAAAAACAGTGTGGGATCCTCGGTGCAAGCCGAAGGGACTATTCAGTGGACATTTACATTTCCGCAGCTTATGCAACAAACATGAACAGTTAGAACATCTCCTCCTTGAGTCCAATATTGACTGTTTGGGAATATCTGAATCTTGGCAAAAACAGTAGTCACCATCTTCTATTGTATCTTTGTCAGGATAGAATATGTTTAGGAAGGACAGACTGAAGGGAAAAGGAGAGGTGTGTTGCTTTATGTGAGGAATACCCTTACTTGTAGGGAGATTGCTCTTCCAGCTAATGTTGATTTTGATTGTGTTGGTGTGGAAATCACACTATCTGAGGAAATGTCCCTCACCATGATTTGCCTATATCGACCACCCACCGCTAAGGTGGATTTCTATGACCAGGTAAAACTCATGCGGAATTCCTGCGACTCCAACAAAGAGCTAATTATTTTAGGAGACTTTAACATAAAGTGGAATTACAGACAAAATAGAAAGAACATAAAACGGATCACGGATAAACACAACTTAATACAGCTAATGGATCAACCGACTAGAATAACCAAACCCTCCAAGACTATGATAGATTTAGTATTTACTAACAAAGCTGACAGAATAGTTAAAAGATACAACTTCCTAACTGGTCTTTCTGACCATAATCTTGTTCTTTTTGGCAGGAAACTCAAAAAAAAAAAAGGTTCATGGCCACACCTGAAACCCCTGCCTTGGGTTCACGCTTCATCCCCAAAGACCTGCAACAACATTTTATGGATGCAGTGAAAATGATTAATTGTGGGGGACACTCACGGTGAGATGACGCAGACAGCTGCAGCATGCCTGTGAACGGAGCAGGAGTCCAGCAGACTGAAGGTTCCACGCCAGCATCTCCCACAGTTCAATGAATTGACCTGAACATCAGCAGGAACTACACGGACCACTATTGCGGTAAGCATGTTGTAACTTCCGGTTGTTGTTGTCATCTCCGGGTATCCCGTGTGCCTGTTCTGTTGCTGATAGCTTATTATCTTAACTTAATCGATCGTTTTAAACTCTTGATCACGGCAACTGCCTGACGTTGTAATCACACGTTACTACAGCTTAAGCACTCACAAACTCTCCTTCTCTTAGCGACTGTAACTCCACAGTTGCCTACACTCTTTTCGGGTTTGCTAACGGTAGCTACTTTAGCTTGATAGCTAGCCATGGCTCTTTCCCCACCCTCGGGTGCTATTTCCTGCTCTAACTGTCTCATGTTTGGTTACTCCCCTACCTCCTTTACTGGTACCGATACATGTGTTAAATGTAGTATAGTTGTTAGGTTGGAGGCGGGAATCATAGCCATAGAAGCCCGGCTCCGCATCTTAGAAAATAACTCAGCTACAGTAAAGCCCATGTTAGCCGGTGCGGACCGGCAAAAGGTAGCTCCTCTTAGCCGTCCCCCGGCAACTCCCGAGCAGCAGGGAGAATGGGTGACTGTTCAGAAGGGGCATAACGCGAAACCCGCAGGTCCCCACCAACCCGTTCACGTATCTAACAGATATTCCCCACTCAGCGAGACACCCGCTGAGAAGCCAACTCTGGTTATTGGTAGCTCTATTATGAGACACGTGAATTTAGAGACCGAAGCGTCCACAGTCACATGCATTCCGGGGGCCAGAGCGGGCGACGTTGAGGCGCATCTTAGACTGCTGGCTAAAAATAAACGTAAATACAGTAGGATTGTTATTCACGTCGGTGGTAATGATGTTCGTTTACGCCAATCAGAATGCACCAAACTTAATGTGGCGTCGGTGTGTAGTTATGCTAAAACAATGTCGGACACCGTAATCTGCTCTGGTCCCCTCCCCAATCTGATCAATGATGACATGTATAGCCGCATGTCATCATTTCAGCGCTGGTTGTCTTGGTGGTGCCCAGCAAACAATGTGGGCTTCGTGAATAATTGGACAGCCTTCTGGGGAAAACCTGGTCTGATTAAGAGAGACGGCATTCATCCTACTTTGGAAGGTGCAAATCTCATTTCTGCAAACATTTCAGGGCTCTGTGGACTTAATCCATGACAAACTGGAGTTGAGACCAGGAGGCAGAGTCGCAGTCTTACACGCTTCTCTGCGCTCTCTCCTAGGCAGTCATCCATAGGAATCCCGAACCCAATAAAATACCCAATATTAACGGTGTGCGTGTCTGCCCAAGGACAATTTAAGGTAAAACCTAATAGAGGTGTCATACATAATAACCTAATAAAAGTAAATGTAACAACTACTACAGTGCAACAAAACAGGAAGGTTAAATGTGGTCTCTTAAACATAAGATCTCTAGCATCTAAAGCAATACTGGTAAATGATTTAATATCAGATTATAATATTGATATATGCTGTCTCACTGAAACTTGGTTGAGACATGAAGAATATGTCAGAATAAATGAGGCCACTCCACCCAGCCATATCAATACTCATATTGCCCGAGGCACGGGCCGAGGAGGTGGAGTTGCAGCAATCTTTGACTCAAGTTTACTTATCAATACTAAACAAAAATTAAATTATACCTCCTTTGAAAGCCTCATTTTCAGTCTTACGCATCCGACCTGGAAAACTTTGCAGCCAATCTTATTTGTTACAGTGTACCGTGCACCAGGTCCTTATTCAGAATTCTTATCAGAATTCTCTGAGTTTTTATCAGCTTTGGTTCTTAAAACAGATAAAGTAATTATCGTAGGTGACTTTAATATTCATGTTGACGATGATAAAAATAGCCTTACTGTTGCATTTAACTCTATATTAGATTCTGTTGGTTTCTGTCAGAGTGTAAATAAACCAACCCACTGTTATAATCACACTCTTGACCTTGTTCTGACTTATGGTATTGAAATTGAGCAACTATTAGTCGAACCGCATAATCCTGCTTTATCCGACCATTTCTTAGTAACTTTTGAAGTACTGTTACTAGACTACAAAGCATTAGCCAAAAGCTCCTGCAGCAGAAACCTATCTGTTAGTGCTATAGCCAAATTTAAGGAAGAGAC
Source organism: Notothenia rossii (assembly GCF_949606895.1). Taxonomy (NCBI): domain Eukaryota; kingdom Metazoa; phylum Chordata; class Actinopteri; order Perciformes; family Nototheniidae; genus Notothenia; species Notothenia rossii. The sequence goes on from NC_136903.1 coordinate 89,025,947, forward strand.
TCCACCAATACTTAACTCGATAGCATGTCTGCATGTAGGGGAGGAAACTTATACAAAATGTACACCACCCCAAATTGATCATGTTGTTGATAGTGCTACAGATGCGCTGCGAATAAAATTAGACTCTGTTGCTCCTTTGAAAAAGAAGAAAATAAAACAACATAGATTAGCTCCATGGCATAATGCCGAAACCCGCAAAATAAAGCAAAAGTCGAGACAACTTGAAAGGATATGGCGTTCCACTAAACTTGAAGAATCTCGTTTAATTTGGCATATTACACTCAATGAATATAAGAAAGCACTGCGTAAAGCGAGAGCAGCATACTACTCTTCATTAATAGATGAGAATAAGAATAATGCAAGATTTCTTTTCAGCACTGTAGCCAGGCTGACAGAGAGCCACAGCTCGACTGAGCCTTCTATTCCCATAGCACTCAGTAGTAATGATTTTATGTGCTTTTTTAACGATAAAATTGTTACTCTTAGAAACAAAATCAATGACCTCTTGCCTTTAACCAGTATAGTGTTATCAACAGCTCCCGGAAACGTAAGTTCTAATAATATTACACTAGATAGTAAACTAGAATGCTTTTCAGCCATAAACCTTGAACAATTAAATTCAATGATTCTCTCTTCTAAACCATCAACGTGTATCTTAGACCCGATTCCAACTAAACTGTTAAAAGAAGTTTTTCCATTAATTAGCACTTCTTTATTAAATATTATGAATATGTCTTTATTATCAGGCTATGTTCCACAATCATTCAAAGTAGCAGTGATAAAACCGCTTCTTAAAAAGCACAACCTCGATCCAGAGGTTTTAGCCAACTATAGACCTATTTCTAATCTTCCGTTCCTCTCAAAGATTCTTGAGAAAGCAGTCGCAAAACAGCTGTGTGATTACTTAAAAAACTATGATTTATTTGAAGATTTTCAGTCTGGCTTTAGAACACAACATAGCACAGAGACAGCTCTGGTTAAAGTCACAAATGACATTCTAATAGCCTCTGACAAGGGACTTGTCTCTATTCTTGTCTTGCTCGATCTTAATGCTGCATTTGATACTATCGACCATGATATCCTATTGCAAAGACTAGAGCACTTAGTTGGCATACAGGGAACTGCTTTAGGCTGGTTTAGGTCCTATCTATCTGAACGCTCTCAGTTTGTACGTGTCAACGATGAATCTTCCATGCAAACCAAAGTTAGCCATGGAGTGCCACAGGGCTCAGTGCTTGGACCTATTTTGTTCACCCTATATATGCTTCCGTTAGGCAATATTATAAGGAATCATTCTGTAAACTTTCATTGTTATGCGGATGATACTCAACTATATTTATCAATCAAGCCTGATGAAATTAATCATCTAAATAAAATTCAAGACTGCCTCAAGGACTTAAAAACGTGGATGACCTTAAATTTTTTGATGTTAAACACGACCAAAACTGAAGTTATTGTACTTGGCCCGAAGAATCTACGAAACAAATTATCTAAAGATATATTAACTATGGATGGCATTAATTTGGCCTCCAGTGAGACTGTAAGGAATCTTGGTGTTATATTTGATCAGGATTTATCCTTTAACGCCCACATAAAATCAATTTCAAGGACCGCCTACTTCCATCTACGTAACATTGCAAAAATCAGGCATATCTTGCCTCAAAACGATGCAGAGAAACTAGTCCATGCATTTGTTACTTCAAGGCTGGATTATTGTAACTCCTTATTATCAGGGTGTACCAAGAAGTCAGTCAAGTCGCTTCAGCTGATTCAAAATGCTGCAGCTCGTGTACTAACCAGAGTTAGGAAAAGGGACCACATTACTCCTGTTCTGGCTGCCTTACACTGGCTCCCTATAGAACACAGGATAGAATTTAAAATTCTTCTTCTTGCCTACAAAGCCCTTAATGGGCAGGCGCCATCTTACCTTAAAGAACTCATTATACCCTATTGTCCTACTAGGGCATTGTGTTCCAAGAATGCAGGGTTGTTGGTTGTTCCTAGAGTCTCTAAAAGTACAATGGGAGCCAGAGCCTTTTCTTATCAAGCTCCACTTTTGTGGAATCAGCTTCCAGTTTGTGTTCGGACGGCAGACACCCTATCCGTTTTTAAGAGTGCGCTTAAGACCTTCCTTTTTGATAAAGCTTATAGTTAGGGCTGATTAGATTCAGCCCCTAGTTTTGCTGATATAGGCTTAGTTTGTCGGGGGACATCTTACTTCTTCCTTCTCTCTGTCTATACCTGTGTACTCTCATGTTCCGATTAACCCAGCTTCCCCAAATGTCTTTCTTTTTGGTGTCTATATACGCCGGGATCCGGAGTCATGGATGATCCTGCGGTCCTGTGTCATGGATTGCGAGTCCTGGATCTTGAGTCGTGGCTGTGGTCCTGGATCATAAGTCCTGGATGGATATACTCATGGATTCATCTTCCTATTATACACACATGCATTTCCAAACATTTGGACTACCTATGTTGCAAATGTATTATCTTTTCAATTTACACACGGCATCTATTGCACGTCTGTCCGTCCTGGGAGAGGGATCCCTCCTCTGTTGCTCTCCCTGAGGTTTCTCCCATTTTTCCCTTTAAACTGGGTTTTCTCTGGAAGTTTTTCCTTGTACGATGTGAGGGTCTAAGGACAGAGGGTCTAAGGACAGAGGGTCTAAGGACAGAGGGTGTCGTATTGTCATACTGATATTCTGTACAAACTGTGAAGTCCACTGAGACAAATGTAACATTTGTGATATTGGGCTATATAAATAAACATTGATTGATTGATTGATTGACACTCTGTCCTCTGAAGATATTGGAGAAAACAGTGATCTGTTTATATCTCAAATTAACTTGACTTTTAAGAAAGATATCCAATACCATTCAATTCAACTTGCAAAATTGTAAACAAATTAGTCCTTTCTTAACTGTCAATGCTGCAAAGTCATACCTCCACTGTATGATTCTATCCCACATTGAATACTGTTTGACAAACTGGTCGTTTGCTTGTGCCACACACCTGAAACCCATAGAACAGCTGTTCAAGAGAGCTATCCAGGTGTTTGACAGAAAGCCACATTCATTCCACCACTGTACCATCCTTGAGAAACACAATTTCTTGAGTTTTGACAATTTTAACTCTTTTAAAAGTATGTGTTTTTTTTAATAAATGTTTACATGGACTGCCCCCGCCCCCCTAGTGGAATTCATCCACAAAAAACACACTGGACGCTGCAGTAGGTCAGAAACCAGAGGAGACTGTGAGGTCCACCATAGACGGACACCTTTTGGACAAAATGTCTTCTCCGTTAAAGGCAGCTCATTTTGGAATAGCCTCCCAACTGAGATACGGGATTGTCCCTCTCTCAATAGCTTCAAAGGTCAACTCAGAGAATGGTTGAGAAACAAACAGACGTGCAATCACCGCTAAATGCTCTTTAACACAGGGGTATCTCCTCTTGCACTTTATGCAGCTCTTGTATCTTATCTTGCACTTTATATGTCGTAGCTGCTACATTGTGCTGCCATGTGGTAAATGCTTGTATGCTGCTCATGCTCTTCCTGCATATCATGTATTTATTTTTGATATGTTTATAAATGTCATGTTCTTATATGTTGTATGTGACGGGACTACGGATGGGAATCAGCTCAAAGCTAAAATCCGGCTCATTTACAATTGATAGCATTATTTTGTTTTAAAGTGTTCATCAATGTGCAATGTCCTGGTTCAAATAAACGATTAAATGAAAAAAATGAAATAGGGAGGGGAGGGGATAGGAGCTCCAAAAAGAAAACTGTAAATTATAGTGTCTTTCCAAATATAATTTTTTACTTATAGTGAAAACTACCCTTGGAAGATGGTAAGGTAGATCAAAACCTTTAGGAATACAAAGTGCAACATATAATAAGTACCCTGTATCAAGATTGATGCAAAACAAGTGATATTTGACCTTTTTAGAGAGGTTTAGCAAAACAAACTCCACCTCTGAGGTGATTTGGGTGGAAATGGGGGTTTTACCGTTTCTCTGGAACCCATTGGTTGATTTTGGTGATTGACATCTCTTTCTGACCGTTAGAGCCAATAAAATCAAAGGGGAATCTCCCCACTCACACACATGGTAAAACAAAAAGGTGGGGGCCTCGCGCATGCAGTTTTGCATCAGAGTGAAGCTGTCTCTAGCTCTGACATCTAGAAACGGAAAAGCAGGTTTATTGCTCATGGATCATCAGAAATTATTCAAAGTGACACAGACACATTGGATTAACCTATGGATTAACTTCAGCATCGTTTTTATCGTTTTAATGCCATTGAAGACCACTTTTCACCAGACTACGACAAAGGTAAGCCATGTTAGCGTTTTTAGCTACCTAGCGCCACATATTTTGATGTCTGTTTTTGTTTATAAAGTCGCGAGTTCGTATCATTGAGTGATAATGTATGTACCCCTCGATTCTGTGTCCCCTCACGATGTGAAACGATGTGTTGGATGTGCAGAAAAAAATAATAATAAGGTTTTGTGAGTGAATTTCGGTGCAGTCATCTGTTAGCATTTTTCGCTTGTTGCTAATTCAGAGGCTCAGCGTTAGCATTGTGGGCTTTTAAAAAAAAAGAAAATTAAAATGATCAGTTAGATGAGTTTCTTCCCGTTACATGGATATAAAACATTCATAGTTTATTAAATGGACATGCCCTCAGACACTGTTTCCTGCAAGATGTTGCAGGAGGGCCCCGGTACCGGGGTCTCTCGGGTTTAACAGGTTAAACATGCAAATCCCAGGTCTTGATTGACTTCTTGCACTATTTGTTTAATTGTTTTATATATTATGTTGGATTGTTGGAGGAGCTTGGGACTTGAGTTTTTCATTGCCACATCTCCACTGTAGCTGTGCCTCTGACAATAAAGCTTTGAATCTTTGAATGTACAGTCTCTCTCAGTGTATCGCCTGTTTGGACGTTCTCCTCGGTCGTACTTTCATCCTATCCTCCACTGTCCTGCATCCTTTAAAGCAGAAATGCATCCGGATGTTTCTGCGGAACTTCTTGTCTCTGATGCCGTAGATGAGTGGGCTGAGAAGACGAGGAAGAACGTTGGTGAAGAGGAAGGTGCTGAAGAAGATGTCTGTTCTCTTGTGGGGCCAATTGGTGACGAGGAAGAGGTTGATGAAGGGCGCGATGAAGGACAGCAGGCAGAGGAGCAGCTGGACCCCGTGGAGCAGGATGGTGTTTCGGGCATTTGTCATCGAGGCTCGACTCACACCTGAAACCCCCCGAGCTGCGAGGAGCACGTTGAGATAGGTGAGGACCACCGTGAGGAAGACGAAGGAGAACAGGAGTACCTGAGGAGGAAGAGGGGACTACTTATTAACAGAGATGGCAAAAGTACACACATCCTTTCCTCAAGTAGAAGTACAGATACTCGTGTTTAAAATACTCTGGTGAAAGTAGAAGTTCTGACTAAACTTCTTTACTCAAGTAAAAGTAAAGAGGCTTTGAAATGTACTTCAGTAAAAAGTACCCATAACTAGCAGCTGTTTTAAAGAGTACCTGACCTCCCTTTATATTAATAGAACAATAATGTCATTGTTAGCTAATGAATGTTTCCATGCTGAAAAACGGCAACATGACAACGTTTTCATTGGTCCCTCTTCTTTAGAGAAGACCAGGAAATGATGGATACACGGATCGTGTTCAAATCAATAGGCACGCAATGACTCTAAATAATAATGATCACGCCACCAAACACACATTCAAACTGAAGGAACCAGCCTGTTTGGAAAATGTAACAAGTAGAAAGTGGTATTTGTGCAGTAACCCCAGCGGCACCACGAGGAGAGCAGCCACCATGAGACCCAGAGTCTGCATGATGGTCAAAGCTGTCACCGTTGCCCCCTGTCGCAGTCTGCAAACTGCCTGAAGCAGGGATGCCTGTCTTCTCTCTGACAGGGTGGCACGTTGTCTGCCTGCATCGAGCAGAATCCCCAGATACTCCACCTGCTGGTGAGGTATGGGACTGTTCTTCAAAACGTGGATGACCTTAAATTTTTTGATGTTAAACACGACCAAAACTGAAGTTATTGTACTTGGCCCGAAGAATCTACGAAACAAATTATCTAAAGATATATTAACTATGGATGGCATTAATTTGGCCTCCAGTGAGACTGTAAGGAATCTTGGTGTTATATTTGATCAGGATTTATCCTTTAACGCCCACATAAAATCAATTTCAAGGACCGCCTACTTCCATCTACGTAACATTGCAAAAATCAGGCATATCTTGCCTCAAAACGATGCAGAGAAACTAGTCCATGCATTTGTTACTTCAAGGCTGGATTATTGTAACTCCTTATTATCAGGGTGTACCAAGAAGTCAGTCAAGTCGCTTCAGCTGATTCAAAATGCTGCAGCTCGTGTACTAACCAGAGTTAGGAAAAGGGACCACATTACTCCTGTTCTGGCTGCCTATATCCCTATAGAACACAGGATAGAATTTAAAATTCTTCTTCTCGCCTACAAAGCCCTTAATGGGCAGGCGCCATCTTACCTTAAAGAACTCATTATACCCTATTGTCCTACTAGGGCATTGCGTTCCAAGAATGCAGGGTTGTTGGTTGTTCCTAGAGTCTCTAAAAGTACAAAGGGAGCCAGAGCCTTTTCTTATAAAGCTCCACTTTTGTGGAATCAGCTTCCAGTTTGTGTTCGGACGGCAGACACCCTATCCGTTTTTAAGAGTGCGCTTAAGACCTTCCTTTTTGATAAAGCTTATAGTTAGGGCTGATTAGATTCAGCCCCTAGTTTTGCTGATATAGGCTTAGTTTGTCGGGGGACATCTTACTTCTTCCTTCTCTCTGTCTATACCTGTGTACTCTCATGTTCCGATTAACCCAGCTTCCCCAAATGTCTTTCTTTTTGGTGTCTATATACGCCGGGATCCGGAGTCATGGATGATCCTGCGGTCCTGTGTCATGGATTGCGAGTCCTGGATCTTGACTCGTGGCTGTGGTCCTTGATCATAAGTCCTGGATGGATATACTCATGGATTCATCTTCCTATTATACACACATGCATTTCCAAACATTTGGACTACCTATGTTGCAAATGTATTATCTTTTCAATTTACACACGGCATCTATTGCACGTCTGTCCGTCCTGGGAGAGGGATCCCTCCTCTGTTGCTCTCCCTGAGGTTTCTCCCATTTTTCCCTTTAAACTGTGGGTTTTCTCTGGAAGTTTTTCCTTGTACGATGTGAGGGTCTAAGGACAGAGGGTGTCGTATTGTCATACTGATATTCTGTACAAACTGTGAAGTCCACTGAGACAAATGTAACATTTGTGATATTGGGCTATATAAATAAACATTGATTGATTGATTGATTCTTCTTCCAATTGACCGCAATCCCCACTTGGATCAATTGGGCTGTGTTTGCCCCTTCCCTGGACCTGGCCATGACTATCAGGTCGTAAAAGAAAACCCTCATGCCATGGTCGCGAAGCGGCTGAAGCGCTGTGGCCACACATTTGCTGAACGTGTGTGGGGATAGGGAGTGGCCTAACGGTAGTCTGTTGGACTCGTAGGCTACCCCCTGGAAGGCAAAACGCAAATACTTTCTGTGCTTTGGAGCAATTTCGAAAGTAAGCGTCCTTCAAGTCGATGGTTGTGAACCAACCGCCCGGCTGCAATACTTCCAGTAATTGTTTTACATATGGAACTTTTTGCAGGCAATGTGCTGATTTAGGCTGCGAAGATCCAGAATGGGTCTGAACTCTGGACGCACGACTCCCGATTCTGTCTTCTTGTAAACCAGGAAGTACATAGCAAAGCCACTTTTCTCTGTCCTGAGAGTTCACAACAGACACAGCCTGTTTTTGCAACAGGGCCTGAATCTCTGTTGAAAGGAAACCTATCTCCTCCTGGGATGATAAATGTGTCTCTCTTATGCCCCTGAATGGAGGAGGGACTCAGCAAAACTGGAGTGAGTACCCCAGCTTCAGCGTCCTGTCCATCCATTCTGTCAGTACACAGCTGAGCTTCCATTCCTCATACAACTGTGTTAGGGGACTTGCAAGCAGCTGCAGAGTCGCAGCTAAGAAGCTGTAGTACTCTCTGGTGGCCCATTCCCCGCCAAACCTTCCATAAAAGGAAGATTGGCTGTTGAGCATATTTGTATAATAACAAAGTCATGTTTCAGTTCATGTGTATGACATCATCAGAATGTGCCTGAAACGTGGTGATGCTAATGAGCATGCGCTGATACAATAAACGGCCCCATACTCCAGGCCAAACTCTGAGCGATGTGGTCGTGTGTTTTTTCTGTCCGTTAGCATACTTACAAGCTACTTTGGTTGACTGCAAACGTGGAGACTTCTGCTGAATATAATGTCAGTCTCACGCAACATTGGCCCATGGGGGGCTGACACAGAAAGGGCCGATTTTCTACTGAGGTCCTTGAACGCACCGCTGCAGCTCTCGGGGGGGCGCGCGCCCCGTCATATTGCTGTCCTCACACAGACAGTGAAGTGCATCAATCGGAGCTATTACACTATGCGAGGTGTGTTTTCTGACAACAACACGCCGGCCGTAATGTCCCAGCACCCGCATAGCGCTTTGACAGCACTTCCTGTGGTTTATCACACTCACATGCGCGCGCCCACTGGCTGCCTCCTTTACTGGAGTTACAACTGGGGCGGCGAGTGGGGAATTGTGTCTCATAATGGGTGCCCAATTAACATCGTATGAAACGGATCTTGTCGATTTCAACGATACATTTATGGGGAAATGTGGAATTGTTGAGAGAGATGACTCTTACTCTGGGATAAATGCAATCGTTTTTATTGAATGCATTTTTCACACACACATCACTCTAGGGTTACAATACGTAACCCACCGTTCTTGCAACTGGGCCTGAATTTCTGTTGAAAGGAAACCTATCTCCTCCTAGGATGATAGATTTGCCTCTCTTATGCCCTTGAATGGAGGAAGGACGCTGCAAAACTGGAGTGAGTACCCAGTCTCAGTGTCCTGTCCATCCACTTTGTCAGTACACAGCTGAGCTTCCATTCCCCATAAAACTGTGTTTAGCGGACATGCAAGCAGCTGTGGAGCCGCCGCTAAGAAGCTGTAGTACTCTCTGGTGGCCTCATCACCGTTCCCATCAACATCCCTTAACACCTGCATTGAGGAGATAAAGTTGCTTGGATGCAACAAAACTTCCTGCAGGTCAATAGCTCCAAAACAGAAGCTAGTGTAGTTGGCACACCAAACCAGGTCCAGTCATCCCGCATAACCCACATGACCTTTTCTGGCCAAAACATACCCCTCTCCACAGCAGTTACCAACCTGGGTATAAGATTTGACAGACATCCGACCTTTGACACCCACATCAAACGTCTGTGCAAAACCTCCTTCTACCACCTCAGGAACATTGCAAAACTCCTGTCAGATGCTGAACAACTGGTCCATGCCTTCGTCTCCTCAAGGCTTGATTACTGCAATGCTCTCCTCATCGGGACTCCTAGCGGGAGCCTTCAGAAGCTCCAATACTTACAGAACAGTGCCGCTAGGATCCTGATGAGGGTGAGAAAATACAACCACATCACACCCGTTCTTCATTCCCTCCACTGGCTTCCTGTCTCATTCAGGATCGAATACAACATCGCACTACTGACCCATCAATGCATCCACGGGAATGCTCCTGCATACCTGAAGGAACTTCTCACATCACAAACCTCCACACACAACCTCCGTTCCACAACAAAGGCTGCTTCGCCCCCCGAGGACCAAACTCCGCACAATGGGGGATCAGGCTTTCTGTGCAGCTGCTCCTCACCAGTTGAATTCCCTCCCAGACCACCTGAGGACTCCACAGACCACTGACGCCTTCAAGAAAGGCCTAAAAACCTTTATTTAAAAAAAAGCCTTAAATTAAACTTTTATTTATTTTGTTTGTTTTTATTATGCCTCCTGTAGCACCTTGGGATTGCTGTTAGCAATGAAAGGCGCTTTACAAATCGGATTTATTATTATTATTACTCCGCTGCCAAACCTTCAATAAAAGGACGTTTGGCCCATGGGGGGCTGACACAGAAAGTGCCGATTTTCAACTGAGGTCCTTGAACGCACCGCGGCACGCTCTCGTGGGGCCGCGGCTCCGTCATAATGCCGTCTCTTTGAAACGGACATTATGGGGAAATGTGGAATTGTGGAGAGAGATGACTCTTACTCTGGGATAAATGCAAACTCAACACACACACCAAGTCTAGAACTAGGGTTACAATACGTAACCCACCGTTCTTCTGCGGAGGTCCTAGAACGCACCGCGGCCACTCTCACGGCCCGTCCACACAGCGGCGTGCGTTGAAAGCTTCACCATTCACTTTGAATGGGGTGACGTCACTTTTCGCCGAACTGCATTGTGGGAAGCGACGCGGAGCTTTGCTGGCGTGGCTCGCTGCAAAAGTTGAGCAATGTTCAACTTTTGAAGCCTCGGCAGCCAATCGGATCATATGCCAGTACAAGCTCTAGCCAATCAAACCGCTGCTTGTGTGTCAGGGGCGGGAGATTCATGTGATTGGTTGTTGGTCGAGTTTCAGACACGCCCGCCGGCAAGCTTCAACACACGCCGCCGTCATGGAGCCGCGCGCCTTAGTATTAATGCTGTCTTTCACATTCAACGGTGAATTGCATTAATCAGAGCTATTATAGCAGGCAAGGTGTGTTTAGCGGGGCAGAGGTTCACTGCCCAGCCTGCTGCCTGCTGGAAGCAGATGGGCTGCCACGCTCCGCCGCCATGGTCATCACCAGGGGGAAGTCCTGGCGGACAGACCTGGGCGGTGGACTTCCATGGACGCCGGACCCGGAAGTGCCCGACAACGAGAAGTCCTCATCATCTTCCTCCCCGGCAAACGGAGCCATCCGCCCTGCTGGAATGGAGAACGTGAATGGCACCGCCTCTGCCATATCCTGGTCCCCCAAATACTCGAAGCAGAGGTGGTGGGGATTGGCGCCCGCTATTAAGCCAGGGCACGAAGGACAGGCCCGGGTCTCTAGAAGTGGCGACTCCATGAAGGTATGATAACTTCTTTCTTCTTCTTTCAAACGTTTTACTTTCTCTGAGGTGTTGTCCTGCTCAGTGAAGAGAAAAGGATGACAGGATCAGGAGGCGTGGCCGCATTATATACTGTGTGCCTGCGCGCGCATTCAGGTAGGCTCGCCCTGATTGGCCGGCTACGTTTATACAAACTCAGTGTGTGAATGCTCGCATAGCATGGTAGAGAGTAGTACCCATAGAGCCCAGTAGAGGGCGGAGCCTGTGTGAGATATAACTAAAGCTATTCCATAAATGTAGTCGAGTAAAAGTACACCATATACCTCTGAACTGCAGTCGAGTAGAAGCACAAAGCAGACCAAATGTAAATACTCAAGTGAAGTACCTCAAAAGTGTGTTTAAATACTTAACTGAATGTACTTACTTTACACCACTGCCTGAGGGAAAGGCGTGACAAACACAAATATCAGGGAGAAATTCAACGAGATAACAAATACCTCCACCACTAGACTGAGGGTCTCGTGGTACCGTGTGTTGTAGACGAAGGCGGCGTGACAGAGGACCGTCTTTGAGAAGACAGACAGAGGCTGAGTGATGAGGATGATGATGATGTCAGTGAAGGCAGGGATGAAGGACACGAGCCAGATGAGAGCGATGAGGAGGTGGGCTCTCTGCACCGTGCAGATCTGGACGTGATGAAGAGGAAGACACACGGCGATGTAGCGCTCCAACGCCATGCCAGCCAGATTCAGAGGGCTGTTCCTGGACACACACACACACACACACACACACACACACACACACACACACACACACACACACACACACACACACACATTTTGATCTGTTAGATATATAGATAGATACTTTATTAATCCCAAATTGGGAAATTCTACTTTTACTCAAGTACAAGACCTATTGTAACACCTGTTGGTGGTGATTAAGACGACCAGCATGATCCAGCAGGGGATGAATCCTGGGTTGCCGGTGTAGGTGGAGATCACTAGCCCCAGAGAAACTGTCAGCATGATCATGTCGTTAATCACCAGGTGGATGTACAGCACATACCTGCAGGAGAGGAAGAGGAAGAGGAAGAGGAGGATAAAAACAAGAAACATATGTAAACAGGAAAGAGACGGGAGCGTCATGTCGAAGGTGTCCTCAAAACCTGGTTGAAGTCACTGACTTGGTGGTTATAATAAAAACATGAACATAGTGATGACATTTTTTGTGAGTTTCAGAAAAAACAATACCTATCTTTTTGTTTTTTCAATCAGATTTGACTTTTGTAATTCTAGCATACTAATGGAGTTATTGGGACATTTGAAACATCCTATGTACCTCCTCAAATTGTTCATACATAAGTAAGGTTTCATCTATATCTGTCATTGTGATGAAATAGCAGGTTAAAGCAGGATGAACAATCATGCAACAAAGAAGTAAAACAACAGCTTTGAACTACAGGCTAGTCCTAAGAAAGTCCTCTGGACAATTAGGTGTTATTTTAAACAACAGGTTAGTATTTGACATGGAGCAAAATGATGTGCAATGCTTTACTGACACTGTAGAGGGCAGAAAGTCACAGTTAAAGAGTGAGAGTAAAATAAGTCAGCAGTCACTGGTAAGAGAAGGCAAAGCTACAAATCTAAATGAGTGCAGATTAAAACCGGAGCAGCTTCATGTCTCAGTTTCTATAATGCCTCCGATAAGTTGGAACCAACATGCAATGTGTTGCTTTAGGAAAGCCTTTCAGATTTCACAATATGAGTACTGTAGTCTAAGGTTAGCACTGTCAGAATATTAGCTGAACATACCATGGACTGATCATTCACAGTTTAAACCTCTTCATTTGAACCACTGATTACAGAGGGCCCAAAAAACACTTTTCTGGAAAATAAATCCAATTTAAATCTGAATGATCTACTCTCATGGATCACTGTGACTAAAAAGACATGTGATAAGGGCTGCACAATTAATATATATGTTATGCACTATATGGACAAGTACAATACTCAAATCTCAGGATGCAAAATATTTGTAAAAGACTAAATATGTTTTAAAAATAATAACAATAATAATAAAAATACATGTTATATATATATAGCACTTTTCCTGGTGCTCAAAGTGCTTTACAAGCAAGATACAAATACAATGTTTAGAAGAACCGTTGAGCTGCAGAGATATCAAAGACTATACATATCGTATCCTGCACAAAAGTCTCTCCAATTATTGTGAATAATGTCGCAGTTGCAATATCAGTCAAATCATCGCAGACAGTTATTTTTTCCTAATTGTTCAGCTCACGTTTTAATCATTTAATATTTCTTGTTTTAGGGCGACAGCCTTTCCATATGTTAAAAGGACATTTGCTGTCACCTAAACAAAGTTTCAATCTATTTGAATCTACTTGTTTTAGAGCAAAGCATTAATACAACAGCTGATTCCAACCTTTTTTACAAACGTGTAAGTGCCACACTCTCCATTTAGACATTTAAGCAGATCTGAATATCAAGTACAATCTGTTTTACTGTGACTATGTTCACATATTTGTTTATCACCTGGGGTCTCGCTGGAAGTCCTTGCTCTTGAAGTATGTGTAGACAAAAGCTCCATTGATGCAGATGATGGTGAATACCAGGACAAAGGTGATGAAGTTCTTTGTGAAAGCTTCGTTATAGCTGTCGAAACGTCTGCTGGAGTTCATATTGTCCTCAGAGCTGGAGACACAGAACACAGAACACAGATGAAATGAGAATAAGAGCCTTCGTTGTTCTTTAGTGAATCAAACTCCTTAGCTTAGCTCTAAACATGCCTGCTGTACGAGGAACAGGAAGAGCAGCAGTTCATTATATAACAATAATACAAATATTACAAAGTGTAAACTAATGAATGTTAACATAGTGGTTTTGTGGGATTACAAATAACATTCTATTTACAGTATATCATTGTTTTTATTCTTTTACGCTCTGATATAAAATATTAAAACAAACAAAACACAATCAGAAAATCTAGATGTGTTTTTCTGCATTTAGTTGAAGCTTCTCGAGGCTTTTAAAGTTCTTTGGAAGAAGAACACAGTCAGACAAATGTATTATTATAATAAAAATATAACAACAAGTTAACATCTAAGGAAAGTTAACTTTGATATTTGAAAATGAATTAAGTTCACTATTTGTGCACCTAGAGTCATACATTTTACATTTAAACTATCCACAATATAAATAGAGTAAGTTTTTAAAACATTGCAACATTAAATCGTTTCACACTTCTTACTTCAGCGACAGACTCTCACCTGCTGACTCTGAATCCTCCAGCTGCCGGTCAGCTCCTTTATAATGTGTTTGTGTGTGTGTGTGTGTGTGTGTGTGTGTGTGTGTGTGTGTGTGTGTGTGTGTGTGTGTGTGTGTGTGACGAGCATAGTGAACTTTTGATCATTAAAGTTAGTGAGGATGTTCCCCAGCAATCAAAATTTGCATTAATTTGCCGACTTTGAAATTGAAATGTATAGATGCATTCAGGATTATATTTACATTTGATTTAAAGTGTGTGTGTGTGTGTGTGTGTGTGTGTGTGTCTGTGTCTGTGTGTCTGGGGTTGGGCTGTTGTTAAGGTTTTGGCAACGCAATATTTGTATTGCACTTAACATTGAATTAAACAGAGAACTTCTTCCACTTCCAGGCTTGCACAGAACTTGAATAACATTTCCTTTTATTTCCTCCACAATATAATGTAGAGCTTATCCTGCTGAACAAAAAAACGTAAGTACGATAAACCAGACCCCACGCAGCTTTTTCATCTGTTTGTCATTATTGGTGTCATTTTCTGGTTGCTATCAAATGCCATTGTTTCCGCTGAAACGGTGGTTGACTCATCAGAACAGAGTGGGCGAGCTGACCAATCAGAGCACATTGACTTGACGTGGCAAGATGGCGGCCGGCATTTCGGGCGCAGTGGCAGCGATCTATCTGTGCATGGTTGCTCTGAATCTCGGGCCTCTGTTCGGCTACACCACTCATCTTGCCCCCTTGGTAAAACAACACGCGGGGGATACATCATTATTTGCACCAGCAACATGGCTGAATATCAAGCGCTTCGGCTATGGTCGGCAAGTAATATACAGTACATTCATCAGGCACTCCTGGCAGACTCTCTCCAACACAAAAAAGGGACACAAACGAAAAAAGGAGAATATTGGGCTATTGGCTCTACTGTGTCTCTTGGTCTCGGGAGATATCCACCCGTGTCCGGGTCCCGGCGTCGCTTCCATCGACCTACTAGCTAGTGGCCCGGCCGCCGAGCTCCACACGCCGCTATTCGGTTTCCAAAGAGGCTGGCTAGCTGGATAGCTAGCACCGCCAGCGGGTCTCTGAGGTCTCTACCCACACCGTCGGAGGACTGCGGGTCCACAACGAGTCCTGGTATCCGAGGAGCAGAGATCCACACACAACCATCTAACTCCAGAAGAGGCCGGATAGCTCCCACCCCACCGGAGAGCTGCAGGTCCACACCGAGGGCTGGAGGTGAAGCGGTGGAAATCCACGCGTCGCCGGCTGGCTTCATACGAGGCGGGCTAGCTGAACAGCTAGCTCTGCCGAGGGACTGTGGGTCAGCGCCGATGGCTTGCGGCCTAGCAACAGAGAACCACAAACCAACCAACAACGGCACCGAGGTAAAGCCTAGAAATCCGGTATTTAAAAAACACCGTTACATAAAAATGTTTCAAACAGTGAATCAAGCAAAAACAGTGTGGGATCCTCGGTGCAAGCCGAAGGGACTATTCAGTGGGCATTTACATTTCCGCAGCTTATGCAACAAACATGAACAGTTAGAACATCTCCTCCTTGAGTCCAATATTGACTGTTTGGGAATATCTGAATCTTGGCAAAAACAGTAGTCACCATCTTCTATTGTATCTTTGTCAGGATAGAATGTGTTTAGGAAGGACAGACTGAAGGGAAAAGGAGGGGTGTGTTGCTTTATGTGAGGAATACCCTTACTTGTAGGGAGATTGCTCTTCCAGCTAACGTTGATTTTGATTGTGTTGGTGTGGAAATCACACTATCTGAGGAAATGTCCCTCACCATGATTTGCCTATATCGACCTCCCACCGCTAAGGTGGATTTCTATGACCAGGTAGAACTCATGCAGAATTCCTGTGACTCCAACAAAGAGCTAATTATTTTAGGAGACTTTAACATAAAGTGGAATTACAGACAAAATAGAAAGAACATAAAACGGATCACGGATAAACACAACTTAATACAGCTAATGGATCAACCGACTAGAATAACCAAACCCTCCAAGACTATGATAGATTTAGTATTTACTAACAAAGCTGACAGAATAGTTAAAAGATACAACTTCCTAACTGGTCTTTCTGACCATAATCTTGTTCTTTTTGGCAGGAAACTCAACAAAAAAAAAGGTTCATGGCCACACCTGAAACCCCTGCCTTGGGTTCACGCTTCATCCCCAAAGACCTGCAACAACATTTTATGGATGCAGTGAAAATGATTAATTGGGGGGGACATTCTGAAGATATTGGAGAAAACAGTGATCTGTTTATATCTCAAATTAACTTGACTTTTAAGAAAGATATTAGGAAAGTATCCAATACCATTAAATTCAACTTGCAAAATTGTAAACAAATTAGACCTTTCTTAACTGTCAATGCTGCAAAGTCAAACCTCCACTGTATGATTCTATCCCACATTGAATACTGTTTGACAAACCGGTCGTTTGCTTGTGCCACAAACCTGAAACCCATAGAACAGCTGTACAAGAGAGCTATCCAGGTGTTTGACAGAAAGCACAATTCATCCCACCACTGTACCATCCTTAAAAAACACAATTTCTTGAGTTTTGACAATTTTAAGTCTTTTAAAAGTATGTGTTTTTTTTAATAAATGTTTACATGGATTGCCCCCCCGCCCCCCCAGGGGAATTCATCCACAAAAAACACACTGGACGCAGCACTAGGTCAGAAACCAGAGGAGACTGTGAGGTCCACCACAGACGGACACCTTTTGGACAAAATGTCCTCTCCGTTAAAGGCAGCTCATTCTGGAATAGCCCCCCAACTGAGATACGGGATTGTCCCACTCTCAATAGCTTCAAAGGTCAACTCAGAGAATGGTTGAGAAACAAACAGACGTGCAATCACCGCTAAATAAATGCACTTTAACACAGGGGTATCTCCTCTTGCACTTTATGCAGCTCTTTTATCTTCTCTTGCACTTTATATATCATAGCTGCTACATTGTACTGCCATGTGGTAAATGCTTGTATGCTGCTCATGCTCTTCCTGCATATCATGTATTTATTTTTGCTATGTTTATAAATGTCATGTTCTTATATGTTGTATGTGACGGGACTACGGATGGGAATCAGCTCAAAGCTAAAATCCGGCTCATTTACACTTGATAGCATTATTTTTGTTTTAAAGTGTTCATCAATGTGCACTGTCCTGGTTCAAATAAACGATTAAATGAAAAAAATGAAATAGGGAGGGGGGGGGGATAGGAGCTCCAAAAAGAAAACTGTAAATTATAGTGTCTTTCCAAATATAATTCTTTACTTATAGTGAAAACTACCCTTGGAAGATGGTAAGGTAGATCAAAACCTTTCGGAATACAAAGTGCAACATATGATAAGTACCCTGTATCAAGATTGATGCAAAACAAGCGACATTTGACCTTTTTAGAGAGGTTTAGCAAAACAAACTCCACCTCTGAGGTGATTTGGGTGGAAATGGGGGTTTTACCGTTTCTCTGGAACCCATTGGTTGATTTTGGTGATTGACATCTCTTTCTGACCGTTAGAGCCAATAGAATCTAAGGGGAATCTCCCCACTCACACACATGGTAAAACAAAAAGGTGGGGGCCTCGCGCATGCAGTTTTGCATCAGAGTGAAGCTGTCTCTAGCTCTGACATCTCAAAACCGAAAAGCAGGTTTATTGCTCATGGATCATCAGAAATCATTCAAAGTGACACAGACACATTGGATTAACCTATGGATTAACTTCAGCATCGTTTTTATCGTTTTAATGCCATTGAAGACCACTTTTCACCAGACTACGACAAAGGTAAGCCATGTTAGCGTTTTTAGCTACCTAGCGCCACATATTTTGATGTCTGTTTTTGTTTATAAAGTCGCGAGTTCGTATCATTGAGTGATAATGTATGTACCCCTCGATTCTGTGTCATCTCACGATGTGAAACGATGTGTTGGATGTGCAGAAAAAATAAATAATAAGGTTTTGTGAGTGAATTTCGGTGCAGTCATCTGTTAGCATTTTTCGCTTGTTGCTAATTCAGAGGCTCAGCGTTAGCATTGTGGGCTTTTTTTTAAAAAGAAAATTAAAATGATCAGTTAGATGAGTTTCTTCCCGTTACATGGATATAAAACATTCATAGTTTATTAAATGGACATGCCCTCAGACACTGTTTCCTGCAAGATGTTGCAGGAGGGCCCCGGTACCGGGGTCTCTCGGGTTTAACAGGTTAAACATGCAAATCCCAGGTCTTGATTGACTTCTTGCACTATTTCTTTTATGTCTTATTATATATTATGTTGCATTGTTGGAGGAGCTTGGGACTTGAGTTTTTCATTGCCACATCTCCACTGTAGCTGTGCCTCTGACAATAAAGCTTTGAATCTTTGAATGTAAAGTCTCTCTCAGTGTATCGCCTGTTTGGACGTTCTCCTCGGTCGTACTTTCATCCTCTCCTCCACTGTCCTGCATCCTTTAAAGCAGAAATGCTTCCGGATGTTTCCGCGGAACTTCCTGTCTCTGACGCCGTAGATGAGAGGGCTTAGAAGACGAGGAAGAACGTTGGTG
This sequence comes from Notothenia rossii, assembly GCF_949606895.1. Lineage (NCBI taxonomy): Eukaryota > Metazoa > Chordata > Actinopteri > Perciformes > Nototheniidae > Notothenia > Notothenia rossii. Next base: position 89,044,826 of record NC_136903.1, read on the forward strand.
AAGAGGAAGGTGCTGAAGAAGATGTCTGTTCTCTTGTGGGGCCAATTGGTGACGAGGAAAAGGTTGATGAAGGGCGCGATGAAGGACAGCAGGCAGAGGAGCAGCTGGACCCCGTGGAGCAGGATGGTGTTTCGGGCGTTTGTCATCGAGGCTCGACTCACACCTGAAACCCCCCGAGCTGCGAGGAGCACGTTCAGATAGGTGAGGACCACCGTGAGGAAGACGAAGGAGAACAGGAGTACCTGAGGAGGAGGAGGGGAGTACTTATTAACAGAGATGGCAAAAGTACACACATCCTTTACTCAAGTAGATGTTCAGATACTCATGTTTAAAAATACTCTGGTGAAAGTAGAAGTACTGACTAAAGTTCTTTACTCAAGTAAAAGTAAAGAGGCTTTGAAATGTACTTCAGTAAAAAGTACCCATAACTAGCAGCTGTTTTAAAGAGTACCTGACCTCCCTTTATATTAATAGAAAAATAATGTCATTGTTAGCTAATGAATGCTGAACAACGGCAACATGACAACGTTTTCATTGGTCCCTCTTCTTTAGAGAAGACCAGGAAATGATGGATACACGGATCGTTTTCAAATCAATAGGCACGCAATGACTCTAAATAATAATGATCACGCCACCAAACACACATTCAGACTAAAGGAACCAGCCTGTTTGGAAAATGAGAGAAGTAGAAAGTGGTATTTGTGCAGTAACCCCAGCGGCACCACGAGGAGAGCAGCCACCATGAGACCCAGAGTCTGCATGACGGTCAAAGCTGTCACCGTTGCCCCCTGTCGCAGTCTGCAAACTGCCTGAAGCAGGGATGCCTGTCTTCTCTCTGACAGGGTGGCACTTTGTCTGCCTGCATCGAGCAGAATCCCCAGATACTCCACCTGCTGGTGAGGTATGGGACTGTTCTTCTTCCAATTGACCGCAATCCCCACTTGGATCAATTGGGCTGTGTTTGCCCCTTCCCTGGACCTGGCCATGACTATGAGGTCGTAAAAGAAAACCCTCATGCCATGGTCGCGAAGCGGCTGAAGCGCTGTGGCCACACATTTGCTGAACGTGTGTGGGGATAGGGAGTAGCCTAACGGTAGTCTGTTGGATTCGTAGGCAAAACGCAAATACTTTCTGTGCTTTGGAGCAATTTCGAAAGTAAGCGTCCTTCAGGTCGATGGTTGTGAACCAACCGCCCGGCTGCACTAGTTCCAGTAATTGTTTTACATATGGAACCTTTTGCAGGCAATGTGCTGATTTAGGCTGCGAAGATCCAGAATGGGTCTGAACTCTGGACGCACGACTCCCGATTCTGTCTTCTTGGAAACCAGGAAGTACATAGCAAAGCCACTTTTCTCTGTCCTGAGAGTTCACAACAGACACAGCCTGTTTTTGCAACAGGGCCTGAATCTCTGTTGAAAGGAAACCTATCTCCTCCTGGGATGATATATGTGTCTCTCTTATGCCCCTGAATGGAGGAGGGACCCAGCAAAACTGGAGTGAGTACCCCAGCTTCAGCGTCCTGTCCATCCATTCTGTCAGTACACAGCTGAGCTTCCATTCCTCATACAACTGTGTTAGGGGACTTGCAAGCAGCTGCAGAGTCGCAGCTAAGAAGCTGTAGTACTCTCTGGTGGCTCATTCCCCGCCAAACCTTCCACAAAAGGAAGATTGGCTGTTGAGCATATTTGTATAATAACAAAGTCATGTTTCAGTTCATGTGTATGACATCATCAGAATGTGCCTGAAACGTGGTGATGCTAATGAGCATGCGCTGATACAATAAACGGCCCCGTACTCCAGGCCAAACTCTGAGCGATGTGGTCGTGTGTTTTTTCTGTCCGTTAGCATACTTACACTACTTTGGTTGACTGCAAACGTGGAGACTTCTGCTGAATATAATGTCAGTCCTCACGCAACATTGGCCCATGGGGGGCTGACACAGAAAGGGCCGATTTTCTACTGAGGTCCTTGAACGCACCGCTGCAGCTCCCGGGGGGGCGCGCGCCCTGTCATAATGCTGTCCTCACACAGACAGTGAAGTGCATCAATCGGAGCTATTACACTAGGCGAGGTGTGTTTTCTGACAACAACACGCCGGTGATAATGTCCCAGCACCCGCATAGCGCTTTGACAGCACTTCCTGTGGTTTATCACACTCACATGCGCGCGCCCACTGGCTGCCTCCTTTACTGGAGTTACAACTGGGGCGGCGAGTGGGGAATTGTGTCTCATAATGGGTGCCCAATTAAAATCGTATGAAACGGATCTTGTCGATTTCAACGAGACATTTATGGGGAAATGTTTGAGAGAAATTGTTGAGAGAGATGACCCTTACTCTGGGATAAATGCAATCGTTTTTATTGAATGCATTTTTCACACACACATCAATCTAGGGTTACAATACGTAACCCACCGTTCTTGCAACTGGGCCTGAATTTCTTTTGAAAGGAAACCTATCTCCTCCTAGGATGATAGATTTGCCTCTCTTATTCCCTTGAATGGAGGAAGGACGCTGCAAAACTGGAGTGAGTACCCAGTCTCAGTGTCCTGTCCATCCACTTTGTCAGTACACAGCTGAGCTTCCATTCCCCATAAAACTGTGTTTAGCGGACATGCAAGCAGCTGTGGAGCCGCCGCTAAGAAGCTTTAGTACTCTCTGGTGGCCTCATCACCGTTCCCATCAACATCCCTTAACACCTGCATTGAGGAGATAAAGTTGCTTGGATGCAACAAAACTTCCTGCAGGTCAATAGCTCCAAAACAGAAGCTAGTGTAGTTGGCACACCAAACCAGGTCCAGTCATCCCGCATAACCCACATGACCTTTTCTGGCCAAAACATACCCCTCTCCACAGCAGTTACCAACCTGGGTATAAGATTTGATAGACATCCGACCTTTGACACCCACATCAAACGTCTGTGCAAGACCTCCTTCTACCACCTCAGGAACATTGCAAAACTCCTGTCAGATGCTGAACAACTGGTCCATGCCTTCGTCTCCTCAAGGCTTGATTACTGCAATGCTCTCCTCATCGGGACTCCTAGCGGGAGCCTTCAAGAAAGGCCTAAAAACCTTTATTTTCAAAAAAGCCTTAAATTAAACTTTTATTTATTTTGTTTGTTTTTATTATGCCTCCTGTAGCACCTTGGGATTGCTGTTAGCAATGAAAGGCGCTTTACAAATCGGATTTGTTATTATTATTATTACTCCGCTGCCAAACGTTCCATAAAAGGACGTTTGGCCCATGGGGGGCTGACACAGAAAGTGCCGATTTTCAACTGAGGTCCTTGAACGCACCGCGGCACGCTCTCGTGGGGCCGCGGCTCCGTCATAATGCCGTCTCTTTGAAACGGACATTATGGGGAAATGTGGAATTGTGGAGAGAGATGACTCTTACTCTGGGATAAATGCAAACTCAACACACACACCAAGTCTAGAACTAGGGTTACAATACTTAACCCACCGTTCTTCTGCGGAGGTCCTAGAACGCACCGCGGCCACTCTCACGGCCCGTCCACACAGCGGCGTGCGTTGAAAGCTTCACCATTCACTTTGAATGGGGTGACGTCACTTTTCGCCGAACTGCATTGTGGGAAGCGACGCGGAGCTTTGCTGACGTGGCTCGCTGCAAAAGTTGAGCAATGTTCAACTTTTGAAGCCTCGGCAGCCAATCGAATCATATGCCAGTACAAGCTCTAGCCAATCAAACCGCTGCTTGTGTGTCAGGGGCGGGAGATTCATGTGATTGGTTGTTGGTCGAGTTTCAGACACGCCCGCCGGCAAGCTTCAACACACGCCGCGGGCCGTCATGGAGCCGCGCGCCTTCGTATTAATGCTGTCTTTCACATTCAACGGTGAATTGCATTAATTGGAGCTATTATAGCAGGCAAGGTGTGTTTAGCGGGGCAGAGGTTCACTGCCCAGCCTGCTGCCTGCTGGGAGCAGATGGGCTGCCACGCTCCGCCGCCATGGTCATCACCAGGGGGAAGTCCTGACGGACAGACCTGGGCGGTGGACTTCCATGGACGCCGGACCCGGAAGTGCCCGACAACGAGAAGTCCTCATCATCTTCCTCCCCGGCAAACGGAGTCATCCGTCCCGCTGGAATGGAGAACGTGAATGGCACCGCCTCTGCCATATCCTGGTCCCCCAAATACTCGAAGCAGAGGTGGTGGGGATTGGCGCCCGCTATTAAGCCAGGGCACGAAGGACAGGCCCGGGTCTCTAGAAGTGGCGACTCCATGAAGGTATGATAACTTCTTTCTTCTTCTTTCAAACGTTTTACTTTCTCTGAGGTGTTGTCCTGCTCAGTGAAGAGAAAAGGATGACAGGATCAGGAGGCGTGGCCGCATTATATACTGTGTGCCTGCGCGCGCATTCAGGTAGGCTCGCCCTGATTGGCCGGCTACGTTTATACAAACTCAGTGTGTGAATGCTCGAATAGCATGGTTGAGAGTGGTACCCATAGAGCCCAGTAGAGGGCGGAGCCTGTGTGAGATATAACTAAAGCTATTCAATAAATGTAGTCGAGTAAAAGCACACCATATACCTCTGAACTGCATTCGAGTAGAAGCACAAAGCAGAACAAATGTAAATACTCAAGTGAAGTACCTCAAAAGTGTGTTTAAATACTTGACTGAATGTACTTAGTTACTTTACACCACCGCCTGAGGGAAAGGCGTGACAAACACAAATATCAGGGGGAAATTCAACAAGATAACAAATACCTCCACCACTAGACTGAGGGTCTCGTGGTACGGTGTGTTGTAGACGAAGGCGGCGTGACAGACGACCGTCTTTGAGAAGACAGACAGAGGCTGAGTGATGAGGATGATGATGATGTCAGTGAAGGCAGGGATGAAGGACACGAGCCAGATGAGAGCGATGAGGATGTGGGCTCTCTGCACCGTGCAGATCTGGACGTGATGAAGAGGAAGACACACGGCGATGTAGCGCTCCAACGCCATGCCAGCCAGATTCAGAGGGCTGTTCCTGGAGAGAGACACACACACACACACACACACACACACACACACACACACACACACACACACACACACACACACACACACACACACACACACACACACACACACACACACACACACACACACACACACACACACACACACACACACACACACACACACACACACACACACACACATTTTGATCTGTTAGATATATAGATAGATACTTTATTAATCCCAAATTGGGAAATTCTACTTTTACTCAAGTACAAGACCTATTGTAACACCTGTTGGTGGTGATTAAGACGACCAGCATGATACAGCAGGGGATGAATCCTGGGTTGCCGGTGTAAATGGAGATCACTAGCCCCAGAGAAACTGTCAGCATGATCATGTCGTTAATCACCAGGTGGATGTACAGCACATACCTGCAGGACAGGAAGAGGAAGAGGAGGAGGAGAAAAACAAGAAACATATGTAAACAGGAAAGAGACGGGAGCGTCATGTTGAAGATGTCCTCAAAACCTGGTTAAAGTCACTGACTTGGTGGTTATAATAAAAACATGAACATAGTGATGACATTTTTAAGGTTTAATCTATATCTGTCATTGTGATGAAATAGCACGTTAAAGCAGGATGAACAATCATGCAACAAAGAAGTAAAACAACAGCTTTGAACTACAGGCTAGTCCTAAGAAAGTCCTCTGGACAATTAGGTGTTATTTTGAACAACAGGTTAGTATTTGACATGGAGCAAAATGATGTGCAATGCTTTACTGACACTGTAGAGGGCAGAAAGTCACAGTTAAAGAGTGAGAGTAAAATAAGTCAGCAGTCACTGGTAAGAGAAGGCAAAGCTACAAATCTAAATGAGTGCAGATTTAAACCGGAGCAGCTTCATGTCTCAGTTTCTATAATGCCTCCGATCAATTGGAACCAACATGCAATGTTTTGATTTAGTAAAGCCTTTCAGATTTCACAATATAAATACTTTAGTCTAACGTTAGCACTGTTATGGCCGGTCCACACGGCAGCGTACGTTGATGCTTCAACGCAGCTTCCCATTAACTTTGAATGGGGTGACGTCATGCTTTGCCGAACTGCATTGTGGTTCCGTCGCTTCGCTTTGATTCATGGGATTGGTTGTTGGTCGAGCTTCAGACATGCCCGCTGGCAAGCTTCAACGCACGCTGCCGTGTGGACGCTGCGTTACGGTACGTCCACACGGCAGCGCGACCAACAACCACTTAAATTGGATTGAGATTAGTTTAACATTAATCTCCCGCCCCGGACACACAAGCACGCAGTTTGATTGGCTAGTGTTTGTACTGACATATGATTTGATTGGCTGACGCTTCCGTCGAAGCTTGAAAAGTTGAACTTTTCTCAACTTTCGAAGCGAGCAATGTAGCCAAAGCGACGGAACCACAATGCAGTTCGGCAAAGCTTTACGTCATCCCATTCAAAGTGAATGGGAAGCGTCGCCGTTGAAGCACGCGATGCTGCCGTGTGGACGTACCGTCAGAATATTAGCTGAACATACCATGGACTGACAATTCACAGTTTAAACCTCTTCATTTGAACCACTGATTACAGAGGGCCCAAAAAACACTTTTCTGGAAACTCAATCCAATTTAAATCTGAATGATCTACTCTCATGGATCACTGTGACTAAAAAGACATGTGATAAGGGCCGCACAATTAATATATATATGTTATGCACTATATGGACAAGTGCAATACTCAAATCTCAGGATGTAAAAATATTTGTAAAAGACTAAATATGTTTTAAAAATAATAACAATAATAATATAAATACATGTTATATATATATAGCACTTTTCCTGGTGCTCAAAGTGCTTTACAAGCAAGATACAAATACAATGTTTAGAAGAACCGTTGAGCTGCAGAGATATCAAAGACTATACATATCGTATCCTGCACAAAAGTCTCTCCAATTATTGTGAATAATGTCACAGTTGCAATATCAGTCAAATCATCGCAGACAGTCATTTTTTTCGAATTGTGCAGCTCACGTTTCAATCATTTAATATTTCTTGTTTTAGGGCGACAGCCTTTCCATATGTTAAAAGGACATTTGCTGTCACCTAAACAAAGTTTCAATCTACTTGTTTTAGAGCAAAGCATTAATACAACAGCTGATTCCAACCTTTTTTACAAACGTGTAAGTACCACACTCTCCATTTAGACATTTAAGCAGATCTGAATATCAAGTACAATCTGTTTTACTGTGACTATGTTCACATATTTGTTTATCACCTGGGGTCTCGCTGGAAGTCCTTGCTCTTGAAGTATGTGTAGACAAAAGCTCCATTGATGCAGATGATGCTGAATACCAGGACAAAGGTGATGAAGTTCTTTGTGAAAGCTTCGTTATAGCTGTCGAAACGTCTGCTGGAGTTCATATTGTCCTCAGAGCTGGAGACACAGAACACAGAACACAGATGAAATGAGAATAAGAGCCTTCGTTGTTCTTTAGTGAATCAAACTCCTTAGCTTAGCTCTAAACATGCCTGCTGTACGAGGAACAGGAAGAGCAGCAGTTCATTAAATAACAATAATACAAATATAACAAAGTGTAAACTAATGAATGTTAACATAGTGGTTTTGTGGGATTAAAAAGAACATTTTATTTACAGTATATAATTGTTTTTATTATTTTACGCTCTGATATAAAATATTAAAACAAACAAAACACAATCAGAAAATCTAGATGTGTTTTTCTGCATTTAGTTGAAGCTTCTCGAGGCTTTTAAAGGCCTTTGGAAGAAGAACACAGTCAGACAAATGTATTATTATATTAAAAATATAACAACAAGTTAACATCTAAGGAAAGTTAACTTTGAATATAAATACAGTACGTTTTTAAAACATTGCAACATTAAATCGTTTCACACTTCTTACTTCAGCGACAGACTCTCACCTGCTGACTCTGAATCCTCCAGCTGCCGGTCAGCTCCTTTATAATGTGTGTGTGTGTGTGTGTGTGTGTGTGTGTGTGTGTGTGTGTGTGTGTGTGTGTGTGTGTGTGTGTGTGTGTGTGTGTGTGTGTGTGTGTGTGTGTGTGTGTGTGTGTGTGTGTGTGTGTGTGTGGGACGAACATAGTGAACTTTTGATCAGTAAAGTTAGCGAGGATGTTCCCCCGTCATCAAAATTTGCATGAATTTGCCAACTTTGAAATTAAAATGTATAGATGCATTCAGGATTATATTTACATTTGATTTAAAGTGTGTGTGTGTGTGTGTGTGTGTGTGTGTGTCTGTCTGTCTGTCTGTCTGTCTGTCTGTCTGTCTGTCTGTCTGTCTGTCTGTCTGTCTGTCTGTCTGTCTGTCTGTGTGTGTGTGCGTGTGTGTGTGTGTGTCTCTGTCTCTCTGTATGTCTCTATGTCTGTCTGTCTGTCTGTCTGTCTGTCTGTCTGTCTGTCTCTCTGTATGTCTCTCTGTATGTCTGTCTGTCTCTCTGTTAGTCTCTCTGTCTGTCTGTCTGTCTGTCTGTCTGTCTGTCTGTCTGTCTGTCTGTCTGTCTGTCTGTCTGTCTGTCTGTCTGCGGGTTGGGCTGTTGTTAAGGTTTTGGCAACACAATATTTGTATTGCACTTAACATTGAATTAAACAGAGAACTTCTTCCACTTCCATGTTGTGCTTTATTTCTGCTGATGTACAAACCAGGCTTGCACAGAACTTGAATAACATTTCCTTTTATTTCTTCCACAATACAATGTAGAGCTGATCCTTCTGAACAACGTGTAAGTATGATAAACCACAGATGTTATTTTCTGCAATAGTCCAAAATCCAATGGCGAAAATCCCGGAGGAGATGCTAACTTCCAGGTCGGACTACAAAAATACGTCATCTCTCCGCTCGTGATGTTACGTTGGCGAACGATCCGATTCTTTGGTACGACTCTAAGGTATGACTCTTTGGTACGAACGAAGGTAACCGAGTCGTACTTGGTGAGAGCCTAAGACACTCAAATCCAGCACCAGACCCTTTTTACGCTGCTATGGACAATCTTGCACTAATATTTTCCACAGTGGACAATTCTTGCACTAATGCACATTCTCAAATATTGAAGTGAATGTTATTTTGTATATATTGATTGTTGTGTTTTTATTTAGGTCTTAATGTGTGCACATGTAAAAATGTGTCTTTGATTCTGTATTTATAGGTATATACATATTTGCACACATATTTTTTTATACATTTGTTTTATATTGGGGATTGTGAGAAACTGAGTGAGTATTTCGATCCCTCTGTCTACACACAAACTGGAAGATTAACAATAAAGTTGACTTTGACTTGACTTTGATTATCCAGGTGAGTATTTCGCAGATGAACCTATTAACCCCGCCCCCTTAAAAAAAACCGGCTCTTTTGAACGGCTCTCGGAAAGGAACGGAGCCGTAAGATCCGGCTTCCTTCAAAGAGCCGTAATTCCCATCACTATGCCGCTCTACTTCCCCTAAATTTTCCCTTTCTGCAGCACCGGTCTGACCCTTGACACAGTTTTCCCCCGACAGGACAGGTACCGGGTCCAGTACTTCCTGAAATGCTCGTCCCTAAAACCGTAGATCACGGGGCTCAGGAAACGGGGGATGATGTAGACGACCAGGAAGAAGATGTAGCGGATCTCCAGACTGAAGCGAGGGAAAAGAGAGATGAGAGCCGCCTGAAGGGAAGGAACTACAAAGGCCAGCATGCACAGCAGCAGCTGGAACAAAATCAGAGAAATAGAAAAGTATATTTAGTTATTTATAACATTTACAACACACAATGTGATCTTCTAGAGTATTTGCTTGGACAACTATATGTACAAATCATTTAAAGTATAGATTGTGAAGCTATTAGTCCCCATCGTTAATCGTAAACAGTTTAATTGAGACGCCACTATTTGTGTTTTTCAACTTGTAGTAGCCTAATATTCAAATTATAAGGAAGAGGATTAGGGCCACATTGGAGAAACCGTTTTGGGATGGGACCAAAAGTTAAAAAAATCTGAGAAAAACTCAGATTTCTGTGGAAAAATAATTTGTTTTTTTTCGAAAATCTCAAAATACTAACAATAACAGTAGATTAGAAATAAATAAAATAACTGTTGGTCAGATATATGAATAATTTCCCATGTGGCCGTCTTCCGTACATTTACCTGTTAAATCTTAAAGGGAAGCGGTTGTGAAAAGTCAACCTGGAAAAAACTTATTTCTTGTTTCAAAAATGAAATCATGTTTGGCTCTTTTGGTTTTCAAGGTGGGTTGGGAGGGTTAGTTCTAAGAGAAAAATGGAAGTGGAAGTTAGATCATTGTGCTAACCCTAAACTAACCCTGATAGAACATGTATCCTGGTAAAACTAGTATCCCTTCTTGCCCTTCCTAAGAAAAGTGTCAAAGTAATCTCCAGGACATCCACCTGCAATGGGATCAATAAAGTACTTATCTTACCTTTCTATATAAACCCACCTGCAGTCCATGGAGCAGCACGGTGTTTCTCGCTCTCTTCACCGAGGCCAGACCAGTAGAAGCAGCCTGGGCCGCGAGCATGATCTTACAGTAGGTGTAGAGGAGAGTCAGAGCCACGAAGGACAAATAAACCCCGTCAAACACACAGTTCTTGTAGTAGATGGACGGGTGGCGGAAGAGCAGCGGGTGGTCGCAGAAGATGGGGGTGTTGAAGAGGGAAAGAGGCTGGTGGACGACGGTGATGAGCAGGTCTGTGAGGGGGGGCGTGGCGGTGAGGATGAGGATGATGAAGATGAGGAGGAAGGTGCGTGGGACGGAGCACATGTGGATGTAGTGCATAGGGAAGCAGATGGAGAGGTAACGCTCCAACGCCATGCCGGCCAGGATGAGAGGCGTGGAGCGGGTGGTGAGGACCGCCGTCATTATCTGAGGGGACAACAGGGGGGGGGGGGGGGGGGGGCGAATACTTTTCAACCCAGAATCACTTACACATAATGACGGAGATGGCAAAAGTACCCAGTACTCTAGTAGAAGTACAGATATTCGTCTTTAAAAATACTCGGATAAAAGTAGAGACACTACATACTGATATACACCTGAACATCAGCAGGAGAGGACTCTTTAAAGTAGAGACACTACATACTGATATACACCTGAACATCAGCAGGAGAGGACTCTTTAAAGTAGAGACACTACATACTGATATACACCTGAACATCAGCAGGAGAGGACTCTTTAAAGTAGAGACACTACATACTGATATAAACCTGAACATCAGCAGGAGAGGACTCTTTAAAGTAGAGACACTACATACTGATATACACCTGAACATCAGCAGGAGAGGACTCTTTAAAGTAGAGACACTACATACTGATATACACCTGAACATCAGCAGGAGAGGACTCTTTAAAGTAGAGACACTACCTACTGATATACACCTGAACATCAGCAGGAGAGGACTCTTTAAAGTAGAGACACTACATACTGATATACACCTGAACATCATCAGGAGAGGACTCTTTAAAGTAGAGACACTACATACTGATACACCTGAACATCAGCAGGAGAGGACTCTTTAAAGTAGAGACACTACATACTGATATACACCTGAACATCAGCAGGAGAGGACTCTTTAAATTAGAGACACTACATGCTGATATACACCTGAACATCAGCAGGAGAGGACTCTTTAAAGTAGAGACACTACATACTGATACACCTGAACATCAGCAGGAGAGGACTCTTTAAATTAGAGACACTACATACTGATATACACCTGAACATCAGCAGGAGAGGACTCTTTAAAGTAGAGACACTACATACTGATATACACCTGAACATCAGAAGGAGAGGACTCTTTAAAGTAGAGACACTACATACTGATATACACCTGAACATCAGCAGGAGAGGACTCTTTAAAGTAGAGACACTACATACTGATATACACCTGAACATCAGCAGGAGAGGACTCTTTAAAGTAGAGACACTACCTACTGATATACACCTGAACATCAGCAGGAGAGGACTCTTTAAAGTAGAGACACTACATACTGATATACACCTGAACATCAGCAGGAGAGGACTCTTTAAAGTAGAGACACTACATACTGATATACACCTGAACATCAGCAGGAGAGGACTCTTTAAAGTAGAGACACTACATACTGATATACTGATATACACCTGAACATCAGCAGGAGAGGACTCTTTAAAGTAGAGAGAATTATATGTCCTCTTTAACTTCCCTCGGTAACGACAGTGAGTCTTAGTTTGGGCAAAACACTTCAACATTCAAACATGTTTTTAATATATATATCTATAATATATGCCTAACAATAGTATAATAGGGCCTCTTCAAGATGCACGGCTCACCAGGAAGCAGCAGACGGAGGCGTGGATCTTCCTGAAGATGTAACTGACGACGTACAGCGCTGTAACGAGGCTGAGCTGCAGAGCGTCGTTGATCACCATGCAGATAAACATGATGTACCGTGGGTTCTCATAGAAGAGTCTGCAGTCAGAGAAAAACAAGAGGTTAGAGACTTAGACACTACAGGAGAGCTGCTAAAATTCTGATTTAAAAAACGTATTTATTTCCACAGCGGGAACATGAACATCGTTATAGCAAGAGGACAGTTCAGATAAATAGGGAAATAAAATGGAAAAACATCTGAATGAAAGAAGCTTACATTAAGAAAATTAAAATCAAATAAGTAAACATCCAATGTATCAGAACAAGTAGCAGCATTATAAAAGGTACATTAATATATATATACATTTAAAACAATACCATTATTTAACTGCACTTATTTTATGAAAGGTCAAATAAATATGATGATTATTAATATTATTATTAAATAGTAGATATTGCAAGATGTCATTCAAAATAGAGTTTAAGTTGTAGGTCATGAAGTAGCAGCCAGAATGATGTTAATGTTTGCACTTTCAAATTTACAAGATAATTGTACAGTTTTTGCAGCTAAAGACCTGCACAAGTAATAAGACAAAAATAAACTATAATCTTTTCAAAGGACCTACTAAAATCCATAAAATTTGAAATGCATCTCTTACTGCACTGACAAGCATACAGTGTCCCGCTGCTCCTGTGTTTTTATGAGGTGCTAAACACATTTCGTACAAAATTGGGCCATTTCTATGCAAAAGAGCCTCATTGCAAAGCAGTCAAATGTACAAAGATCAGCGTATATATACTGTATATGAGATATACACACATTTAAGGTGAAATACTATCATCCTAACCACAGCTACTGACTGCCCTTTATTTATTTATTTTCATTGTAACCTTTTATGTTCTTAACCTTTTTTATATTACCATATTTTATTCAATGTGTTCCTTAGATAACTTTTATTTGATTGCATTTTATTGAGAAGACGTGGTTTTAAAGTGTGCTATATAAATAAAATGTATTATTATTATTATTATTACAGTACACTAATTGAAGACAGGCGAAGGCCCAAACTCATTTATTATGGGATGCATTGAGAGGATGCATTTACAAATAAATAAAAAACTAAACTTGTTTTGTTTCTGCACGGCTGGAACCATGTGAATCCTCCCCCTGTGTTTGCTCAGAGTGACAGACAGCAGTTACCTGTGTTTGAGGAAGGTGTGCACCATGCTGCCGTTGATGACGCTGAGCACGAGCCACACCAACATGGCCACGATGTTCTTGGTGAGCGCGCTGGAGAAGTCGTCTTTGTTCAGATTCACAGCAGCGCCCCCTGTCAGAGAGGAGCTGTTATTACTGCCTGGAAGCAGCTGAAGAGGGTCAGAGGAGTTCAGCATCTCCTGCAGCTGCTCATAAACCTACAGGAGCACAGAGAGAATCATATCATGCTATATTTGAATAATATAGTGTAGGACCATACCTACATAAGAAATATATTTATACGTTTTATTTTTCAAAATACCAAACAGATCATGCATTTTATCCATTCCTCATTTCGCTCAATTTAACACTGCCTTTCATGCTCAGATTCTGTGAGAACAGCACCATCTACAGGCCTGAAATATGTACTACAGCGTCTCCAGCGCTTTCGAACGGCTATGTCCGTGGCTGTTTCCTCCTGATTGGTGGCGTTGGCTCAATAGCCGTAGCGCCACTTCTGTGACGTCACAGAAGTGTTCAAATCTGGATCTGTCTGTATCAGATCCGTTGCAGCCCCTTTTTTTTAGAGATTTGGGTATGGAGGAAAATAGAGAGGGTTGTGTTTTCTGACACTTGGTGGGTTCCCTGGAACACCTGGGACACATATTCATGTAGAAAAGACGTGCACAAGTGCATTTTGAATGATAGGTCAGTGCAATATTTGATTAGGGCAAGATATGTGAAAATATTTGGAATCAATTCTACAGAAATCTCTTGTTCAGTACAGATCCTCTGCAAAACATTAACACTATGATTACTTTTAATATATTCTTCTACAAGGGCTTCACAATAAATCAACATTTAATTCAAACATTGCTATGAGGACTAGTGCATTATCCTGATAAGTCAATGCAATATTAAAGGCAATATGTGTAAAAAATATATGGAATAAATTCTACAGACTTAATAAAATCCCCTTTTTTGTGCGATACACTCTGATCATTTTAATATATTTTTCAATCATAATAAACTCCTTTTATGTCACACACTACACTATAACTGTATCATTATTGACAGTAGGGCTGGACAGTTGATCAATATTCTTTCGTATATGCAAAATAGACAAGAGCAACGTCCGGATCGCAGTTAGAACAATATCTATTAAAGGTAAAATAGGTAAAAATACCTGAATGAAGTATTGTGGAGCAGCAGAGAGGTTTTACACACATGCAAGGGCTGCACAATCAATCAACATGTAATTCAAAATGGCTATAAGGACGAGTGCAAAGTCCAGATGAGTCAGTGCAGTATTAGATTAGCAAAAGATATGTAAATAAATCTAAAATAAATTCTATGGACTTTGTAAAATCTCCTTTTTGCTGCAGATTTAAAAATAACACTGAGGTCATTTTAATATATATAGTTATCTGTTCTTCTGTTAAACACACGACCATAACATTATCCAATCCAATCCAATAGCACATTTTAAAAACAGAGGGTTTGCCAAAGTGCTTAACAATGAACATAACATTATAATTACAAGAATAGATACAAGGAACACATAAGAATAGATAAATGGTCGATCCAGAGCCAGGGGGCTACCGCTGAGAAGGGTCGGTCTCCCCTGGTCTTTTTATTTAAATGATATATAGTAGTAGTATAGTATAGTATAGTAATATATGTATTCTAATTATGGACACTACTGCTGAACAGTCCATTTTCTAAATTTGAAATTGCAAAATAGGCGAGTGCATTAGGACGTAAGAACAATATTCATTAAAGGTAAAATATGTACAACATATCTGACTGAAGTTAACAAATCAATATCATTCTACAGACTTGATAAAACATCCTTAAGTGGTTCAGATCATCTTAGTAAACACACCGTGATTCTTTCATTATATTTTTATTTTTGAATTTAAATGAGAATAATGTTTAATTATCATTCCCTCAAATAGTACAAATATAGTCAAAATGATAAATAATAATTTGGTTTATTGTGTTATTCTGCAGCCCTGCATGTAAGCTTAATACAGTGATGATTAAGATATTAAATAGCAAACAATTGCAAAAGGCACATTTGCTCATATTATATATTTATGGTAACACTTTATTTGAAGGTACACAAATTCACCATCATCAACTAGTTGTTAATTAACATGAATATTATCAGTATATTGGCTCTTTATTAGTCAGTATAAAACACTTATTAATGCCTTATTCTACATGACCATATTCTACAAGTACGAGGCCATTAGTTGAGAGTCTTTGTCCTTAATAACCCTCTAATTAGTGCTTATTTATTCTAAGTAAGGACGTTGTTGTGTTTGTGTTTGAGTCTTAATATGCTCAACATGGGCCTATTAAGGCATTCTCTCATAATAACACCTAACAAATATGGTCTATTCTTATGTAACAAGACATGACACTATAAGTGTTAATTGTAACTTAGAATATGTTCCCTATTTTAAAGTGAAGTCTAGTTCATAACCAATAAGCTAGCAGTTTGACTCTAACATTAATGAACAACTGTTGAAGGTGAATATGTGTACCTTAATCTAAAGTGTTACCGTATGTATTTTAAATAAGAACATGCATATATTAAATAGAAGCTTTTCACTCGCACACACAAGCATTTCAAGGAATGTAGATGCATTATAACATAATATAATGCATGAAATAGACAGAATACAGTAATAAATAATCAAAAGGGACAGCTGTATATTTTAAGGGGCATAGACGAGCATGTGTTTAAAATATACGCTTTTTACTGGCTTGCAATTACTAAAAATATATATAAGTACAATTGCAACTGAAATGCATCAAATGTGAACAAATACAGACATTCAAATCTAACCTGCTCACACACTTGCAGCCACAGAGCGTCAGGAGTTCATGGCTCACGGCCTGCATCTGCATGAAGACAATAAAAAACACACATTCAGGATACTTTAAAGTGACATTAAATAATTGTTTCTATTGTTTTAATATAAAATATTAAAACAAACAAAACACAATCAGGAAATCTAGATGTGTTTTTCTGCATTTTGTTGAAGCTTCTCGAGGCTTTTAAAGGCCTTTTGAAGAGGGAAACCGTCAGACAAATTATAATCTAAATATAACAACATCTACACATTTAAGGCACCTTAACTTAGTGGTTTTGTCGGACTGTATTTGTGTAGTATTAGAAAAAATAACGTTATATTCATACATTTTATATCATTCAGCAGTTCATAAATATTCACTCTGTAGTCTGTAATGAAAATTATAAATGCATGAGTTCAGAATATTGATTAAAATGCGATTTAATTTCACTATTTGTTCACCTGGAGTCATAACTTATACATTTAAATGATCCACAATATAAATACAGTAAGCAAGTTTGATAACAACATGCAAAATAATACAATTTCATACTTTTTAAAAGAGGAAACACATGTTAATATCAGCTGCAACTTAAAGAAAATAGAGCATTAATAATAAAAATGTAAATTATATAATATATTCAAAGATAAAGCAACAGAGACCCTCTCTCACCTGCTGAGTCTCTGGCTCCTCCAGCAGCCTGTCAGCTCCTTTATAATGTGTGTGTGTGTGTGTGTGTGTGTGTGTGTGTGTGTGTGTGTGTGTGTGTGTGTGTGTGTGTGTGTGTGTGTGTGTGTGTGTGTGTGTATGTGTCTGTATGGGTATGTGTGTGTGTGTGTGTGTGTGTGTGTGTGTGTGTGTGTGTGTGTGTGTCTGTGTGTGGGGGTGTGTGTGTGTGTGTGTGTGTGTGTGTGTGTGTGTGTGTGTGTGTGTGTGTGTGTGTGTGTGTGTGTGTGTGTCGGAGCATCGCTGAGGCCGTTTACAAGAACGTGATCGTGACGGTCCTCCTATCATCAAAAGCTGTTATTGATGAAATACACCATCGCCTCAGCTGGGGCTTTCTCAAGGCTAAGGAAGAGAGTCTTTGAGAACCGTGACCTCCAAGCAAATACCAAAATCTTGGTCTATAAAGCTGTGGTGCTCCCCACTCTTCTGTATGGATCAGAAGCCTGGACCACATACAGCAGGCACTTAAAGGCACTTGAGGCATACCATCAGAGATCCCTCCGAAAAATCCTTAGGATTAGCTGGGAGGATCGGCACACTAACACCAGCGTCCTGGAGGAGGCTGACATTCCCACCATCACTGCCACCATTGCCCAAAACCAGCTCAGATGGACTGGCCATGTTATCCGCATGCCTGACTCTCGCCTCCCAAAACAAGTCCTTTATTCCCAACTTGCTAAAGGGAAACGGGCCACTGGAGGCCAAAAGAAGAGGTACAAAGATAACATAAAAACAAACCTAAAGAAGTGCCACATAGACCTAAAAGCTTGGGAAGACACGGCAACAAACAGGGCGACCTGGAGAAACCTTGTCCATGAGGGTGCTGCACTATACAATGATGATCTCTGCCATGCTGCACAAGACAAGCGCAGACTCAGGAAGGAGAGAGCAACCACCAAACAGGTCCAACCCAAACCCTCCACCACTACATTCCCATGTCCACACTGCACAAGGATAATCGGGTCCAGAATCGGCCTCTATGCCCACCTGAAGACCCACAAGGACCAAGAAGGAGGACAGTCATACTCGACTACGAGTGACCGCAGATGATGATGATGATATGTGTATGTGTGTGTGTGTGTGTGTGTGTGTGTGTGTGTGTGTGTGTGTGTGTGTGTGTGTGTGTGTGTGTGTGTGTGTGTGTGTGTGTGTGTGTGTGTGTGTGTGTGTGTGTGTGTGTGTGTGTGTGTGTGTGTGTGATTGTGTGTGTGTGTGTGTGTCGGAGCATCGCTGAGGCCGTTTACAAGAACTTGATCGTGACGGTTCTCTGCATCTCCATCAACTACATCAACGGCACCCTGATACACACCTTCAGGAAGCACCAGGTGTGTGTGTGTGTGTGTGTGTGTGTGTGTGTGTGTGTGTGTGTGTGTGCGTGTGTGTGTGTGTGTGTGTTTGACGAGCATTGTGAACTTTAGATTATTAAAGGTACTGTAGCAAAGATGTTCCCCCGCAATCAACATTTACATTAATTTGCCATCTTCTGCCAAAAAAAAAAAAGTGCACAGTTGTAGCATTACATTTATTAATGTAAAATATAGCTCGTGGAGCCTCGCAACGGAGAAACCGTTCCGTGTCACACTAATTGCGCCGCATAAGCGCATAGGTGCGGCTCAGGTGAGGCCCCCTCCACAAGGTGAGGCCCCACGCAGTCTGCATGATCGGCCTGTAGGGAGGGACGGCCCTGAGCACATTGCTTTTGTTATGTGCTCTAATAAATGACATGTGTCTAAAATACATATTTTAGAAATGAAAAAATAAATTGCTTGGTTCAGTTTGGACTGTATTTTATTAATTGTTATAAATACACATAAAAAATACAAATAATATTTGTTCCAATAGTGACGTTTCTTTGTATGCTGACCCTAAAGGTAGCATCGCAAATGGGATGGATAATGTCAGAAAATAATCTCTGTGTCAAACAAACCTTTATGATACTTACAAGTTTTGTTCAGCAGGATAATTTCCACATTTTAACACCACTCTATGATTTTAGAACCAAAAGGAGCTACAGCACGGTCACATGGCTTCACATCACCTCCACTAAGCTAAAGGTGGCACGAGTATGTGTACTTCTACTTGAGTAAAGGATGTGTGTACTTTTGCCTTCTCTGCCAGGAAGTGATAAAATGCTGACTCATTTCAGGATATAAGGATTCATTCCTGCATCACAGTGACTCTAAAATCCTTTAATTATTATATATATTTTCATGATTACATTCGAAATGTTTCTTTTCATGTCATTTTCTACTCGTCATGTCTGTTTGCGGGGGCCACTATCATCTTCACGTTGACCCGGCAGCTGTGCATTTTTAAGTACTTCCTGAACTTCTTGTCTCTGACCCCGTAGATTATGGGGCTGAGGAACCGGGGCAGGATGAAGACGATAAGGTAGTTTGCAAATCTGATTTCCCGCCTTCGTCCGGGGAAGATCGAGCTCAGAACAATCTCCACACTCGGAGAAATGTAGGAAAGCATGCACATCGCCAACTGAGCCCCGTGAAGCAAGATGGTTTTTCTGGCTCTTTTCGCAGACATTTTATCCGTCGATAAAGCCCGTGCTGCAAACACAATCCTCAAATATGTGAAGACTAGGGTCAGGAACACACAGGAGAAGTAAATTGCATCGAACGCTAGTCTTTTCTGAGCCAAAATCTGGTCTTTGAACACGTTTTGCCGCAAGCAGGACACCGACTCGTGGAAGAAGCTCATGGATTCTGTTGCTAGCGTCAAAAATAGATCGGTGATATCTGGAGCAGCGCCAATAAACCAAATCATCCCGATGACGATGTAAGTTCTCCGCACGGTGCAGATCTGTGTGTGGCGTAGAGGCTCACAGATGGCGATGTAGCGCTCGATGGCCATGCAGGCTAGATTAAGGGGCGTGTTTCTGGTGGTGAAGACGGCCACCAGGATGAAGAAGCAGCAGAGGGACACGTTGATCCGGTAGAAGATGTAGCTGAGGAGGAAGAGCGTGATGGTGACGGTCAGCTGGATGCTGTCGTTTATCACCATGTGGATGAAGAGGATGTAGCGAGGGTCTTCATAGAAAGTCTGCAGGATTACAAATGAGAAAAATATTGGGTCAGAAACCTTCAAAGGGCTGCATGATTTGGAATAAACGATCTTATTATCATTAATGTAATTAATATCATGTAATTTATACATCAACTTTACATCAATTTATACATCAACATGTGTCCCCTCTGTGTAAAGAGATTGTGAAAGTTTCAGGAAAAAAAATGTGCTCACTTTTTGTCCTGATCCTTTTATATAAAAACCTGAAAATGAGCTGATCAGATTTTGGCCACTTTATGATGTCATAACGATTTTTGGGCTTGTGTTACCATTAGCCAATCAGCAACCAAGGTAACCCCCACTTCAAATACTCTACTTCCTTGACATGCTTCACGTTTTAAATTTCACAGATATCTGTTACGGTTCTTCGACAAGACTTTCACATGTAAGAGGTTTATCTCTCATTCAGAACAATGGAAACCTCTGATCTCTGCACATCTCGTTAGCTCAAATATAAACACCTGTGTCATGGAACACGATGATGTCATAACACACAGGTGTTAGTGTTTGAGCTAACGACGTGGTCACTGGAGTCTAACAGACTGTCTCAGCCTATTCTTTTCTGTCTGATGGAGACTTCATACTGACTTCAACATGTTCCACCTATTTTATACATTATTGGTGACACACAGCTGTCGTCGTTAGTTCAAATATAAACACCTGTGTCATGAAATAGGATGTCACATTGACAGGTTTGGTCACAATGCAGCCATCAACGCATCTAAGCGTATGTCGTACGTCGTGTAGGGGTGTCATCAAATGCCATTGCCATGGTGACAGACAACTTGCCATGAAGCACAATCTCGCTGTAAAGGAGCGTCCACACAGCAGCGTGCGTTGACCCTTGGCGGTGGGCGTGTCTGAAGCTTGGGGAGTCAACGCGAGCAACGCGACCAACAACCAATCACATGAATCTCCCTCCCCCGACATACAAAGCAAAAAACATTCCATGCTAGCTACTGTATATATACTGTCTATGCCTGCTAGCTGTCCATTCAATGTTTAAATGAGGTACACTGGATATAAACTCCCCAAACAGGCGAAAACCTACCAGTTTCACCCACTATCTCTGCCACCTCCCTCCATGCCTGGCTCCTCCGGTTTGTATCCCGGTAGATGAACAGAGACTGATCATACAGCACCGGATGATTCACTACCGCAATGATTATTTTCTCCTCCATTTTATGGAACATAGAAATGACCTGCGGTATGGCTCTCGCAGCATACACACGGTTTGATTGGCTAGCAGTTGTACTGGCAGATTTTCATAAACGGGATTTGATTGGCTGACTCTTCCGTCGAAGCTTCAAAAGTTGAACATTGTTCAACTTTTGACGCAAGCAACGCGTAGCTATGCTCCCCACAATGCAGTTCGGCGAAGCGTGACGTCACCCCATTCAAAGTGAATGGGCAGAAGCGTTGAAGCTTCAACGCACGCCGCTGTGTGGACGGGCCGTAAGTCCAATGGACACGGTCCGATCGTCCCCCAAACTTTGCTTGTATATTACCGGTCCAGCCCTCAACAGCTCTACGTCAATAATGGGGTTTCTTCAAATGCCGTTGCCATGGCAGCACAATGCTCGCCATGAAACACGGTTTTCTCATAACTTCAGTGAAAATGCTCCAAACGGCCCAAAACTTTACAAGTTTGGTAACGATGCAGCCATCAACGCATCTAACCGTATTATAGGGTGTCATCAAATGCCGTTGCCATGGCGACAGACCACTTGCCATGAAGCACAATGTTGCTGTAAGTCCAATGGACACGATCCGATCGTCCCCCAAACTTCGCTTGTATATCACTGGTCCAGCCCTCAACAGCTCTACTTCAATAATGGGGTTTCTTCAAATACCGTTGCCATGGTAACACAATGCTCACCATGAAACATGGTTTTCTCATAACTTCAGTGAAAATGCTCCAAACGGCTCAAAACTTCACAGGTTTGGTAACGATGCAGCCATCAACGCATCTAAGTGTATTATGGGGAGTCATCCAATGCCGTTGGCATGGCGACAGATCATTCACCATCAAGTTAGTTAAGAAGTTTGCAGTTCAAATATTCTGCTGCTTTTCCAAGCCTTTTTACTTTATTTTCTTCTCTCATCACACATTCAAGCCCCCAGTGTTCATGTATCATTTCAATCTAAATTCTTGACTTTCTTCTTACACATTACATTTCAGCATAGCAATTCAGCGTAAGCTTCTCAGCATAAAGCATTCCCACGAGCAATTTCTTCAGGAATTGCATTCTCTAATTTAACATGTAACTCAATGGGAGGAACCTTCAAATCCTCTTTTACCTTCACCTTGCGCCAAATGCTACTCCTTCCACTACTTTCAGCTAGAGACCTCATTCCAACTTTTAAATGATCACAAGACATTCAGCTATAAAAGTCGTTCTTCAGATTCTTCATATCTTTTACACTTTTTGAGATATTTAACTTAGTTTGGAGCTTGGTAAAGAGGCTTTCTTCAGATTTTAACATGAGTGTGTGTCGAGCAGCCTTTTAAGGCTAGAGTGCGTGATGTCACAGCTAGAGTGGGGCAAAGCTTGAAATCCGCCTTCATATTTCTTTTTAAACTTGCCATAATTCCCAAACCCTACAATCCTGAGACATCGTTTTTCAGGAAAAATGTAGGAAAACCTCTCCTAGGTTGGAAAATAAAAACAAATTAGGCAAAGATAATTAAACAAAAGGCCTCTTGAGGGCATCAAGTGACAATTAAGGCCCATTGTAAATTCAGCCTGATCTTTCCTCACAGCAGCAGCCGCACACCTTTAGTTAATCTGCCAAAGAGGCTATATTATTGACAAGTAAGTACATAAAAAGCAGACTCAGACGCTCTTCAGGGTTCTGAGACGCGTTGGACTTTCATCGATATCTGATACGCTTCTTCAACAAAACGTTCACATGTAAGAGGTTTATCCCTCATTCAGATCAATGGAAAGGCTCTCCTTTCACTGATTACTGAATATCACCATGGAAACCTTTGATCCCCGGGCTCCAGCACATGTGTTTGATAACATTGTTACCTCAAACACAAACCCCTGTGTGATGATGTCATAACTCCAACTGACATGCTCAGAACGCCACCAAAAATCACATGATGGTTAACACTGTGGCCCTGAGCAGCTCTACTTCAAATCTAATGTTACATAATGTGGTGTTACCATGGCAACGCATCCCTCGCCATAAAACACGATGTCGCAGTAACTCCAATTGACACGGTCCGTTCGTCCCCCAATCTTCACTTGTATATCACCGGTCCATGCTTCAACAGCTCTACGTCAAATCTGACATCTCATCATATGCCGTTTCCATGGAAACGCATCCGTCGCCAAAAAACAAGATGTTTTCCTAATGCCTATGAAAAGGGTCAAAACAGCACCAGACTTCAGATAATGGTTAATGGTCCAGCCCTCAACATGTCTATGTGCCAATAGTGAGTTTCCTCAAAAGCTGTTGCCATGGCAATGCAACACCTCACCATAAAACACGATATTGCTTTAACTCCTATGAAAATGGTCAAAAAGTGCTCAAACTTCACATGTGTGCTAACAGTCCAGCTGCGAAGACATCTACGTGACAGTTTTTAGATTTCTTCAAATGCCGTTGCCATGGCAACACAATGCTCACCATGAAACACGGTTTTCTCATAACTTCAGTGAAAATGCGGCACAAAACTTCACAGGTTTGGTAACGGTGTAGCCATCAACACATCTAAGCGTATTATGGGGTTTAACCAAATGCAGTTGCCATGGCGACAGATGGTTAATGGTTACACCATCAAGTTCATTCTAAAGTTTGCAGTTAAAATATTCTGCTGCTTTTCAAAGCCTTTTTACTTTCTTTTCTCCTCTTAATACACATTCATTCTCTACTACTTATATTTAATATCCAATTCCTGCAACCTACTTTCAGCGACAGAAAACATTCAACTATTAAATTATTCAGCTATTTCAGGACATTGAGGCTACTGTATACGTTTTGTTGTTTATACCTTTTAAAACATTTTCTTTTAAATATTAAGCTTCTTCACTATTTGTCCTACTTTTCCAGTTTAACATTTCACTTTCAGCAAAGCCATTGCAATGCATTTGAGCTGTAACAATTTTGATTCAAATCATTTAACTTTTTAGCATTTCTCCGCTAAGTTCAGCAACACACTTACTTGTTTTTTGTAGCTAAAAGCAGATGAAGAGACCATTCAACTCATAAAATATTCAGCTTTTTCAGCTAAATCCACTAACACATGTACACAGTTTACAGCATTCACACACATTTTCAGAAGGAAATGCATTTTTTAGTTATTTTTGTTTGTGTTGTTTGTGTGTGTGTGTGCGTGTGTGTGTGTGTGTGTGTGTGTGTGTGTGTGTGTGTGTGTGTGTGTGTGTGTGTGTGTGTGTGCGTGCGTTTGTGTGTGTGTGCGTGTGTGTGTGTGTGTGTGTGTGTGTGTGTGTGTGTGTGTGTGTGTGTGTGTGTGTGTGTGTGTGTGTGTGTGTGTGTGTGTGTGTGTGTGTGTGTGTGTGTGTGTGTGTGTGTGTGTGTGTACCTGGTGTCTGAAGAAGGTGGCGACCAGGCTGCCGTTGATGTAGCTGAGCAGCAGCCAGATCAGAACCATGATCAGGTTCTTAATGAACGCCAAGGTGAACCTATCTCTGGACAGCAAGAGCTAATTCAAACACAGGAGAGAAAGACAAACAAAAACACTTATTAATCCATTTAATCATCATCATTATAACTCCAATCTCAGTGTCTCTACCAGTTGGTCGAGTTGACACTTGACAATGTAGAAAAATACATCTGGTATAGTAAATATAATATGTTACGTTCACTGATGTAAGTTTCTCCTACACATCTGTTTCTTTATTTGAATGAAGAATGGGCTTTTCCACAAATACATGAAACAATACGGAAAGAAGAGCCTTTGTTATCACAACAAAAAAAAAGCTTGTACTTATTTAAACCATAACAATATTTCCTAGAAGTCCCCAATATTATCCTGATAATCATCAAAGCAAGCCTAGAAATTGGGACCAAAATATACTGGATAATTGATCTCGCAGTGTTTTTATTGCATCGGTAAAACACACATTTTAAATATTTAACACATTTGTGAATCAGAGAACATGTACGAGTCTTTTTGGATTAAAATCACCGGACCATTATCATTTAAATATATAATATTAAAATGTTACATTGTGAGGTCAACAGGCCATGTGCAATGTCAACGGTATGGTTGGCAAGTTTTAATGTATTGATAATTGTTTTTAGGTTAATAAAAAAGCAGTTTTTCTAAAATATGTGGACAGAGTTTAGAAAATTATAGAGACAAAAACAACTTGGATAAAACACGTTTTTGCTTTGCATTAGAAAACAGACCTTTTGTAATTGCAATTATGACATTTACACTAAAAAAGGGACAAAGAAACTCTGAATTTTACAGCAAAGTCAGCAATAAAACATAGATAATTAGAAATAATGCAGCAAACCTGAGTCATGTTGCCTTCAAGACCCCCTGGAGAACTCATCCTGCGCTGAGAGAGGAAAAGAGACACAACACGGACACATTGACAAATATTTACCTTAAAACTACATAATATATTAATTTAATGCATATATTTATAATCAATCCCAGCATGGTTCATCAGTGTATTCAAACAGCTCATGCACATTACTTGATGATAAGCAAAAGCAGGTAAAATAAAAGTGTTGCCTTTTTTAAATCTACTTCTTTAAATACAGAACGACACACACTGTGACAAAGTGCATTAATCCACTTCTGCTAACTCGTCGCTGTGAACTTAATTTGTATTCTCCCTTTTAATGTATTGTTTAGACACACACAGAGCTGTTTTACTCTCTGATATAAAATATTAAAACAAACGAAACCAAATCAGAACATCGAGATGTTTTTTTCTGCCTTCTCCAGGATTTTAAAGGCCTTTTGAAGAAGAAAACTGGATTATTGTAATAAAAATATAACGACATGTAAACAACTAAGGAATGCTAACTTAGTGGTTTTGTGGGATTTATTTGTATACTATAGTATTAGAAAAAATAACTTTGTATACATTTTATACCAATTTACATCATTCAGCAGTTCATAAATATTCACTCTGTAGTCTGTAATGAAAATTATAAATGCATGATTTCAGAATATTGATTAAAATGCGATTTAATTTCACTATTTGTTCACCTGGAGTCATAACTTCTACATTGAAATGATCCACAATATAAATACAGTAAGCAAGTTTGATAACAAAATGCTAAATAATACAATTTCATACTTTTTAAAAGAGGAAACACATGTTAATATCAGCTGCAACTTAAAGTCCATGTAATGTCCAAAATAAAAGTTATTCTGTGTTAATAAATCGCTTCATCACTTTCCACTGTTTCATTTGACATATCAACATCAATGATTCTTTCCATAAATACCCCCCAAATAACATGAAATGTGTGCCACTTTCCCGTGTTATTCCGCTCCGGTAGCGAAAAGCTTGCCAGCCATTAAACCAGCTGTGTGACGTCACACGTGGCAAACACCAGCCTCGTCTGGATTGTTTGTTTTGTATCCTTCCGCTATTTTCGCTCAACATATGTGTAACCGGACCTCGCTAAACTTTTTTTATCTAACAATTCATGATGGGGAAGCGATGTGTAGTTGTGAGCTGTGAATGTTTCCTGATTGCTATAAACATTGATCATGGGTGCTGGAAGATTGTGCACAAAACTCGGGTCAGAATTAAGTTACTACAGGTGTTATGACAGCTTGAGCTAAATGTCACCAGAGTACAGTGAACTTAGTGACTGAAATATATAAAAGTTGAAGTGAAATAAGTAAGGCCAAAAATGAATTACGTCTGAATATCTTTATTATTTTTACCACTTTTAATTATTTGTGGGCTCGCACATATACCAAAATAGACTAATGTACACTGCAATAAAGATAAAATGTTACAAGTGAAAAATTAACAAAAGAACCCTTTTTTATTTATCAAACAGTAAATTAATACAATCTTACAAATTTGTGATTTGGAAAATGTTGTTATATTTACATGTTTCTTTGGAAAAATAATATTGTAAATGATGTACTTTGTAAATTATTTACATCATGCGAAACCATTTTAACCAGTTCAGCTGCATGATTTATGTCAAATTACAGATTTGGCCATTGAAATCCCTGATAGCGGCCTCCCGGCTCAGGGTAAGTCTTCCGTATCTCGGTTACAGCACATGCAGCGGGACTCTGATTTTTGGGCCGAGTAGGCCTACACCCCAGCACCAACGTACAAACTGTCGATAAGCTGTATAT
>NC_136903.1:89077371-89180179 GCF_949606895.1 Notothenia rossii
GTGGCTTCTTCTTCTTATCGTGTCCACAACAGCCACAGTTGAACACATTGCTGTCCCTTCTCATTAAACTCTGCCAAGTCCGATGTTGTGCAGGGTTTCTCCAGCAGGGGGCATATCAGGAGGTGTTGCATGGTTTTTGGTTCAATGCCGCAGTCACACACAACGTCCCCGTCATTTAGGTATCCCCATTTGGCGAGAGTGGCTTTTGCACGTCCAACACCAGATCTTATTCTGTTTAGGCATTTCCACACTGCGTAGTTGGTGTCTGCTCCAGGGGGCAGTGCCTCGCTTGCCTTTAGCTCCATTGTTGTTGCTGATGGGAGGTTGTCAAGTCTTTCTTCCCACCGAGTGACTCTTTCACTGCTACAAGCTAAAGGTGGCTAATGTTACTTCTTACATTTTCCAAACAGGCTGGGTCCTTTAGTTTGAATGTGTGTTTGGTGGCGTGATCATTATTATTTAGAGTCATTGCGTGCCTATTGATTTGAACACGATCCGTGTATCCATCATTTCCTGGTCTTCTCTAAAGAAGAGGGACCAATGAAAACGTTGTCATGTTGCCGTTGTTCAGCATGGAAACATTCATTAGCTAACAATGACATTATTGTTCTATTAATATAAAGGGAGGTCAGGTACTCTTTAAAACAGCTGCTAGTTATGGGTACTTTTTACTGAAGTACATTTCAAAGCCTCTTTACTTTTACTTGAGTAAAGAATTTTAGTCAGTACTTCTACTTTTACCAGAGTATTTTTAAACATGAGTATGTGTACTTCTACTTGAGTAAAGGATGTGTGTACTTTTGCCTTCTCTGCCAGGAAGTGATAAAATGCTGACTCATTTCAGGATATAAGGATTCATTCCTGCATCACAGTGACTCTAAAATCCTTTAATTATTAAATATATTTTCTTGATTACATTCAACATGTCTCTTTTCATGTCATTTTCTACTCGTCATGTCTGTTTGCGGGGGCCACTATCATCTTCACGTTGACCCGGCACCTGTTGCACTGAAAGTATATTTTTAAGTACTTCCTGAACTTCTTGTCTCTGACGCCGTATATTATGGGGCTGAGGAACCGGGGCAGGATGAAGACGATAAGGTAGTTTACAAATCTGATTTCCGGCCTTCGTCCGGGGAAGATCGAGCTCAGAACAATCTCCACACTCGGAGAAATGTAGGAAAGCATGCACATCGCCAACTGAGCCCCGTGAAGCAAGATGGTTTTTCTGGCTCTTTTCGCCGACATTTTATCCGTCGATAAAGCCCGTGCTGCAAACACAATCCTCAAATATGTGAAGACTAGGGTCAGGAACACACAGGAGAAGTAAATTACATCGAACGCTAGTCTTTTCTGAGCCAAAATCGGGTCTTTGAACACGTTTTGCCGCAAGCAGAACACCGACTCGTGGAAGAAGCTCATGGATTCGGTTGCTAGCGTCACAAATAGATCGGTGATATCTGGAGCAGCGCCAATAAACCAAATCATCCCGATGACGATGTAAGTTCTCCGCACGGTGCAGATCTGTGTGTGGCGTAGAGGCTCACAGATGGCGATGTAGCGCTCGATGGCCATGCAGGCTAGATTAAGGGGCGTGTTTCTGGTGGTGAAGACGGCCACCAGGATGAAGAAGCAGCAGAAGGACACGTTGATCCGGTAGAAGATATAGCTGAGGAGGAAGAGCGTGATGGTGACGGTCAGCTGGATGCTGTCGTTTATCACCATGTGGATGAAGAGGATGTAGCGAGGGTCTTCATAGAAAGTCTGCAGGATTACAAATGAGAAAAAAATTGGGTCAGAAACCTTCAAAGGGCTGCATGATTTGGAATAAATGATCTCCTCATTATCATTAAAGGGGACCTGAGGGAGTATCTGGACCTACTGAACATGGAGCGTGCAGCTTCTCTGCTGGGGGATTTTGAGGGGAGACAGGAGGATTGCGGTTCACTGTCCGCAGCTCTCCTATCTAATCCTGTCAATATGGCATCTCCTGTGTAATGTATAATGTATTGTGTATGTAATGTCCTGTGTATGTCACAATCAGCTGTCTTAGGAAGTCATCCTTGCATCCACCCCCCCCCCTCCCCCGTTACGTTTTGTTTAGTTGTTGTTAAAGAAAAAAAAAAAAAATTAAAGGGGACCTATTTTGAAAAATCGTCTTCTTAATGTCTCTTCTACATCAACATGTGTCCCCTCTGTGTGAAGGGATTCTGAAAGTTTCAGGAACAAAGATTCTCTCTCTTTTTGTCCTGATCCATTTATATAAAAACCTGTCTGATAATGAGCTGATCAGATTTTGGCCACTTTATGATTTCATAACGATTTTTGGGCTCGTGTAACCATTAGCCAATCACCAACCAAGGTAACCCCCCCCCCCCTTATCACCTGAATCTCCTCTTAGAGCACCATTGAGTTCTTTGTAACCAAATGTCTCTCAGAGGGGCGTGGGGAGTGGCTCCTTATTTCAACTAAAGTAACAGACAGAGAATCAGCACTTTGGAAACAGGGCTGAAACAGAGGGGATTATGGGTAATGCTGCAATGATCTGTTTGGTGTTTGGAGCCAAACACTTCACAGACATGTTTTGTATTTATCTGAGATCTATAATATATATGTTATATATTTTGCCGTCAAATAACTTCAGCATACTTTCAGCTACAGAAACCCTTAAAATATTAAAATATTCAACCTGTTTAGCACATGATGGGAAACGTTCAACCTTTTCCAAATATGTTATACTTTTTGAAATATTCAGGTTTTTAAACTCTTTTTTTAACATGTAACTCAATGGGAGGAACCTTCAAATCTTTTTTTACCTTCACCCTGCGCCAAATGCTACTCCTTCCACATACTTTCAGCTAAAGACTTCATTCCAACTTTAAAAGGATCACAAGACCTTCAGCTATAAAACTTGTTCATCCGATTTTTCATATCTTTTACACTTTTTGAGATATTTAACTTAGTTTGGAGCTTGGTAAAGAGGCTTTCTTCAGATCAACATTAGTGAGTATCGAGCAGCCTTTTAAGGCTAGAGTGTGTGATGTCACAGATACAGTAGAGTGGGACACAGCTTGAAATTCGCCTTCATATTTCTTTTTAAACTTGCCATAATTCCCAAACCAACCCTGTCTCCTAAAAATTACGTTCCCACTGAACTAAACTGCATTCTCAATTGCGTTTAGCTAGAAACATATTTTCTCCCACGTTACGTTTCTTATGAACGTATCTTAAATCGCTTATTTTCTACATATCTTTGCCATTTATTGTCTTGCTTATAATAATGATAATAGTCATTTATAAATATCATATTAATTTTGCCAGCTGTTACTCTCATGAGCGAGGCAGAAAATAATAGTTTTAACATGCCAAAAAGCTGCTGTGTCGTTTATTGCACCTCAAACATAAAAATAAATCCAGAGTTACGTGTTTCTGTACTTCCTCTAAGAAGAAAGGACAGTAACAGAAGATCTCTTTGCCTTCAGGCTTGAAAAGTGGGCGGGGCTGTAAAGTGACGTAGATTTTACTCTCATCCATTATTCAAAACCGTTCTATTTATTCTAACGTAAATTACATGCCAGTGTTTTATATTTGTATTTGTTTGTTTTTATTTTAAATCGTATAATGTCTGACTTTTTTTGCCGTCTGTGAGGAAAAGAAATGGGGCTTAGAGCCTCAAAATACTGAAATCTGTATTTTTTTTAATGTTTTTTTCCTTCTAATTTGTTATTCTTTTCTAAATAACACGCTGTTATTTATTCAACAATAACACACAATTATCCTTGTTTTTATTTATTCGTTTAATTCTATAATCTTGGGCTTTTTAGCATGCTTTTTAGCCATAAATAAAGTCACCGGAAACAGACGGGACATTTTCGAGCGATACACACCACAAACCCACTGAACTGTTTACCCAAGATCCTCAGCTTGAAGCTCGTTGATTGGAATTTTTAGCCGCAATAAACGCTGGGATGTGGTATTAATGCGATATGATATCCGGAAAAAAATCTGAGTTTAGGATGGCCGAAGACACTATACTACCCATAATCCCCAGCTATCGTTTGGGACTACAGTCTCGTTGACAAACCCCGTGATCAATCTTCAAGCTCTGGGATTGGATGTTGGAGTGGCAGTGCGCCAAGGTTACGCCGAGCGTCAAGCTCTTTGAAGTGGAACGAAACCACGGCAGACTATTCAAAACTGGACTCAAACGCCCCCCCCAGAATTACACATGATGGCTATTGTGTTTCGCAACATGTTCTCTATGGCACGTCTCTACTGGGAATTTTAGTTTTAAAAGACGTTTTAGTTTTTCCCAAAAATTAGAAGTTGACAGTATTAAACTGTGTACAGCCCTGGAGGTTTAGGCGATAGGAAACACATTGGTGTGTAAACATTTAAAACATGTAATTACTGAATGGGTGAAAATCGCTTGTATCCATAACGGGCAGCATTAATATATACCCACATGACAGCTCATTGTTACTTTGTAATTCTACCCCCTGCAATTCAGAGGTTAACCTGGTATTTGTACTCCACTATATTTATTTTAGTTACTTTGCAGATTCTGATTAATGATGTGAAATATAAACAACCCTTAAAGCAGACTTTAGTTACACCTGAGTAAAATTCAGGGAAGGTGATTGTCAAGTACCAAAATAAACTATGCAATATATTGGACGTTAAGTACTTTGTCAGACTTAGTATTTATCTGCTGATACCCCAAAACATTTTTTCTTATTCAAAAGAAGACCTTAACTTAAAGTATTCTTTAATGTTTAAATAAAGCCTTATTAGTTTGTCTGTTTTGCACATCCTCCTGTTAATATCTTTGGACGTCCTGCACTAAACTGTTTTATTGTAGAGATTACTACAGTATCTTCTTGATATTTTCTATTCTATATTTCTATCATGCCTTCTACTTTCCCCCTATTTTGTATGTAGGCTGCTCTTAATATTTAAATGTTTTCATCAAATATAACTTATTCAACAACAACATTCAAAAACGTGCTTTAATCACTAGGCGGTGCGGGTTAAAAAAGCAGTGGTCTAGTAAGTTAATACAACATAATAACATCAAACTAAATATTAATATTAACCTTATTGTGAAATTAGAACAGAACGGTAAAGAAAAATACAGTTTCAGTCTCTCGATTTGAAGCTTATGCATTGTACCATGAACCTGTATAGACCTGTAACAGTCAACTGCATGAGGAGTTGGAAAGGTAGTTCAGTAAATCAGCAATATCTTTAAAAACTACAAGTCCCTTTCTATCAGCTGTGCACCGTTATGGTGTAAATATAACTTATCTACCAATTGGATCAAATATAAAAGTCAGCCGAATTAGTGTTGATACTGCAAGGAGACGTATTGTGTGAAAATAAATGGAAGATGTTGTTTAATTGCTGATTTAACTGCTGATCCACTTCACGTATTCAATTTCGGCAGCATTTCTTCCAGTTTGTCTAGAAGTCTTCTAATCAGTGCTCTATAAATAAAGAACTACGGCAGATGAGTAATATTTAATGCAGCCGAACCGTGTATTACAATGCCGTTATGTGATGACTTCCAAAGACAAAAGCAAGTACACTCGGAAAAAAGTATTATTATTATTTTTTAAATGTTTTTCCGATTTAATATCGCATAAACACCATATCCCAACGTGCATTGTGGCAAAAAAACATCCAGGATTATGGGTGTAGTTTGATGTTTTCAAAAACCTCTGAAAAAAGAAAGGTGTCTCTCAGAATTGAAAGAGAAAAACCTATGGGAAAAACACAAAAGCATTGTACACAATTTAAACCAATTAATGTCGTATAATTAACAAGGATAAACTGATGTTTTGTAGTTTACGAGTACTGCAGATATCACTGTTAAATCATTTGATCATTGGTTTTATTATGAAAACATCGAGACCGGAAATACTGTTTTCACCCCGTGAGGGTTGGCTAACTTTACATGGAAGCTGCCGCATATACACGTTCTCCTGGCGAGACCTCAAATCACCTTCGTAATATCTATCAAACTATAGATCCTACATATCAACTGGACGTGGATTCTAAAAGTACAATATACACTTCTCGCTAGAAATCTAATCAAAAAGCATTTTAATGGCCAAACTATTCTACAATTTAGGATTTTACAGAGAGGGTTATTTGTGAATAAACGACCCTCTGTAACGTTTGCAATCAACGGGAGCACTAGAGGTCGAAAACTTTAAAACGTGATTATACGTTGTATTAAGCGCTTGAAGAATCGACCTATTTGGTCCTATGAGTTGGAGGACTTGTTGGTTTGATAACGTCGTCACCATGATAACCTTTGATCTCTGGGCTTACACCAAGCGGAAAACTCTGGGGCAGACCCGGGAGGCCAATAAGGAAGGGCCACAAACTGCAGTTCATCTATTGGCCGATAGGCGATGACTGCAGAAAGGATGAATTTCCATAGACCCCCATGTTCAAATCCCCCACTTTACAGCAGAGATAAACATGTTTCTACCCCTGGATGCAATACAAATTATTTGGGATATAGTTAGATTCCATCTTAATGATTATTAATTGTTGAGTGAATTGTTTTATAACGTGACCTTTTATTTATATTAGGTCTTAAAGTTTTTGCATAAATTAGGGCGTGGTCACTTTGATGGACAGGTACGTGCCTCACTGTCAGCTAACAGCAACTTGTCCACTCTGCTAGGCTACAACGTTAGCTAGTTGTAGTTACTGTACTTGACCCTTTAGCCGTGTCCGTGGTGATTGTGCCTTTCAGGGAATATTGTTACAAATACCAAACAATTAAAATGTCGTGTTGTGCGGTTGAATTTACTAACAGAACTTCCCAGAAATGTTTAAAAAGATAATATTATACATGTTAACCCCGTTACAGGTGTTTGTGTGCTTGTTAGCTTAGCTTGTTATAGCTTATTGGCCAGCTAAGGACGTAACCCTTTTTACATGTATATATATACATATACAGTTTAGTTTATGATTGGGTAAGACTTTTATAGTCTATGGATATGACGCCCATAATGCTAAACGGGAGCAAATGTTAAAAGGGGACCCAATTATCCCAGTGGTGGCCGCCAGAGATAACGGAGCCGCAGGGTCCGGCGTTATAAATGGAGATCAAGGAATGCAGCGAAACGCGGACTTGATTCGCCTGCAGCCAGCTGTAGTATTAGCTAAATACATTATGTTGAACAAGGCTTATTAAGCTGAACATCCCCATAATTGTTCTGCTATGTATCGGTACTTATTTTATTTGATTACCGTGTGAATGACAAGCATTAAGAATAACATAAAATAGCTAATTCACTTGCAGATTGGCTCGCTTGATTATGAAAGTAACGTTTATATAGTGGAACTACACTGTTTTATCAAAACCAAAGTGCCACGCAGTAACTTGGTATGCATGTATTTCATGTTAGCTTAGCTTCTTAGCTTGAGCTAGCTCTGGAACTTCCAGCTCATTGGCAACAGGTCCCGCCTCGGCTTCGCCTCTTTCCCCTTATTTGGATCAGGCCAAGCAGGCGGGAGTTAGACTCTGACGTCACTGTCGAGACGTTAGTGGTCGACTCCGCCTACTAAGGGCTTCTCAGCAAATCTGCAGAATCCTATGGGTGACGTCACGGACACTACGTCCATTTATATATACAGTCTATGGCTTACAGACACAGGCAGTGGCGGCTGGTGGAAATGACTTTAGGTGGGGCTATTTTAATGGTGAATAAACCACACGGGGAACATTTTGAGAAATTACCCCTTAAATTAAATTGGCTACACTATTTCATCGTTGCTGTTGTATGATTGGTGTTTAGTCTACAGCACCTCCGCTTTTAGGGTTGACGTAGACCCAAACGTCGCCCGGAGGTCCCCCGGTGTTGTTGCGGGAGCTGCTGCACTAGCTAACGCTCCACTAGCTAACGCTACATTAGCAAAACAAACGCTTATTTATTTTGCAAATGGTGCGGCGGGCTTCAAACACGTTCCCCTTTCAACCAAGCACTAAATTAGATGTTTTCCAACCAAATACGGTTGAACTGACACTTCCCCATATTAATTTGTAAGTAGATTCAAAGATACATGAGTTTCTGACTGCCGCAAGCTGAAGCTTGGTTGCTAGGTTACTTGCTGGGTGTTCTCCGATAAGGGGCCAGGGGAAACAAAGTTAGTGATTACTAGTTCCATGTTGATTTAATTGAATACAAATTGTTGGGGGGAACTGAAAGGCTATTACCGTACTGGTTACTTTGCAGCCCGGACATTTCCCCCAAAACACATTTAGACGCTATTGCAACACAAAAGTACCTTTCAAATCCGATCATTTTTAAGACCTTCTAAATCATATTTAAGAACTTTCTTATTTTTTTGGTCATATTTAAGACCTTTTTAAGGCCTTACATTCAGATTATCAAATGTAAGACTTTTTAAGACCCCGCGGGAACCCTGAGGAGAATAAATACGAACATTATATGCAGACACAGACGTGGTTCAGAAACACAGAAATATTAGAAAACAGACCATCAAGGCAACACATCTAGTTCGATGGATGCTGTCAAAACTCAACTACAATAATGTGTGTGTGTGTGTGTGTGTGTGTGTGTGTGTGTGTGTGTGTGTGTATATGTGTGTGTGTGTGTGTGTGTGTGTGTGTGTGTGTGTGTGTGTGTGTGTGTGTGTGTGTGTGTGTGTGTGTGTGTGTGTGTTTATTTAGAACGGGCACATAGTATCTGTCCCCGGCTGTTTGAAGAGCAAGCATGGGAAACAAAAGACAGTGTTTACCTCTTTGCATCCAGCTAGTCACACACACAGTTACAATCACACTCCCTGTCATTGACATAATGAATAGATAGTTTAGCTTCTCACCATCATTTGCTGTGGCCCACTGATGTTAACGATCGTAACTGAAAGGCTGCCTGTCAAACGTAAGCATTCAGCCACGTGACTCACAAACTCTCGCAAGAGTTTTACAAAAGACGGATCCTTTCTAGCCATAACCCTGCACCGGGCGCTGACATTGGCGCCCGGTGATCATCAGATTTGATGACGCTGATTGGCTGAAATTATGTTTCAGAGCCATAGCTTACAGATAGCAACAATCAGCTGCTAGTGGCTGCTGCTGCACTGGTTGAGGGCTCCTCTCTTAGCGCCCAGATGAGAGAGGGTAATGATACACGGGCAAGGCCAGAAACATGTGACTTATCAGTAACTTTAGACATCGTAACACCATTTAAAACGAGATTTTATTGTAGATTATACATTTTACTGATACTAATTATATAATATTTACCTTGTTCATTAAAAATTTTAATTAAAAAAATATATTAAAAAATATATATATATTTAAAAAATATATATATTTTTTAATTTTAATTTTTTTAATTTTAATTTGTAATGTGGAAAGAGGTGGGGCGACGCCCCTAGCGCCCCTATGGACCGGCCGCCACTGCACAGCACTGAAACAGCGCTTTTAAGAGTTTTTGATGACATCCTTTTATCTACTGACTCTGGGGACTGCGTTGTGCTTCTACTCATTGATTTAACTGCTGCTTTCGATACAGTCGACTAGGGCTGCACGATTTTGGGAAAAAATGTAATTGCAATTTTTCTTACAAATATTGCGATTGCGTTTCGAATTGCGATATTTGTTTTTAAGCGACCCAACGTACGTTTATTGTAAAATGCGGCCATAACTCTTAACGTGGGAAGAGGTGGGGCGGCGCCCCTAGCGCCCCTATGGGCCGGCCGCCACTGGACACAGGTGTTTGTAAACATTAATTCACTACTACTTACATTTAATATGTAACTCCTTCAGCCCACTTTCAGCTGCAGAAAACATTCAACTATTAACTTATTCAGCTATTCCTGCACATTGAGGCTATACATGTTGTTCTTTTCTTTACCTTTTTAAAACATTTTCTTTTAAATATTAAGCTTTTTCACTATTTGTGCTACTCTTCCAATTTAACAATTCACTTTCAAGTTTCCAGCAAAGTCATTGCAACGCATTTGAGCTGTATCAAGTTTGATTCAAATCATTTCACTTTTCTGCATTTTTCCGCGCGAAGTTCAGCAGCACACTTACTTGGTTTCTGTAGCTTAAAGCAGCTCCAGAGACCATTCAACTAATAGAATATTCAGCTTTTTCTGCATTTCCAGCTAAATTCAGCAACAAATGTTCACAGTTTACAGCATTCAGCCACAAAACCATTCAAATATCAAAATATTATTTTCTAGT
This sequence comes from Notothenia rossii, assembly GCF_949606895.1. Taxonomy (NCBI): domain Eukaryota; kingdom Metazoa; phylum Chordata; class Actinopteri; order Perciformes; family Nototheniidae; genus Notothenia; species Notothenia rossii. The sequence goes on from NC_136903.1 coordinate 89,087,609, forward strand.
TATCATTGTTCGTGTTGTTTCTAGCATGTTTAATAAATTGACTAATACAAAAAAAAATAGGCCACTCAGATGTCTTTGTGTGTGTGTGTGTGTGTGTGTGTGTGTGTGTGTGTGTGTGTGTGTGTGTGTGTGTGTGTGTGTGTGTGTGTGTGTGTGTGTGTGTGTGTGTGTGTGTGTGTGCGTGTGTGTGTGTGTTTGACGAGCATTGTGAACTTTAAATCATTAAAGGTAGCAAGGATGTTCCCCCTCATTCAACATTTGCATTAATTTGCCAACTTTAAAATGAAAATGTGCATTCAGCATTATATTTATATTTCATTTCCTTTTTCGAGATAAACAAACCACGTAATATTTAAGACGCATTCAGGATTTTTTACCTGGTGTCTGAAGAAGGTGGCGACCAGGCTGCCGTTGATGTAGCTGAGCAGCAGCCAGATCAGAACCATGATCAGGTTCTTAATGAACGCCAAGGTGAACCTATCTCTGGACAGCAGGAGCTAATTCAAACACAGGAGAGAAAGACAAACAAAAACACTTATGAATCCATTTAATCATCATCATTATAACTCCAATCTCAGTGTCTCTGTCGAGTTGACACTTGACAATGTAGAAAAATGCATCTGGTATAGTAAATATAATATGTTACGTTCACTGATGTAAGTTTCTCCTACACATCTGTTCCTTTATTTTTACGAAGAATGGGCTTTTCCACAAATACATGAAACAGTACGGAAAGTAGCCTTTATTATCAGACAAAAAAAAAGCCTGTACTTATTTAAACCATAACAATATTTCCTAGAAGTCCCCAATATTATCCTGATAATCATCAAAACAAGCCAGAAATTGGGACCGAAATAAACTGGATAATTTATTATTGCATCTGTAAAACACACATTTTAAATATAGTTCTTGGGTGAAAAACAAACAATCTGAAATAATAAGCATTAGCTTTAAGGCCTGCCTGTCATAATAAAGGATTAATACATTAAGAATGGAGAATGGATTTATTTTTATCAAGCTATTATTTAAACTTCTCTACCATGATAGAGGACAAGACAGAAATGCACCACAGTCCACTAATGGATATTATTTCAATAATATGTTCTTATAAAGTTGTATATATTGTCCAATCCTTAATCTACTAACACATTTGTGAATCAGAGAACAGTCTTAACGTTTGGGTAAAAAGTACCGGACTAGGTTATAATACAATGTTACATTGTGAGGTCAACAGGCCATGTGCAATGTCAACAGTGTGGTTGGCAAGTTTTAATGTATTGATAATTGTTTTTAAGGTTTATAAAAAAGCAGTTTTTCTAAAATATGTGGACAGAGTTTAGAAAATTATAAAAAACGTTTTTGCTTTGCATTAGAAAACAGACCTTTTGTAATTGCAATTATGACATTTACACAAAAAAAGGGACAAAGAAACTCTGAATTTTACAGCAAAGTCAGCAATAAAACATAGATAATTAGAAATAATGCAGCAAACCTGAGTCATGTTGCCTTCAAGACCCCCTGGAGAACTCATCCTGCGCTGAGAGAGGAAAAGAGACACAACACGGACACATTGACAAATATTTACCTTAAAACTACATAGTATATTAATTTAATGAATATATTTATAATCAATCCCAGCATGGTTAATCAGTGTATTCAAACAGCTCATGCACATTACCTGATGATAAATTAGGGATTGCAAAAGCAGGTAAAATAACAGTGTTGTCCTTTTTAAATCTACTTCTTTAAATACAGAACAACACACACTTTGACAAAATGCACTTATCTAGTTCTACCTCATCGCTGTAAACCTAATTTATATTCTCCACTCACAAGCTGTGTGTCCTTTCCCTATTAAAGCACAAAAAGACTGTATTTACTACAAAAGGACAGGCAATAAATGCGCTCATGAAGCAGCAAACACAAACTAAAAATACTGCATAATTCTTAATTAAGCGTATGCTGGTTTCTAGTTGTTTTAAATCAACTTCTTTAAATACAGAACGACACACACTGTGACAAAATGCATTAATCCACTTCTGCTGACTCATCACCGTGAACTTAATTTGTATTCTCCCTTTTAATGTATTCTTTAGACACACACAGAGCTGAAGCTGCAGACATAGAGGCAATACATCTGTGAAGAAACATGCAACTACTTTCCTCAGACAGTGAAACACACACACACACACACATACACACACACACACACACACACACACACACACACACACACACACACACACACACACACACACACACACACTGTTCAGCAGCTTCACCTACCTGAGGGTCAGACTCTCTGAAGCTCAGAGGGATGGAGCCGTTTTTATAAACACTTTCAAACAAGAGATGCTTTCATTTATCGTCATCATCGCGTCAGAGAAAAGACAAACATGAGGATGTGAGATAAGATATCTTTATCTATCTATCTCCTGTAATACATATATAGAGAGGTGGGAGAAGTACTCAGACCTTGTACTTGAGTAAAAGTAGAAGTACTCAGACCTTGTACTTGAGTAAAAGTAGAAGTACTCAGATCTTGTTCTTGAGTAAAAGTAGAAGTACCAGAGTGTAGGAATACTCTGTGACAGTAAAAGTCCTGCATGGAAAATGTTCCTCAAGTAAAAGTATAAGTACTCAGGTCTTGTACTTGAGTAAAAGTAGAAGTACCCAGATCTTGTACTTGAGTAAAAGTAGAAGTACTCAGGTCTTGTACTTGAGTAAAAGTAGAAGTACTCAGATCTTGTTCTTGAGTAAAAGTAGAAGTACTCAGATCTTGTACTTGATTAAAAGTAGAAGTACTCAGATCTTGTTCTTGAGTAAAAGTAGAAGTACTCAGATCTTGTACTTGAGTAAAAGTAGAAGTACTCAGATCTTGTACTTGAGTAAAAGTAGAAGTACTCAGATCTTGTACTTGAGTAAAAGTAGAAGTACTCAGATCTTGTACTTCAGTAAAAGTAGAAGTACCAGAGTGTAGGAATACTCTGTTACAGTAAAAGTCCTGCATTCAAAATGTTCCTCAAGTAAAAGTAGAAAAGTATTCTCATCAAAATATAGTGAAAGTAGCGACAGTAAAAGTAGTCATTGTTTGATTGGTCCATTTCAGAATAATATATATGATATGTTTTATAATGATTGATCATTAAAGTGTTCTCAAAGCTGGTAAAGGTGCAGCTAGTTTGAATGACTTTGTATACTGCAGGGTAGCTTGTGGATTTACTCCAGGTGGAACTAAAGTCTGATTTAACACTTGATTAGATTTCACATCATTCATCCAGATCTGTAAAGTAACTAAAGGTATTAAATACATGTAGTGGAGTAAAAGTACACCATGTACCTCTGAACTGTAGTGGATTTTTTTTTTTTAACTAAAATACTTATCTGATTATTTGACCTACATCCTTTAATGGACTTTGTATTTTAATAAACCAAATGTTAAAATGTAACCACGATAAGATGTGTTTATATTAAAGTACAGAACTACTTGGTTCAGTCTTTTATTCAGAGAGTTTTATATCGATGGAAAAATTATAATATAAGCAGTTACATACTTTGCCAAAAATAATAAAGCATCTACTTTCTAAATAGTGGTTGCTGTTGTCATTTTAACAAACACAAAATATATATATATAGTATATTTTACTTATCCATGTGAGCATAAACATTAAAATAAAATAAAATGAGAACATTCAAATGTAGATACATGGTGTTTGTTTTTTTCCAAACACAAACAATTATTCAAACAATTATAATTGTATTGTTTGACTTATCCCGGTGAACATGTTGGAATGAAATAACAAAAATGTATATATCTAACTATTTAACCTACAGCCTTAATTGGACTCATTTTGCAGTTCTAACATGAGATCATAGTCTGCAGCTCATAGAGTCCTGTTGTGAACACGGAAATGTTGAGAGCCTCAAAGTTTATGTTAGAAATGTATAATACAGTCTCCAGCACATAGAAACTACCGGATGCTAACTTGCGTATGCGGGGCAATTTGCACAATTAGCATTATAGCCAGGTCAAATTGGCTTTTTGTGGCCGATTTAGAAAATGTTGGAGCGGTCTTGGGGGTTATTGAAGGTGATGAATCAATTTCTGACATATTTAGTAGACCCTCCAGAAAAACGCGGGAAAAAATCCTTGATTATGCGATTAAACATGCGGGGCTTTATGTGATTTTATGCGGTGAAATTGCGGGAATTTAGGAAATATGCGGAAAGTTGCTAAATATGCGGGGAGAAAGAATAACTATTTTTTTAAATATTGGGCTGTCTTATTTATTCTCTCTCACACACAACCTGCCACTAACGTTTTTTTCTTCTCAACTTTGTGTGGAAAAATGCGGGGATTATGTGGCCTTTTAAAAATCTGCGCCATTTTGCTGATTATACGTTAAATTCTGCGATCGCAGAATCGCGTTTTTCTGGAGGGTCTAATTTAGGGTACAACATGGGAGTTGGAACCATAGAGTGGCCATATATTGGCTGATTTTGACACATTTCTGGTGGATTTTGTCGTTTCACAGGGACGCTGGATTGGATAGATTTTGGAATAGGTTTACTTCAATGAGAAAAATGTGGCTAAATACTTGACCTTTAGCCTTTATTTGACTTTATATGTAGTATTCATACCTATAAACAAAGTAAAAATATGATTTGTAACCTAGTATAAATGTGTTTTCTAAGAGACTGCAGGCTTCATGTCCGACGCGGCGTTATTCCCCAGGTGGTTCTCCCTCGTGATGACTCGACACAGCAGGTATCTCCTCATGTTCAAACAATTAGCACAAGTTGCATTCATTAGCGTTAATTATCATTATCGCTAAGTTAAACATTTCTTTTTGTGGCCGATTTGACCAATTTTGCGTCATTTCCGGGGTGAAAAATGGGAGTTGGAACCAGAAAGTGGTCATACTGTATGTGTACTGCTTGTCGGCTGATTTTGACTCATTTGTGGTCGTTTTACGAGACGCTTGATCATTTGGATTGGACAGAGTTTGGAATATATTTACTTCAATGAGAAAATGTAGCTAAATACTTGGCCTTTAGCCTTTATTTGACTTTATATGTTCATACCAAATAAAAAAAGTAAAAATATGATTTGTAACTTAATATAAATGTGTTTTCTAAGAGACTGCAGGCTTCATGTCCGACACGGCGTTATTCCCCAGGTGGTTCTTCCTCATGATGACTCGAAACTGCAGGTATCTCCTCATGTACTTCCTGAAGTTCTGGTCTCTCAGTCCGTACACGATGGGGCTCACGAAGCGAGGGATAATCTGCACGAAGACGTACGAGGCGAAGCGTATGTCAGAGTGTCTTCGCGGCAGTAAAAAGAGCAGCGCCTGTTCGAACATGGGCCGAACGTAGGTCAGCATGCAGAGCAGAAGCTGGAAACCGTGCAGCAGGATGGTGTTTCGGGCCTTCTTTGAATCCCCTTTTGCTCCTTTGGCTGCAAACAGGATCCTGAAGTAGGTGTAGAGCAGCGTGAGCCAAACCAGCACCAGACACACGATGTGCGACGCGTCTCTCTTCTTCAAACTGTACGAACTCCTGAACACATAGTCTCTGGCGCACAACACTTTGGACGTGAAGAAGCTGAGGGGCTCGGTGGCCAGAAGGAGGAAGAAATCAGGCATGATGGAGAGAGAGCTGACAAACCAGATGAGACTCATCAGGATGAAGGTGTTTCTCACGGTGCAGATCCTACAGTGGTGCAGCGGGAGGCAGATAGCGACGTAGCACTCCACCGCCATGCCGGCCAGATTAAGAGGCGTGTTGAAGGTGGCCATGACGGCGAGGAGGAGGAGGAGGAGGCAGGAGGAGACGCTGAAGGTGTTCAGGGTGTAGCTGATGATGTGTAGCAGCGTGGAGAGAGTCAGCTGCAGCATGTCGTTTATCACCAGGTGGATGAAGAGGATGTAGCGCGGGTTGGAGTAAAAGATCTGCAGGGGAGAGGAAATAAGTGTCAGAGCAAGGGGCGCTGAAAAGATGTAATGATATTAAGTGTTCACATAAGAGAATTAGGAATTATTAGAGTTAGAAATGTGTCATGTGACATAATACATTTAATTAAAGTCAGCGTTTCAGTTTCCAGTTGTTCAGGGTGTCTAAATGTCTAAGACCAAAACCCCAAATATTTTCACTTAAATGTGATGTTATTTAATAGCTTTCAGAGTATAGTTACAAAGTGCTTTCATATAAAAATACACAGAGAGCAAGTGAACTGGACAGCAGAGTCTAAACATAAAAAACAGAGTAAAACACAAAGGAAATAATAAAGAAAAATACATAAATTAAGAATAAATGAAACATTAAATAAAACACATAAAAGCAAAAGAGATTTTTTAAAAGTGACTTAAAGAAGCTGATAGATTTTGCAGCCCTGATTTCCTCATATATTTAAGCAATAGCTCGACAGGCCGTGGTATATGCTCATTATAGCTAAGGGGCGTGGTTCGGCCCGACGCGAAGCGGAGGGTCGACAACCCCCTTAGCTGTGATATAATGAGCATATATCACGGCCTGAAGTGAGCTATTGCTTTTATAAAACGGCTACCAAGTCTGGCAATATGAAAGAAAAATACACACTCTAATTTAAATAGTTTTTATTTGTAAATAATGATGTTCAAAATGAAATAGTCCCTCCGTTGCCTTCTGCACAAAACATAGTGCAAGGTGGTTGCTATGCAACAACACTAACAGCAAGCGAACATATTAGACAGAGAGAGTTGATCCATTATTTGGCTGTTTATTTACATTAATGTGTATGTTGCTGTTTATTGTGCAGCCACTGAAAAACTGTCCAGCATCAGTAGCATGGCTTACGTGGTCACTTTTATATGTTGAGGTTGTTCGAGGCTGTTGCTTGGTGTGGCGAGAATATTGCTCCACTTTCTCCGGTCCCCGAGATTGGGCTTCCAGTAGCTCTGGAGAGATCTTTCGCACCTGTGGCCACTAACGGTCATAATTTCTCTGCTTTGTTTCAAGACCCGCATCAGAAAGCTTTTGAATGGTGGTACTTTTCCAGTTGGTTTACCTGCTCTTCACGTAGCTCTGCATGTCGTAGTTTAGGTGCTTTTTTTCTTCTGGAGATAGGCACTGCTCAATCCACTCATCCATACTATGGTAAGACCCCCCCGGAGGTCGAAGTTAATCTTAAATGTTTCCATTTTATGCTTTGTAAGTTTGTTTCGTAACGGAAGAAATTTAAATATATTTATAAAACTGACAAGTCAAATCAAGCAATCTGATTGGTCGATAGCGTTTTTGCGGACCTCTTTGATTACAGATTTGAAAACATCGTTGCTTGCTTTAAAAGTAGCACAATTCATTATGTTAAACCTTCAAAAGTATCTAGATATCCTTGCCCTAATGCCAAAGGAACTGCACACTGAATATGTTTTGCCGTTTGATGTCTATGTCCAGACCGCTGCGTAAAAAAGGAGGGCTTCTGCCCCGTTACTTCTCCGCTGCTTTCTTGTTCCAGTATGATAAAGTTTGCTTTTCAGCCCAACGGTATACTGTTTTTCTCAGAGGCGGAGGGATACTGACTTGTTGTGAAAAGTAACTTACAATTCTACCCGTGGTATACGCGCAGTATATCACGGCTAAGAACCAATCAGATTGCTTGATTTGACTTGTCCGTTTTATAAATATTTATATAATATAACCCTCCAATAACCCCCCCACCAACCAGCCACGCCATAGACACATGCATTACATTAATGAACACTATGATCAATATAAACAATAGCGTCTAAACATTATCCTGCACAGCCCTCCGAATATTCTGCACATTTGTATACGGAGCTAACGCTTTAAGTCACGTTAACTGTACATAGTTTTTTGAAATATCTATAATTCATGTAATATGTATTTATATTTTAATGTTATAATAGTTCAAAACTAAAAGTATAATTGTTTAATTTTTGGTTGCTTTTCTTGCAATTTATGTTATTTTTCTATGTCGTTGTATGCACCAAATACACCACGGGAAATTGCTCGTGTGTGTTAACCTACTCTGCAATGAACCTGTTTCTGATTCTGATTATCATACATTTTTAAACATGAAACAATAAACATGAGTTGCTAGAATCAGGAACAGAAGAGGGATTGTAAGGCAGCATGTTTGAAATCCCACGCACACACACACACACACACACACACACACACACACACACACACACACACACACACACACACACACACACGCACACACACGCACACACACGCACACACACACACGCACACACACACACACACGCACACACACACCTGGTGCTTCCTGAAGGTGTGTATCAGGGTGCCGTTGATGTAGTTAATGGCGATGCAGAGAACCGTCACGATCACGTTCTTGTAAACGGCCTCGGCGAAGCTCCGAGAACCGGGAGAGGTGGAGTTCAGAGACGAGACGTTCATGATTATATCGAGACAATCCTTCCTGAAAACAGCATTTATTCACATTTAAGTGTTACTAATACTGCTAGTAATGAAATACATCTTAACAATAATAGCAATAATAATAGAAGTAATAATATAAATATAAATAACAATAATATGAATAATATAAATAGATATAACAACAATAATACTAGTAATAACAATAATAATTGTAATAATAAAAACAAAAATACTAACATATCAAGATAATTATAATACTTTTCTTTTTGTGCCTAAAATAAAATCACATGATCAATTAATTTGTGATTCTCTGTCCCAGATCTGTTCAACTTATTCTAAAGATATCTCTTATGCCCATTATAGAAAATATGCCAATAACAATTGTGCTATGGAAATAATAATAGTACAACTACTACTTCTTATACTAATTACAATAATTATATAATCATACTTCTAATAATACTACTAAGACTACTATTAATAATATTAATAATAATACAAAATGTGATTGCCTTATAAGCTCCTCAAAGACATTTCATAAACAATAAATCATATGAGACGCACTGATCCTTATTTAAACTGTTCTAAATCTTATTACTTTAAAATGTAATCATCTTATTCTAAAAATATTCATATATTTACTTAAATATTTGTTGAGTTTTCCCTGCAAACAGCCACAACCTTTTTTTATGTTTACGAATGCAAGTGAAGTGCACAATCAAATGTCCATTAAAGACAAATGGTTTACACATATTAAGTCTCTTGAAATCAAAACGTTAAAAGATATTTCGGTAACACTTTAGATTAGGGTACACACATTCACCATCAACTAGTTGTTAATTAACATATTAGAGTCAAACTATAGCTTATTTATTATGAACAAGAGTTCACTTTAAAATAGGGAATTCTGAGTTAGAAATACCACATTTTTAGTTATTTTGACACAATTAACACTTGTAGTTTCATGTCTTGTTACATAAGAATAGACCATATTTGTTAAGTGCTATTATGAGAGAATGCCTTATTAGGCCCATATTGAGCATATTAAGACCCAAACTCAAACACAACAACTTCCTTACTTACAATAAATAAGCACTAATTAGAGGGTTATTGAGGAAAAACTCTTAACTAATGGCCTAGTACTTGTAGAATATGGTCATGTAGAATAAGGCCTTAATGCATGTTTTATAATGACTAATAAAGAGCCAATATACTGCTAATATGCATGTAAATTAACAACTAGTTGATGGTGAATATGTGTACCTTAAAATAAAGTGTTACCGATCTTTCCTACTGAGTCATAAATTATACATTTTTCCATTTACTAAAAAACATTTCTTCACTCGCACACACTCACACACGGTACCTACCAGCAGCCGTCACATCACTGCAGTGTGTCGTGTGTTCAAGCAGTTTTTATAACGACGTATTGATACAATTGGGATTATGTTGGGCCAAACAATGTGGGTGTGTGTGTGTGTGTGTGTGTGTGTGTGTGTGTGTGTGTGTGTGTGTGTGTGTGTGTGTGTGTGTGTGTGTGTGTGTGTGTGTGTGTGTGTGTGTGTGTGTGTGTGTGTGTGTGTGTGTGCGTGTGTCTTGGGTACGGGGACGTAGCCATAATTTGCTTACCACAGCTCTTTGTGCAGTTAAAAAACATTTTTCTACATTCAAAGCTTCCTCTGATGTTCTTTTGATGAAGCTTTGAATGTCTGTTGTCATATTTAATCCCCCTTACAAAATGTTTTTTCTCTTGTGTGCGGAAATACCCTCTGCAGCAGTGATATTGTTTTTTTTTTATTGTTATAAAGAGGAATGAAGAAAGTACCTGGAAGCAGAGACATTTATAATATTTAATTTAAGGATACATTGCCAGTCCAAACCCAGATATTCACTTTTATATGAGAAATATGTGAACAAGAATTATAAATATGAAACAAAAAGAGGAGAGTACATGACAAATGACTGTGAACAAATATAAATGAATTGAAAGTAATATGGTTTGGACAGAATACACAGGGAAGATGTCAAAGACGTGTGATTAACAGATTCATGCTAAAGAGGTCATTTTTATGCACATTTTCAGGTTAATATTTAATGCAAATGTTGTGCAACAGCATTCCACTATAGTTCTTCCGCATCTTTTTCTTCTTATTATTATTATTATTTCAACAAAAAGTTTGGCTCTCAATAACTTCAGCATACTTTCAGCTACAGAAACCATTCAAATATCAAAAATATTCAGCACATGATGGGAAACTTTCAACTTTTTCCAAATATATTATACTTTAAATATTCAGCTTTTTAAACTATTTTGTAACATGTAACTCAATGCTTTCAGCTAGAGACTTCATTCCAACTTTAAAACGGTCACAAGACATTCAGCTATTAAACTTGTTATTCACATTTTTCATATCTTTTACACTTTTTGAGATATTTAACTTAGTTTGGAGCTTGGTAAAGAGGCCTTCTTCAGATTGTAACATGAGTGTGTATTGCGCAGCTCTTTAAGGCTTAGAGTGCGTGATGTCACAGCTAGAGTGGAGGAGAGCTAGAAATTCGCCTTAATTATAATTTTTTTAATCTGCCATAACTCCCAAACCCTACACTCCTTGGACATCATTTTTCATGGAAAACGTAGGAAAACCTCTCCTACGTTGAGAAATAAAATGAGGCAAATATATTTAAATAAAATGCCTCTTGAGGGCATGAAGTGACAAAAACGTTCAACTTGTCTCCATTAAGGCCCATTGTAAATTCAGCCTGATCTTTCCTCAGAGCAGCAGCTGCACACGTTTAGTAAATCTGCCAAAAATGCCACATTATTGACCCGATAGTGCACAAAAAGCAGACTTAGACGCTCGTCAGGGTCCTGACATGCTCCACATTTTACCGATAGCTGCTACGGTTCTCAAGCTATAGTTAGATATGTAAGAGGTTTATTTCTCATTCAGATCAATGGAAAGGATCTCCTTTCACTGCACATCTCCATGTAAACCTCTGATCTCTGGGCTCACACACACACACACACACACACACACACACACACACACACACACACACACACACACACACACACACACACACACACACACACACACACACACACAGGTGTTTGATAACATCGTCACCATGGTAACCTTTGATCTCTAGGCTCACAAACAGGTGTTTGATAACGTCGTCATCATGGTAACCTTTGATCTCTGGGATCACACACAGGTGTTTGATAACGTCGTCACCTCAAACACAAACACGCAGACTGGAGTCTGTGTGCTTGACTGGGCTGATTTTGACACATTTCTGGTGGATTTTGTAGTTTTACGGGACGCTGGATCATTTGGATTGGACAGATTTTCGAATAGGTTTACTTCAATGAGAAGATTTTGCTAAATTCTTCTTCTTCATTCTCTAGATGATAGGAAAGGAGGTTTGAAACTTCCTTTATAACCTCCTTTAGCTTAGGATACACTGGAACTTCCTTTACGAAAGAAAAGGAGAACAACATTCATCGTCACACAACATTCGGCCGTTCACGGAAAGAACCGATTATGACCGAGACATGATATCATGAAAGTTACGGTGCTTATTAAGCATTTTAAAACGTATATGGTAACTTGCCAAAGTGCTTTGTTTTGAACGTTCATCGGTATTTTAATCAAAAAGAGAAATATGAACGTTAGTTTTTGTCACGATTCTTATGTCATGTCACGGTTTTAGTTTGATGTGCCAGGTAATGGGTGTTTTGCTGTTCTGTTCTCCCTGTCATGTTTTCCTCCTTGTGTATTGCCGGTTGTTAGTTTCCCTGGTGTTTCTAATTGTCTGATTGTGTTCACCTGTTTCCCTTGTGTGTCTCCTGTGATCATCAGTAGTCAGCCCCGCCCCTGATTGTCCCCACCTGTGTCTTGTTATCCTGTGTTTAAATTCCCCAGTCTCCCAGTGTTCAGTGTCAGTTCGTCTTGTCTCTTGCCATAGTCAGGTCTATCCTCTCTTTGTGTTCTTGAAAGGTTTTGTTCCTCACTACGTGAGCGATTTTATTTTGTTCTCTTCTTTTGTCATCTCAACCTCAGATTCGATAGTGACCATTTTTGCTCATATTGTTTTTTTTTGGAAAAATAAAGTATCTTACCAATACTTTACCTCTGTCTCCCGGGTCATGCAATTGGGTCCTGCATCCTGAGTGTCTGAGTTCATAACAGTTTTTACTGAATCGATCAAATAAAGTCAACATTTCCCAGTGCTTTTTGAGCTGTGTGGGGTTTGTTAAACTTTTAAAATATGTTTGAATGGTGATATACACAGTGATAGATGTTAAGGACTAACGTTTATAATAAATACATTTGTATTTATTTTAAGATCTTTTCATACAATCATACGTAATGGGATCATTTAATGTAGACCGGAGGGTGAGGGTGACAAGCATAAGTTTCACTTCCCTTTTTTATTTCAATTGTAACCTCGTACATGACGAATTTATGTTTTTCTCTTTTCCCAACACGTTCTCACTCCCAACCCGTCACATGTTGACGGTCGGACAGGGCCCCTCCCCGTCACCGTTGTTGAGATCTTCATAGTATCAAGTGAATACTTAAAACGAAAGTTAATTATAATCAAATATGATCAATCATATTCTTGTATAAACTAGGGCTGTCAAACGATTAACATTTTTAATCAGATTAATCACAGTCTGGAGCTCACTGGGGTCCTGCATATGCTTTAATCAGGTGTTTTAACACTTTTTTCCATGAAAATGATTTTTATTCACTATCATGGGGCTATATAAATCCAATTCCGGGTAATTCGGAGCACAATTTTAACTTTTACTATTTAAATATATTTGTATTATATATCTTTGGGCTATAAAAGTGAAATTTCTGGGTGACTTTGTCAGTTTATGGAGCTTATCCCACAAATCCTGGAGGTTCCAGGCCGAATTTTGGAGCTCATAGGCGGCCTGCCATGCGCCCCCACCCGTGGAAAGAAGAAAAAAGTAAAGAAAACGGTCAATTATATCTTAAAATTATAAAAAATGAAGTTTTAAAAACGTATTGAAAAAATTAGAGTGCCAACAGAGACCTGTCGGCGCTTCCGGCCGAAGCCCCGGACACTTTTCCCCTCCCCCGTTGCAACTTACAACGGAGAGGGGAAACCAAGCCTCCTCTTCTCCGTCCAAAAAATTCATTCATCATTTTCAGACTACTGTCAAATCGGAAACCCAGTTTTTGAGAGGTCTCAGAAAAAAAACGGCTGTCTCACTTCATGGAGGAATGTGTCCGCTCCTAGTGCACTCTGGCTCGGATGAATTTGTTGCCTAGAGACCCCCCAGCATGGTTCTTACCAAACTTTACGTTTTTGAACTGGTCTCTGGAGGAATGTAAGGGGAGTTTGAGGGGACTCTACCCGCATTATGAGGCACTATTTTTGGATACATTTTTATCACTTTTAGCCCTTTTTTATGGTTCTCCAAAAACTTGAATCTGACTATTTTTGCCTGTGGAGGAATGACATGGGAGTTGACAGGGGACTCTACCCGGGTTATGAGGCACTGTTTTCGGATACCTTTTTACATTTTCACCCCTTTTTTATGGTTCTCCAAAAAGTTAACTCAGACTTTTTTCTGACTCTGGAGGAATGTAAGGGGAGTTGACAGGGGACTCTACCTGCCTTATGAGGCATTATTTTCGGATACTTTTTTACATTTCCGCCCCTTTTGCCTGGTTCTTTTTATTTTTGTTCTGTTTTGGCTCGTTTCACCCGGTTCCTTCTCGGTTGCCTTTGTCCAGCCGTTCCCCCCCCCAAAACTCACCCGTACATTAACGCATTTTGTCCATTTTTGCTGCGTTCTTCTCCTCTGACCTCACTGATCGAATGGCAAAACGTCTGACTCAGGGGTCCCACCACGGGTTCCGCAGCGGGGTGGAAGTTCCACCTCCCCACTTCGCCGCGGAGTGCAAGGCAAACATCTGTTTCTCTAATCCTCCACTGTTGCATAGCGGACTTAGTCGGCTGCGGCATTCAGCAATTGGCCTTGCTCCGGGCACCGGTTCCTTCTAGGACCACGGCTCGTTGGCTTCACATGATATAGGGTCGACCCTACTTCATCACAGGCTACCTGTTTGATCCTGCGTAACAACCACATATGCTTGTCTGCAAAGAGGGAACTGCCTGGTCCCACCCTGGTGTTCCTCTACGGCTAGTGTCCAGCCGTCAGCTGCGGTATCAGCAAATTTGACCCGCCATCAGAGGGCCTCCTTCCCGGGTCCACGTGCCGGTGCTTGGCGGTATGTTCCTCCAAACTGCGGGTTCGACTCTGCTCCTGGAGCAGACAAAGATATGTGTATTTGCCTGAATGATGGAAATAAACAAAGAATGATATTTTACGGGACATGACGGAGATAGGTGTATTTTCCTGGCTTTTTGGAAATAAACCAAATGTGATCTTGCAGGGCATTACGGAGCTCATTTACCCATGTGATGTTGTGCAGTACATTACTGAGCTCATTTAACGACACGGAGTACCAGGGGCACTAAAGTCTTACCCGGATGTCCTTATGTGTTTAGTCAGAGTGAGAGTGCTTACGTTTGGGTACACAGCTTGGAAAGACGAATATGACAAAAAAGTTAAAGTGTGAACCTCCAGCACAGGGGGGGGGGGGGGGGTGCCGTGAAGAAGGCCGAATATGGATGCTGATGGGCGGATGGTAAAGCACCGCAAAATCCACCACCCTTTTAGGGTTACCAGGGGCATGATGTTCTGTAGGGTGTGATAATCTGGGTTTAGTCCATGGGGGAGTGCTTAAGTCCGGGGGCCCGGGGTCTCACGGTGTGCAAGGTTATGGAAGTGCCCATGTTAGGGAGACATGCTGGAGGTCTGTAGTCCGTCCTTTGGTGGTCTGTGAGGGGCTAGAGAGAGGTGCTTTTCGCGGTGTCTGTCATGGAGGTAGCATAATTCGAAAAAAAGGCAGAGTGCCAACGGAAAAGCGGAGAGAAGGGGCTCGAAAAAGCTCAACCTGTTGGTGCTTCGGGCCGAATTTTGGTCAATTTCACAGTTCTGGCAACCGTGATTAGTCCTCAAGCTCTGTGATTTGGATGTTTGAGTGTGTGCCGAGGGTTACGCCGAGCGTCAAACAGCACTTTGAAATGGGATGGAACCACGGCAGACTATCCAAAACTGGATTTGAATGGGTCCACCACCCACCTCCCCAGAACTACACATTCTGGCTATTGTTTGTTTTGCAACATGTTCTATGGCACGTCTCTACTGGGAATTTTAGTTTTAAAAGATGTTTTCGTATTTCCCATAATAAGAAGTTGCCAGTATTAAACTGTGTACATCCCTGGAGGTTTAGGGGATAGGAAACACTCAAATGTAAAACATATAATTAATGAATGGGTACACATTGCTTGTGTCCATAATGGGCAGCCAAATGACAGCTAAGGTCAGAAGAGCTTTATTTAACAGCTGGTCTTATGTCTGTGACCCCTCCTGTTGCTAATTGTTAAGCCTGAAACATGCATTTGTCAAGGTTCAGAGGAACATTTTGCAAATATGGCAGTAGCCGTCGATCATCTTAAGATAATATATACTTTATTGATCCCAAATTGGACATGTTTTCGTTACAGCAGCATGTGTAACATTTGTAAATATGCAGTGGTGTTTATTTGTAAATAATTTAGTATAATCACACACATTCTGTGTTTTATATTTAATAATTCTGTGTTATTTATTTATTGAATGTTCAATACCTGACAAGGTCGGAGATGAAAAACTTGGGTCGCAGGTTCCTCAACAGTGCATTACAAGACATCTATCAATATGTGTGTATACCTCCACCATTAAACTGTCATATTCTGCACATTCCTTCTGCATACATCTTATAAGAGTATAATACATATGTATAATATCAGTTCAAATAAGTGCTTAAACATACTGTAGTTAACATTGCAGGAAAGCAATATATTAGTACTTTGTCAGGCTTAATGTTTATCTGTAGATACCCCCAAAGCTTTTTTCTTATTCAAAAGAAGACCTTAATCTAAAGTATTCTTTAATGTTTAAAGCCTTATTAGTTTGTCTGTCTGTATCTCCTATTAATATCTAATAATAAAAATAATAAAATTCAATAACGTGCTTTAACCACTAGGTGTCCCTTTCTATCAGCTGTGCACCGTTATGGCGTAAATATAGCCTATCTACCTATTGGATCAAATATAAAAGTCAGCCGAATTAGTGTTGATACTGCAAGGAAACGTATATTGTGAAGAGAAATTGAAGATGTTGTTTAATTGCTGATATATTTATGATTCACGTCACATATTTAGTTTGGCAGCAGTGCTTCCTGTTTGTCCAGAAGGCTTCTCATCAGTGCTCTATAAATAAAGAACTACGGCAGATGTGTAATATTTAATGCAGTCGAACCGTGTATTACAATGCCGTTATGTGATGACTTCCGAAGAGAAAAGCAAGCACACTTGGAATAAAGTATTATTTGTAATTCTTTTTTTCGG
The DNA here is from genome assembly GCF_949606895.1 of Notothenia rossii. Classification (NCBI taxonomy): domain Eukaryota; kingdom Metazoa; phylum Chordata; class Actinopteri; order Perciformes; family Nototheniidae; genus Notothenia; species Notothenia rossii. Next base: position 89,104,523 of record NC_136903.1, read on the forward strand.
ATTTCACATCGCATAAACACCATATCCCAACGTGCATTGCGGCTAAACATCCAATCACTAAGCTGAGGATCTTGCCTACTTCTGCCTACGTGTGTTTCCGGTATTGAGTTAGAAAAAGGTTGATACACGCTGTGAGAATGGATCTGCGGAGAGCATTTCCCAACTTGTCTATTAACAACGTTCAGGGAGCTCTATGCAAGTCAATGGGACTCCCTGATAGTTGAAACTCAACGCTAAAGGGCCCAGCCTTGCGTTGGAAAGTGATGACAGCAACCCTGACATAACGTCAACATAGGCCGAGTTGGGAGTGAGAATGTGTTGCATAAACACCATATCCCAACGTACATTGTGGCTAAAACATCCAAATCACCGAGCTGTATTTTGTTATACACAAATTCCTTCACATTTTAATTTAAATTTATATTAAAGTATTTCGTGAGGCCTTCTAAAATGTTTTTAAATATAACTGGGTTGTAGTTGAAGAGTTTGTAAATCAACACCCAAGCTGTTGCCTGGCAACGCAATCGCACAACGTCACATCCATTAATTCCCCAACCACACACATGGATCAACATCGATTTAATACATTAATGTAGCCTTTGTTTCTGCTAAAAGAGGTGTTGACCAGCTGGGGCAACAAGAACATCGGCGAAATCGAGTGTGACTATTACAAAATAAATCATTATTATATTAATATTGACAACAACAACCGACCGTCGGGGTAGCATTTTCTTGGCATTTCCGGGTATTTCTCCACTGGTTGGGCCATGTTAACAATACCGTGTAACTGTCACGTTTGAAGGGACGAAATTGTTATATCTTCAAGTCTCCCGGCATGGTAAATTGTCAAATGTTCACGTCTTGCCGTCTGACAATTTTGTCATTTTTTATAAACGATATAAAAAGAGCATACTGTGTTGCAATGAATTCTCGCACCATACGCTTCAGCTGAGAACGGAATGCGCTCGTTGAATTTCTATGCAGTGGGGAGCGTTCTCATAGCGTCTATTATCAACGCTATTGGAGTTCTATGAAGGTCTATGGGACGCCCTGCCCGTTGAAAACTGAAGCTCAAGGGGTACCATGTGCGTAATAGGGTGACGGGGAGAGGCCATGACCGTCCGTCAATATGTGACGGGTTGGGAGTGAGAACGTGTTGCTTGTCCACGTTCATAAAGCATAAAACAACACCATAAGAGCACGGTGCAAAGTATCTAAATGCGTCCGCCGTTCTTATTAAACACCCATGTAGTCCACTCACTCCGCTGTATAGAAAACTGTTTCCCCACAGCAGACGCACATTAATGACGTCCACTGGCGCATCATAAATAGGTTGATAGTGAAAGTGCAGTCGGATTCTCAAAGCACCGCAGTCTCTTCTCCTAAATCCTCCTATCCACTATCCCTTAACCCCGTGACGTTTCACACAGAGGTCAAGGAATAGACGATAGGAATAGACGATAGGAATAGACGATAGGAATAGACGATAGGAATAGATGATAGGGGCTGATCTTTGGACTATTCGACTGCAACCATACTTCAATGAGAACATTTTGCTAGATACTTGACCTTTAGCCTTTATTTGACTTTATATGTATTATTCACAACAAATAAACAAAGTAAAAGTGAGACTATGGTTTTGTCTCCTAGTATAAATGTGTTTTCTAAGAGACTGCAGGCTTCATGTCCGACACGGCGTTGTTCTCCAGGTGGTTTTTCCTCATGATGACTTGAAACTGCAGGTATCTCCTCATGTACTTCCTGAAGTTCTGGTCTCTCAGTCCGTACACGATGGGGCTCACAAAGCGAGGGATAATCTGCACGAAGACGTACAAGGCGAAGCGTATGTCAGCGTGTCTTCGCGGCAGTAAAAAGACCAGTGCGTCTTTGAACATGGGCCGAACGTAGGTCAGCATGCAGAGCAGAAGCTGGAAACCGTGCAGCAGGATGGTGTTTCGGGCCTTCTTTGAATCCCCTTTTGCTCCTTTGGCTGCAAACAGGATCCTGAAGTAGGTGTAGAGCAGCGTGAGCCACACCAGCACCAGACACACGATGTGCGACGCGTCTCTCTTCTTCAAACTGTACGAACTCCTGAACACAAAGTCTCTGGCGCACAACACTTTGGACGTGAAGAAGCTGAGGGGCTCGGTGGCCAGAAGGAGGAAGAAATCAGGCATGATGGAGAGAGAGCTGACAAACCAGATGAGACTCATCAGGATGAAGGTGTTTCTCACGGTGCAGATCCTACAGTGGTGCAGCGGGAGGCAGATAGCGACGTAGCACTCCACCGCCATGCCGGCCAGATTGAGAGGCGTGTTGAAGGTGGCCATGACGGTGAGGATGAGGAGGAGGAGGCAGGAGGAGACGCTGAAGGTGTTCAGGGTGTAGCTGATGATGTGCAGCAGCGTGGAGAGAGTCAGCTGCAGCATGTCGTTTATCACCAGGTGGATGAAGAGGATGTAGCGCGGGTTGGAGTAAAAGATCTGCAGGGGAGAGGAAATAAGTGTCAGAGCAAGGGGCGCTGAAAAGATGTAATGATATTAAGTTTAAATACACATCATAACAAGCAAAGGCCCTTTCAACACAAGGCAATTCATAGTGCTTTACAACAATGAAAAGAGCATTGATAAATAGTTCAGCAGAAACACATTATAAAATGGCGCTTATTTAAAAGCAAGATAATAAAACATGAATAACACAGGTACATGAATAAAAGTTACAGTGCAGTGTGAGATTATAAAAGTTTTCAGCATGGATTTAAAACTAGTAGTAGGGCAGAGGAAATAAGTGCCGGGGCAAGGTGCACTGAAAAGGTGCAATTATATTAAGTTTAATTACAAAATGTGACTTTGATGTTATTTATATAGCAGCTTTCAAAGTATAGTTACTATACTTAAAATATACTATATTGCGTTCATATACAAATACACAAAGAGCAAGTGAACTAGACAGCAGAGTCTAAACATGAACAAATAAACATGGAAAAAAAAGAGTAAAACTAGAAATAATAAAGCAAAAATACATAAATTATTTTAGTGGATCAGAAGAGGGATTGTGAGGCAGCATGTTTGAAATCATCTCCACACACACACACACACACACACACACACACACACACACACACACACACACACACACACACACACACACACACACACACACACAGACAGACAGACAGACAGACAGACAGACAGACAGACAGACAGACAGACAGACAGACAGACAGACAGACAGACAGACAGACAGACAGACAGACAGACAGACAGACAGACAGACACTCATGGGCCTATGAATAGCCTATCTGAAGATTAACAACAACTTATCATTCTAATCATTTCAGTCAAATGTAGTACAAATATTGACATTACAACACACTGTGGATAGACGTATGAACACACACACACACACCTGGTGCTTCCTGAAGGTGTGTATCAGGGTGCCGTTGATGTAGTTGATGGCGATGCAGAGAACCGTCACGATCACGTTCTTGTAAACGGCCTCGGCGAAGCTCTGAGAACCGGGAGAGGTGGAGTTCAGAGACGAGACGTTCATGATTATATCGAGACAATCCTTCCTGAAAACAGCATTTATTCACATTTAAGTGTTACTAATACTGCTAGTAATGAAATACATATGATTAACAATAATAACAATAATATAAATATGAATAATACAATTAGATATAACAACAATAATACTAGTAATAACAAAAATACTAACATATCGTGAAAATTATAATAATAATACTTTTCTTTTTTTATGCCTCTTAAGGACCTCAAAAACACATTAAAAAATATAAAATGACATGATCAATTAATTTGTGATTCTCTGTCCCAGATCTGTTCAACTTATTCTAAAGATATCTCTTATGCCCATTATAGAAAATATGCCAATAACAATTGTGCTTTGAAAATAATAATAGTACAACTACTACTTCTTATACTAATGACAATAATTATAATCATACTTCTAATAATACTACTAAGACTACTATTAATAATAATACAAAATGTGATTGCCTTATAAGCTCCTCAAAGACATTTCCTAAAAAATAAATCATATGAGACGCACTGATCCTTATTTAAACTGTTCTAAATCTTATTACTTTAAAATGTAATCATCTTATTCTAAAAATGTTTATATATTTACTTGAGTTTTCCCTGCAAACAGCCGCAACCTTTTTTTATGTTTACGAATGCAAGTGAAGTGCACACTCAAATGTCCATTAAAGACAAATGGTTTACACATATTAAGTCTCTTGAAATCCAAACGTCAAAAGATATTTCGGTAACACTTTAGATTAGGGTACACACATTCACCATCAACTAGTTGTTAATTAACATATTAGAGTCAAACTATAGCTTATTTATTATGAACAAGACTTCACTTTAAAATAGGGAATTCTGAGTGAGAAATACCACATTTTTTGTTATGTTGACCCAATTAACACTTGTAGTTTCATGTCTTGTTACATAAGAATAGACCATATTTGTTAGGTGTTATTAAGAGAGAATGCCTTATTAGGCCCATATTGAGCATATTAAGACCCAAACTCAAGCACAACAACGTCCTTACTTACAATAAATAAGCACTAATTCGAGGGTTATTGAGGAAAAACTCTTAACTAATGGCCCAGTACTTGTAGAATATGGTCATGTAGAATAAGGCCTTAATGCATGTTTTATAATGACTAATAAAGAGCCAATATACTGCTAATATGCATGTAAATTAACAACTAGTTGATGGTGAATATGTGTACCTTAATATAAAGTGTTACCGATATTTCCTACTGAGTCATAAATTATACATTTTTCCATTTACTAAAAAACATTTCTTCACACACACACACACACACACACACACACCCACACACACACACACACACACACACACACACACACTGTACCTACCAGCAGCCGTCACATCACTGCAGTGTGTCGTGTGTTCAGGCAGTTTTTATAACGACATATTGATACAATTGGGATTATGTTGGGCCAAACTGTGTGTGTGTGTGTGTGTGTGTGTGTGTGTGTGTGTGTGTGTGTGTGTGTGTGTGTGTGTGTGTGTGTGTGTGTGTGTGTGTGTGTGTGTGTGTGTGTGTGTGTGTGTGTGTGTGTGTGTGTGTGTGTGTGTGTGTGTGTCTTTGGTACGGGGACGTAGCCAGAATTTGCTTACCACAGCTCTTTGTGCAGTTAAAAAACATATATCTTTCTAAAATCAAAGCTTCTTCTGAGGGTCTTTTGATGAAGCTTTGAATGTCTGTTGTCATATTTAATCCCCCTTACAAAATGTGTTTTCTCTTGTGTGCGGAAACATCCTCTGCAGCAGTTATATTGTAGTTTTTTTATTCTTATAAAGAGGAATGAATAAAAGACCTGAAAAGAGTGAAATGTATTATATTTAATTTAATGATACATTACCAGTCAAAACCCAGATATTCACTTTAATATGAGAAATATGTGAACAAGAATTATAAATGTACAACAAAAAGAGGAGAGTACATGACGAATGACTGTGAAAAAAATAAATAAATTGGAGGTAATATGGTTTTGACAGAATACACAGGGAAGATGTTAAAGACGTGTGATTTTACTAACAGATGTTAAAGAGGTCATTTTTATGCACATTTTCAGGTTAATATCAGTATAAGCAAGAGGGCGCCAGTGTGTGTGGCCTGCCGTCTGTCGCTGCCAACGCCGTGTGTCTTTGTACTGTTTGTGTCATTTTTAATGCACAAATGTCAACTCTCTACTGGTGTGCGATCGCCAAACACTGCTGGACCTTCGGTTTTCTGCCATTAATCCAGCAAAGTCTACTAATGGTGGAGATGAAACGCTGCCTCCGTTCTTATCAGGGGGACTAGTTTACCCGTGCTGCACCCCGGCTCCACCTACCCGCCGTAAACGCCACCGCCGCCGGGGAAAACGCAGTGGTCGACTTGTGAGAATGAAGGCTTCTTCAGCTCATCTTTTCTCTCATACTGAGGATGAGCCTCGTCCCTCTTTTTCGAGGCATTTTCTGGAACCTGTCGACGCCTGGCTGGTACCTGTCGTCGGCCGGGATGAGGCATGCCTGCACCGCGGGACCTGCTCCCCTCGTCCCCGCTGCCGCAGGGTTAATCTGCATAACCTGAGGTCTCTGTGTCGGGCTCCCCGGACCTCTAACGCCGCCGATCTGCCGGTCCCTGCCAGGTTTGGCCTTATTAACGCAAGATCGCTAACAAACAAGACTTTTTTCACCTATAAGGGTTTGGACTTCCTCTTTGTGACTGAGACATGGCTCAGTATTGGTGAGTCCAGCGCGTTTACCGAACTTGTACCGCAGCATTGCTGCTATTTGAACTCTCCGCGGACGTCAGGCCGAGGTGGAGGCATAGCAACTTTTGAGTGGCTATAAATACCAACAGCTTTCACTGTCATTCTCACGTGTTCGAGCTTGGTCGCTCTCATACAGTGCTGTGGTCTATAGACCTCCCAAATACCGTAAGGGATTTCTAAATGATTTCTCGGATTTCTTGGCTGAAATTATGCCAAAATATGACCGTGTTCTTATTTTTGGGGATTTTGATATTCACGTGTGTTGTCCCTACAAACCTATGGCAAATGACTTTTTAAACCTTGTTGATTCCTTTAATCTTGTGCAGTCTGTGTCTGGCCCCACGCAGGAACGCGGACACACACTTGATCTTGTTTTATCTGATGGTTTGCCTGTTCTCAACCTGGAGATTTGTGATGCCTTTTTCTCTGATCATATGCCTGTATTATTTTATGTGGGTCTTGCTTGTGAAACTGTTAAACCGCATGCTGCTCCTCGGCGCGCTCGCATTATTAACCCATCCACTGCTGGTCAGTTCTCTGTCGTTTTTTAAAATAACTGTTAATCGGGAACCTATGTCACCTGAAACGGATGAGCTTAGCTCATGGTTTCACTCCACTTGCAAAGCTGCCATAGACACTGTTGCTCCTTTAAAAACCAGGCAACCTAAAACTAAATCTGAGCCTTGGTTAAATGACACGACTCGGGCTGTCCGACGGGATTGTCGTAGAGCTGAGCGTCTCTATCAGATCACTGTGAAAGCGGCAAAAAGCAAACATTTATCTGACATCTTTCTGTCAAACCGTCACAAGCCACGTGTTCTGTTTCAGACTATTGATTTGACTATTTAATGCCCCCCAGAATACCGTTATGGAGACCTCTACTGTCTGTGTAGACTTTCTTTACTTTTTTATTAATAAGGTAAACTCCACTAGAGCTGAAATCTCTGCTCCTGCAAATAACCTCTCAGTTCCTGCACTGTGCTCTGCTGTCTTTAATCAGTTTGAGCCTGTAGCTCTGTCTTATGTACACAAGATTGTCTCCAAGTTAAAGCCCTCTGGTTCTCCAAATGACCCTGTCGCGCCTCAACTTTTGAAAGAGATTTTTCCCGCTGTTGGACCATCTGTGCTGGCAGTTATAAACAGCAGTCCGCTCTCAGGGAAGGTCCCTGAAAACCTGAAGCATGCAGTAGTGCAACCTCGAATCAAAAAACCCAGTCTGGATCGCACAGTTCTGGCTAATGTTAGGCCCATTTCCAAAATGCCTTTAATGTCAAAGATCCTGGAGAAGATTGTTTACACTCAAATTATGTTTTTTCTGGAAGAGAACAATATACTGGAGGTTTTCCAATCCGGTTTTAAAACTATGCACAACACTGAAACAGCGCTTTCAAGAGTTTTTGATGACATCCTTTTATCTACTGACTCTGGGGACTGCGTTGTGCTTCTACTCATTGATTTAACTGCTGCTTTAGATACAGTCGACTAGGGCTGCACGATTTTGGGAAAAAATCTAATTGCAATTTTTCTGACAAATATTGCGATTCGAATTGCGATATTTGTTTTTAAGCGACCCAACGTACGTTTATTGTAAAATGCGGCCATAACTCCAGCTAGGAAGGCCGTATCAACATGCTCCCGTCTCTAGCACCCCCGCAGCCCGAGCTACGAGTGAAAGAACTAAACTTACATGAAACTTCCGTTGGGTTGAAGTCAAGCTTCAGTTTAAGACTCACCCTGTAATAGAAACATGTGATGGAGCATTACTAACCTGACTCAGATGGTTTGTTTCACCAAACCATCGAGGAAAGCTCCATTGGAAGCCATTTGGAAAGGGCAGGCACTTTCAAAAATACTTGGCAGGTGATTGGATCAATCTGTCTATCGCCTTCTATCATGGGCCACTTCTGATTGATTAACAATGGCTGGTACATGTGGAGCACAGCACTTCTGATTGGTGTGGATGACTGACACACAAGAAGAAGGCTTTGCGATTTGATAATCGCATCATTTCAAATCGCGATTTCGATTTAAAATTGATTAATCGTTCCACCCTACAGTCGACCATGACATCCTGATCTCTCGCTTGGAGAAGTGGGTGGGCATTAAGGGGGAAGCCCTGGAATGGTTCATGTCATATCTGTAGGACAGAACTTTCTCTGTCAGCCTTGGTGACTCAGAGTCATCCTCTGCTCCACTCCTGTATGGGGTCCCACAGGGCTCAGTAGTAGGCCCCCTGCTATTCTCCCTCTATTTGATCCATCTTGGGTCCATACTTAGAAAGCACGCATTCCACTGCTATGCTGATGATAGCCAGATTTATGTCCCACTAAAAAAGAAGGAGGGTTACTCAATTAGCCCACTGCTAAAGTGTCTAGAGGACATAAAGGCCTGGATATATTGCAATTTCCTAAAACTGAATGAAGGGAAAACAGAAGTAATGGTTTTTGGTGGCACCACTGGCATCAATTCTGTAGACCTGGGGTCCTTGGCTCAGTAAACCAAGCCCACCATTACGAACCTTGGCATTAAAATGGACCTTGAACTAAAACTTGAGTCAGATTAAATCTGCGGTAAAAACGAGCTTTTATCACCTGAGGCAGCTAGCCAAAGTAAAACCTTTTCTTTCCAGACAGCAGTTTGAGACAGTAATACACGCCTTTGTCACCACTCGGCTGGATTACTGTAACTCTCTCTACATGGGGGTCGGTGGGTCCTCCCTCGCCCGTCTGCAGCAGCAAGGCTTTTAACTGGCACACGGAAATATGACCACATTTCCCCCATTTTGGCTTCGCTCCACTGGCTGTCAATACATTTTAGGATTAATTTCTAAATCCTTTTATTTACTTTTAAATCCCTAAATGGCATCCCAGTTAGCGGGGAACATTGTCAAAACTTTGGCTAACATTACCTACAGGTTCTAATAATGTTTTAAAGAAACGTTTTAATCTGATTTTCAAAGAACCTTTTTAGGATGTTTATTATTTCAAATAATGTTCCTAAAAGGTTTAAGGTTAACTAAGAAATAACGTTTTAACTGCAACATTCAGAGGATGTTTTGAGGATGTTATTGAGGCCTGAGATGACAGAATGTTTTTTTATAAAACGTTCCTTTAATCTGATATGTTAACAAAGGTGGAACGTTTTGCCTGCAACATTCTAAGGATGTGTTTTGGACGTTGTTGGGGTAACACATTAAACAGGTTCTTTATAAAACGTTCCCTCAATGTTACATGATAACAAAATAAGAACATTTTCAAAGCAACATTCGGATAATGTTTTCAGGAGGTTATTCTTTTTTTATAAAACGTTCCTGTGATGGCAAATATTAACACGGTCATGGTCAACGTCAGATTTATTTTTACAGCGCTTTAAACAACAAACTTGTTGCATTTGTTTAAAAACGATGTTTTAAAAAAGATCTGAAACACAAAAAACAAACAAGAACGTAATTCATGATAAGCTGTAAGCAGATATTGCATGTTTGCGGTGGCATGTGTGAGTTCCCAGCTAGAAATGTTTGTTACCATTCATTGTTCTAGGAATGTTTTCAGCGGTACGTTTTATTTTGGTTCCCAGAATATTCTTCTGAAAGGTAGGATAACTTTCTTTAAAAACATTCTTTAAATGTTTGGTGATAACCTTCTAAAGATGTTTTTGATAACCTTCTGAAGATGTTTTTGTTAACTTTGTTAGAACATTATGTCCTACTGTTCTTAAAACGTTTTCAGCGGGACATTTTGTTTTGGTTCCCAGAATGTTCTTCTGAAAGGTAGGATAACGTTCCCAAAAAAAGATTCTTAACATTTTTGGTGATAACTTTCTTAAGATATACGAGCGCATTGAGACAATGAATAGGACGTATAAAAACGAACTGCATGCCAATATTCACTCACATGCACTTATAATCACACTAAGGTATGTAGGCCCAGAGCATTCATAATAATCGTATGTGTAAAATATCAGAAAATAATCACACTTCTTTCTGACTATAAAGGTTGTGTCTCTAGGTTCTAACTGCTGGATAAGCTAACTGGCCGTGTATGGTTTGTGAGAGCTGCGTATAAACAGTGTCCGCTGTTTATTCATTTTGGATCAAAATCGTTACTGCACCCTTTAGATTTGAGACCGACAGATATATAGAAGAACGGACTGACTGTCACTGCCCGTCCCTGAAACCCCTGTTAGTGTTTGTATGTGTTTGTTTCTACTGTGTGTCTCTCTCTCTGCCTGCTGGTCTGCTCTACACGGCTGGGAGCAATCTCCAATCAACCACACCTGCAACCTGTTCATCAGCCACACTATGAAAGCCTGCAGCCTGCACTCATTCCCTGCCGGAGTGTTGCCGTGAACGGTTTGTTGCGTGCCAGCATATTCTTTGACAACTTTGCCTGCTTTTGCCTGCTTTTGCCTCACACTCATTTTGATGTCTCTCCCAGGCAACCCGGTATCACAGCAAAACGTGAACATGTGACGATTTACCATGCTGGGAGATGTGAAGATGTCACGATTTTGTCCCTTCAAACGTGACAGTTACACGGTATTGTTAACATGGCCCAACCAGTGGAGAAATACCCGGAAATGCCAAGCAAATGCTACCCCGATGGTCGGTTGTTATAGTCAATATTAATATAATAATGCTTTATTTTTTAATAGTCACACTCGATTTCGCAGATTTTCTTGTTGCCCCAGCTGGTCGACACCTCTTTTAGCAGAAACAAAGGCTACATACTGCTGCTGGTTTATAAAGCTTTGAATGGTTTAGTCCCAAAATACATTTCTGACCTCCTGCTAAATGATGAACCATCCAGAACTCTCAGGTCTTCAGGGACTGGTCAGCTTTCTGTCCCCAGAGTCAGAACTAAACATGGAGAAGCAGCGTTCAGTTATTATTCTCCAAATATCTGGAACAAACTCCCAGAAACCTGCAGGTCCGCTGCAACTCTGACTACTTTTAAATCCAGGCTGAAGACTTTTCTTTTTGCCGCTGCTTTTAATTGAACTATCCACATCTTAAACTGCACTGTAACTTTTATCCATGTATTTATTTTTCTTTTAAAGTTTATTTTATTATCTTTTCTTTGTTAAATGCCATTTTCTTAATGTCTTTCATTTTTTGTAAAGCACTTTGAATTGCCTTGTATTGAAAGGTGCTATATAAATAAACTTGCCTTGCCTTGCCTACATTAATGTATTAAATCCATGTGTGTGTTTATGGAATTAACGGACGTGACGTTGTGCGATTGAGTTGCCAGGCAACAGCTTTGGTTCATGTTAATTTACAAACTCTTCAACTAGAACCCTAGTTACATTTAAAAACATTTTAGAAGGCCTCACAAAATACTTTAATGAAATGTAAAATGTAAATGTGAAGGAATGTGTGTATAACAAAAATACATCCATCATAAACAATACCGGAAACAGACATAGGCAAGATCCTCAGCTCGCTGATTGGATAGTTTAGCCGCAATGCACACTGGGAAATGGGGTTTATGCGATATGAAATCCGAAAACATTTAAAAAAAATAATACTTTATTTCGAGTGTGCTTGCTTTTCTCTTTGAAAGTCATCACATAACGGCATTGTAATACACGGTTTGGCTGTATTCAAACTGAAAAACGTGACATGGATCTTAAATATAAAAGCAATTAAACAACATCTTACATTTCTTTTTACACCATGCAGTATCAACACTAATTCGGCTGACTTTTATATTTGATCCAATTGGTAGATAGGCTGTATTTACACCAATTACGGTGCACAGCTGATAGAAAGGGACACCTAGTGGTTAAAGCACGTTATTGCATTTTATTATTGTTATTATTAGATATTAATGGGATCCCTATAAAGTATATTCATTAGTCGTTATTCTCTACTAATAGTTAATTAAAGACTGTATATAATGACTATTTTGCACATCCCTTTCAAAATTTCAAGATTTTCTAAGGTTTATTGACATATCATATTATACACAACTACGGTGTAGTTATGCGTAAAATGGAAAACTTGTGTCGTAGGTTCCTCAACACTGCATTACAAGATATCTATCAATATGTGTGTATACCTCCACCATTAAACTGTCATATTCTGCACATTTCTTATACTATCTACATACATCTTATAAGAGTATAATACATATGTATAATATCAGTTAAAATAGGTGCTTAAACATGGCAATGTTAGCTATGTTTAAGCACTTATTTTAACTGATATTATAAATAGAAAATCTCTAAATCTTGAAAGGGATGTGCAAAATAGTAATTATATACGGTCCTTAATTAACTATTAGTAGAGAATAACGAGTAATGAATATACTTTATAGGGATCAGATTAATATCTAATAATACAAATAATAAAATGCAATAATGTGCTTTAACCACCAGGTGTCCCTTTCTATCAGCTGTGCACCTTTATGGTGTAAATACAGCCTATCTACCGATTGGATCAAATATAAAAGCCAGGCGAATTAGTGTTGATATTGCAAGGAGACGTATTGTGTGAAAATAAATGTAAGATGTTGTTTAATTGCTGATATATTTAAGATCAACGTCACGTTTTCAGTTTTGGCGGCAGTTTTTCCTGTTTGTCTAGAAGTCTTCTCATCAGGCCTCTATAAATAGCGAACTACTGCAGATATGTAATATTTAATGCAGCCGAACCGTGTATTACAATGCCGTTATGTGATGACTTTCAAAAAGAAAAGCAAGCACACTCGGAATAAAGTATTATTTTATTTTTAAAAAATGTTTTCAGATTTCACATCGCATAAACCCCATTTCCCAGCTTGCTGAACCATTCAATCAGCGAGCTGAGGGTCTTGCCTACGTCTGTTTCCGCTATTGTTTATGACTGGTCTATTTTGTTTTACACACATTCCTTCACATTTAAATTTAAAGTATTTCGTGAGGCCTTCAATTTAAAAAAATATATATACCTAGGGTTCTAGTTGTAGAGTTTGTAAATTAACATACACATGGATTAACATCGATTTAACACTACATTAATGTAGCCTTTGTTTCTACTAAAAGAGGTGTTGACCAGCTGGGGCAACAAGAACATCGGCTAAATCGAGTTAGTATAAAAAAAAAAAAATCATTATTATATTAATATTGACAATAACAACCGACCGTCGGGGTAGCAATTGGTTGGCACTTCCGGGCTTTTCTCCACTGGTTGGGCCATGTTAACAATACCGTGTAACTGTCACGTTTGAAGGGACGAAATCGTGAAATCTTCACGTCTCCCAGCATGGTAAATCGTCACATGTTCACGTCTTGCCGTGATACCGGGTTGCTCCCAGGAGAAATCCAAGGCCTTCCACACTCCCAAGACCAGCCAGGCCTCTCCACCCTGGTTTCCCACTGCCGCCATAACCGACCTCCACTCCCAGCTCCCCTTTTCTAATCAACAAATGTTACTTTCACCAACTGATTCCGAGTCTGATTCTGGGTCCCCTCCAGTACATGTGACACAGACAGTGACATGTACTAGCTGCTGGTCGCATTTAAAAAAAAAAAAATGACTTCTGATAAATCGGAACGATAAAGCACGTTATCCTACTCTAAAATAATAACACTCTGGCCACATAAAAAAATCTAACTTGCAGCTGAAAACGTTTTAAGAATAATAGGGCATAATGTTCTAGCAATGTTATCAAAAACATTTAAAAAAGGTTATTATCAAGCATTTTGAGAATGTTCTTAGAGAAAATTATCCAGCCTGTGTGTATGAATTATATTTTTTGTTTTTGTATGATTTTAGTAGAATAAATAAATAATTTTCTTTTTCTAAAAACCTTTCAGAAGAACATTCTAGGAACCAAAATAAAAGGTCCCGCTGAAAACGTTTTAAGAACAGTTGGGCATAATGTTCTAACAATGTCATCAAAAACATCTTAAGAAGGTTATCACCAAACATTTTAAGAATGTTTTTAGAGAACGTTATCCTACCGTTAAGAAGAACATTCTGGGAACCAAAATAAAACTTCCCGCTGAAAACATTCCTAGAACAGTGAATAGTAACATTCTCAGAATGTTTTTAAAACCAAACATTTCTAGCTGGGTAAGTATTTCCTCAGGTATTTCCTGAACATCTTGTCTCTCAGCCCGTAAACCAGCGGACTGATGAGTCGAGGCAGAACGTGGATCAGTATTGAAATGATGAAACGAATGGTCAGCACTCCTCTGGGGAAAAGAAACGTGAGACCCTCGATGGATAAGAAGAAAACATATGTCAGCATGCAGAGCAGCAGCTGGAATCCGTGCAGCAACACTGTGTTTCTCGCCTTTTTATTATCTGCCGCCGCTAACTTCGCTGCGCAGATTATCTGGAAGTACGTGTACAAAAGAGTGAGCCAAATGATCACCAGACACACGATGTTGGACACGTCTCGCCTCTCTTTAAGCATGGGGTTTCTGAAGATGTTTGGCATGAAACAAAACATCCTGGAGCGAAAGAAGTCCAGGGACTCTGTGGCCAAAGCGTTGAAAATATCCGGAAGTACGGTGAGGAGTCCGATCAGCCACATGAGGCCGATAACGGCGTATGTTTTCCGCACCGTGCAGATGAGGGAGTGTTTGAGAGGGAAGCACACGGCGATGTAACACTCCACCGCCATCACAGCCAGCGTGAACGGGTTGTTGACGTCGGATAATATGGCAATGCTAAGCAGGAACATGCAGAAGGAGACGTTGAGCGTGTAGACGATGTAACTCAGGACATAGACCAGAGTGAAGATGGTGAGCAGGATCATGTCGTTCAGAACCAGGTGGATGTACAGGATGTAGCGAGGGTTCATGTTGAAAACCTGCAGGAGGAGAGACAAATATAGATATAACATATACGATAGAATCAAGTGTTAAATCAGACTTCAGTTCCACCTGGAGTAAATCCACAAGCTACCCTGAGTCCTGCACGGGTCGGATTTTCAAGACCCGCTCCCGCGACGTGCAATACCGAACCCGCCCCGCTACCCACACATATTGCCAATTAATTCCGCAACCCGACCCATAGCCGTGGGAACATGTTTCAAATGGGGGGTGCTGTGGGGATGACACCAGGGCTGGTTCTGACCAATGTGCTGCCCTATAGGCAAGATTTTAGCTGGCAATGAAAAACCTCTACAAAAGACCAATACACTACAAAAAGAGAAACATATTGATATGGTGGACAGCTTATATAACAAGGCTTCAAATGTATTTAGTATTATAACGTGTTTTAGTTGGGGGGTGGACTTCACATCCTCTAGGGGGGTCCGGGGGTGCCCCCCCGGGAAGATATTTTTAACATTTCAAAGTAAAATGCTTCAATCTGGTGCACTTTGAGCGCCCAATTACTAGAGACTGATCTAGGGGGTACAACTCTAAAACACCCATATGAAAAAGATCGGTTTGCATTTTATTAATCAAATAAGTATGTGAACATTTTCAATAACCTACCATAGCCAATAACAAATAAATGTAACTTAATTTATTTTTGTTGTTCATTCATATCTTATTTGACCAGTTAACATTTATTTATTTATGCATATTTTTAAATCTCTCCAGTTTTAAACGATATTTTTGGTTTACTGTCCTATAGTATACATTGGAATGATTTCAAACCTGTTTTTATTTATTCTAATAATTATAAAGGAGTGCCTTGGAAATATTTGTTTACATAATTGTGATCAATACGTTTGAGACCCACTGAGATAACTTCGACAAAAGTGAACTATCCAAACCCTCAGAGTCCTTTGCCTCACTGAGCCTCTCAGTCTGACAGGACAGAACTCTCCCTCCACATTATTCTAGAAACAGCTTCTTATATCCGTTAGCGCAACAGAAGCTAACAACGATCCCCGCCGGTACCGGTGCACCCCCTCTCTCTATATCTCTCACTTTGGCTGTGAGCTGCGGGCGCCTGATAAGCCAACATCCCCCACTTTCATCACTACAGCGCCCATCGTACAGGGCAAATGGAAAATGTAGCCGGGGTAAAAAGGGTGTTACCTTTACTTAATTATGAATGTTGTTACATCAAGGCTGAAAATGATTTTTTAAAATATTATATTAGTATTATATCTTATAGAAGTGCAGATCCTCTGTCATCCACCAGGGGGTGCTGCAGCACCCTCAGCACCCCTACTTCCCACGGCCCTGACCCGACCCGACCCGCCGGCATAAGATCCGCAACCCGACCCAAACCTGCATATATCTAAGCAGTGAAAACGTGCAATTATTAACACACGCATTCGCATATTTGGCTCAAAAAGCCTGGGATGTTGGTTATTTTCTCCATCTAGGATGACACCAAAAGCCTCCCAGACGTTGGATTTCGCTCTTGAGGAAGAGTTATTGAAAATGCTGTATTCTCCGCTGGAGAGCTTCACCTCAGCCATTCAGAATGTGGTGCGCTCAGCAGCAGATAGATCTGCAGAGGTTATGATTATGCTCGGTCCCGCGGGGGAGAGGTCTGAGGATTTAAACATTAAACTAAATTATTATTATTTAAATATATTTATGATGCAACACCCGCGACCCGACTCGCATCCTCTTTGTTTTACCCAGAACCGAACCCGGAAAAAAGCGTTTGAAAAAATACCAACCGCAAATCACCTTTTTTGCGGGTCACCCGTCGGGTACCCGCGGATACCCGACCCGATGCAGGACTCTGGCCTGCAGTATACAAAGTCATTCAAACTAGCTGCACCTTTACCAGCTTTGAGGACACTTCATGATCAATCATTATAAAAACATATCATATATATTATTCTGAAATGCAGTGGCGGCTGGTGGAAAATATTTTTGGTGAGTAAAAAACATTTTTTTGGGAGAAATGACCCCTTAAATTGGGACTTCTGGTGATGTAATGGCCCCATAAAATCGTGGTTCTAGGGCCAGGAACAACCAGGCTGAGTCGATCTGAGTATGCTAAACTAACTGCGGTCAAACCAGCCTCCACTCAGGAAAACCTAGTCAAGCCAGCCCTCACGTGATATTGCGGTGCGCGAATATCCTATGCATTACGGTAGAGTAAAAAAAAAAAAAATCATCCCTCTGTTTAGATGGGAATAAAACCAAAACTGTCCAGTATCAAAGACTCATTTCACTTTAGGGTGATTGCAGGACATCCCATCTAGTCACTCAGAAAAAATCAGGACATTCTGATGTAGAGTTTCAAAATAAAAGACCTTTGAAGTCTCATATATGAGCTATCATCCCTGTCCTCAAAGGTCTTTTATTTTAAAACTGTAAATCAGAATGTCCTGATTTTTTCTGAGTGACTAGATGGGATGTCCTGCTATCACCCTGAAGTGAAATTAGTCTTTGACAATGGACATTTTTGTTTTATTCTCATCTACACACAGAGGGAGGATTTTATTTTACTCTACCGTAATGCATAGGATATTCGCGCACCGCAATATCACGTGAGGGCTGGTTTGACTAGGTTTTCCCGAGTGGAGGCTGGCTTGACCGCAGTCTAAACTAGAGAGAGAATCGCTGTCAAGGGGGCTACAAGTAACAACAACAAGATGAACATATTTGACCATGATTTAATTGTAATACACGTTTCTAAATGATGCCGAAGTAACAACATACTGATACCGGATAGTAAAAACCATGAATTAAGGCTTTGACAAGTCTGCAGACAGACGGCAGGCGAAACACCTTTTAAAATGCGTGTTTTCTAATGGAGATTTGGCTAAGCTAATGTTGTAAATGCTCCGACCGTCCACACTCACAACAACGGCCTATACAGACATAAATAAACCAGCGACTGTATTCGCCATGACACAGACAGTATGTGGTTTGTACTTGTTTAACTTTTGTCTAGTTTCTGAACAGATATGAAGAGATGTGAGCTCTGAGTGCTAAGAGCTAACGGCTGTGTTGTTTTTCTGGGGGCTCATTGAAGATGACGTCACGGCTCCGCCTACACTGCGTTACCCCAGTTCCTCACGAGTCTAAAAAACAACTCACGTCAACGCACGTAAGCAACGTGGGCGCCAACGTGACCGCTCTCGTGACCAACATATTTGACGGCGCTGATTGGCTGAAATTATTTTTCGGCGGCACAGTTTACTATTGAGACTTTTGCAACGTGCTGGTTGCTGCTGTTTGGCTCGGGGGCAGCGCCCCGTAATGATAAACTAATGCCAAGGGCAAGGCCAGGCAGGAAACATGTGACTTAACAGTAACTTTAGACATCGTAACACAACAAGATTTTATTGTAGATTATACATTTTACTGATAACTATTGTATGATATTTACCTTGTTCATTAAAAATAAAAAATATAAAATATATATATTTTTTAAATATCTTTTTTTTTAAATATTTTTTTTTTTATTTAATATTTTTTTAAATATTTTTTTTTGTATGTGGGAAGAGGTGGGGCGGCGCCCCTAGCGCCCCTATGGGCCGGCCGCCACTGCTGAAATGGACCAATCTGCACAATGACTACTTTTACTGTCGCTACCTTCACTATATTTGGATGAGAATACTTTCCTACTTTACTTGAGTAACATTTTGAAAGCAGGACTTTTACTGTAACAGAATTTTCCTACACTCTGGTACTTCTACTTTTACTCAAGTACAAGATCTGAGTACTTCTCCCACCTCTGCTGAAGTTGCTATATTGTTATTATAAAGCTCCTTATAAAGACATAGCAACATTGCTATTTTTCTAAATACAAAAGCTCCAAACAACGCATTTTAAACATCCATTCACAAGTGTTAAGTGGATGTACCTGGTGTTTCCTGAAGGTGTGCACCAGCGTGCCATTGATGAAGTTGATGAAGATGCAGAGAACCACAGTGACAACATTCTTGATTATCGCCACGTTCAAACTGTCCCGGTACACGACGGTGGTGAAATTACTCATCAGGAGACAAGCTGAGAAAATAACAAGAAGAGATACAAAACAACATCAAGATGATGCAAACATAATGGACAAAAAGTTATACAAATGGAAATAAAACAACAAAATAGGCACTTAACTAAGAACTGCAAAACAACTACAAAAACAGCAAAACATTTGCCAAAAAGGAGTTTATGAAATGTTTGGTCTGTATTATTTTCTCAATTGTTATCAAAGGTTTAACAGACAATATAGTGATCTTCAAAGTATGGCTATCAAAAAACATATAATATAAGTAACGCATGTTATTTATCAGCAGTTCAAAGCGCTTTTACCAGAAATTAATATATAATTACAAAGCTTTACAGTGTTCAATTATAAAAAAACATTTGCTCACATTAAAGATTTAAATTTGACACCTCCAACAATGCAACATACGGTATAATGAAGACATTAAATAATAACAATGGTGTAAAACAAGGTGCAACTAAATTAGTGTTGAATAAGGGCTCAAATCCAACAATTAGATTTGCTCTCATTCAATGCTGTTGTGCGGAAGAAAAGGTCACGTTCCAAATCATGCAGTATAATCATGAATAAAATAGTGCAGGTCAAAAGTTTCATAACATTTTAAAATTCTTAAATCTGTATATATATTTGCTAATTCATTTCAGGACTGATGTTGGTTAAAATATTTAACTCAAATAATAATAAAGTAAGCTTAACATAAAAAATGTTGAGGCATTTTTTCCATCATAGTGCTTTTTCTTCAACTATTAGGTTTGCTCTCATTCAAGGTTCACATTTAAAAATGAAAGGCTGTTTCCTTCAATCATGCAACATATAGATAAAATAATGTGGACATGGATGAATAATTCAGAAAATCAATAAATATGTATTAATTATAATCAAGACTGAAGTTGGTTAACACGTTAAATGTTAATGACATATCTTTTGGGCCTTTTTAATGGAAATGTCTTTGCATCATAGCAACTTTTTTAGAAGTGATCTAAAATGGTTTAACTCCTTAATTTAAGATTTAAAGGCTTTTGCACAACAGCTACAGATCAGTTGTTTTGTAGAAAAGAAGCCTCAGGATCCACGAACAATGCAACATGCAGTATACTTTAGACTTTTTAAAGCCAAAAGTGCAAGAGACTAAAGAGCCCATGTAATCTGCAGGGATTAGCAGACTAAATATATTTTAAATTCAAAAAGATAAAACTGTATGTAAAAATAAAAACATAAATAATGCAATACGTCAAAAACAGAAGAAAATACAACTTCAATAAACGTCACTAGGTATATATCAATAATACACTGATACTGATCATTTATATTATTTAAAATATAAATGTAATATCAGATTAACTCTAGTTATGTTGCATTAAATGTCCCTGTGTGTTACTGAAACCAGTTATTAATCACACCTGTAGTTTCACATCTGTGGAAATGACTCATATTCTCATTTGCTGTTGAGCATTAAAACATAAAAAAGGTAACAACGTGAACGTTATTGAAGAATTATAATATTATAGCACAATCATACAATTTGATATTAATGCAACAGACAACATGATAACATATAAATGCCAAAAAAACATTAAACTGTTTCAACATATAGGAGGAAAGAGAAGAAATACGTACCAACCTATGGTCATAGAGGGCGAACATACACACTGCAGATCAGATGCGTATCATTTTAATATAAAGATTGTGTGTGTGTGTGTGTGTGTGTGTGTGTGTGTGTGTGTGTGTGTGTGTGTGTGTGTGTGTGTGTGTGTGTGTGTGTGTGTGTGTGTGTGTGTGTGTGTGTGTGTGTGTGTGTGTGTGTGTGTGTGTGTGTGTGTGTGTGTGTGTGTGTGTGTGTGTGTGTGTGTGTGTGTGTGTGTGTGTGTGTGTGTGTGTGTTACTTGGTAAGATGGTAATTGACTAGTTTTCTGAGAAACTTCAGCTGAAAAAATGACATGGCCTGATTTCTTGATGCTTACTTGTTTTCCACAGCATGCAGTTTTAACCTGATTATCACCTTGTTTCTGGAGGCTGATTAACTGCAGAAGCAACAAGGCTTGAAAAGTGGTTTGAAGGCCAAAGATTCATGAGGGAAGTCATAACACAGGTTTAAATATCCTAATTCTGGGAATTGAAAAGAAAAGTGGTTTAAAGGTCAAAGGTGGGTTCGGGTAATACGAAAACAGGGAACATTTGGATGCAAAATGTTTATTCTCTTGTGCGCGGAAACACACTCTACAGCAGTGATTTTGTTCTTTTTTTATTGTTACAAAGAGAATGAAGAAAAGACCTGGAAACAGAGACATTTATTATATTTAATTTAAGGATACATTGTCAGTCCAAACCGAGATATTCACTTTAACCCTCCTATTGCCTTCGTTTTCCCCCGCTTACTTTGGTGTTCACGGTCAAATTTGAACGGTCCTGTTTTAACTGCTATTACATTAACACAAAAAACATAAACCTGTTAAGCCCCAAGCCTGTTTTTCAGGTTTCAGGCTCGAAAATGACATTCCCAGAACAAATGACCATATCTTCCCTTTTAAAAGGGTTAAATTAATAATCTTTTTTCTCAAAGTAATAATAAACCTCTGAGTTGGATGTAGAAAAGTCAGAATCAATATAGATGTTTTTTATTTTAAAGAAAATTCAGATTGAACATGGTAAAAAACTGTAAATTATAGTGTCCGTCCAAAACATATTTTGTACTTATAGTGAAAACTAAGCTTGAATGATGGGTTAGTCGACTAAAAACTTTAGGAATCCAAAGTACAACATATAATATGACCCTGTATCAAGATTGATGCAAAACAAGTGATATTTGACCCTTTTAGACAGATTTAGCATAAAAAACCTCTTCTGGGGCCTTTTGGGTGGATTTTCCTTATCTCTGGCCCCCCTTCTTCGATTTTGACATGTGACATCTGTTTCTGACCGTTAGAGCCAATAGAATCGAAGGGAAATCGTCCCGCACACACTCATGTTAAAAAAAAAGGTGACGTATTCACGCAATCAATGAATGGCCTGCTCTACTATTTTAAAACGGAATTGCAGTTTTATTGCTTATAGATTATCAGAACATTTCAAAGGGGACACAGCCACATTGGATATTAACCTATGGATGAACTACATCATCGTTGTTTTAATGCTATTGAAGACCAGTTTAGACCAGACAAAGACGAAGGTAAGCCATGTTAGCGTTGTGGGCTACCTAGCGCCACATGTTTTGATGTACGTTTTTGTTGATAACGTCAACGTAAAAAAACCTTGATATAACCCACTTCAAGAAATGGAAATAAATCCAAAAAGCACAACAAGGCATCTTTAATTATTCTTCTTCTTTCTTTATTAGGATCCCCATTAGTACTAGCATGAACATTGGCTATTTTCCTGAGGCCTGTACTACGAAGCCGGATTTTCGCTTAGCGAGCTAACTTCAGGGAAAACTCTGGTTTCCGGTCCTACGACGCTGGTTCTCTACTTAGCGGGCTAGATCTCCATCGTAACTTATGCTGAACGGCTAACCTGCTCCGGGGCAGGTAACCCAGCTAGCAGGGAACGTTCTCACATCTTTGGCTAACATTACCTACAGGTTCTAATAATGTTTTAAAGAAACGTTTTAATCTGATGTTCAAAGAACCTTTTTAGGGTGTTTATTATTTCAAATAATGTTCCTAAAAGGTTTAAGGTTAACTAAGACATAACGTTTTAACTGCAACATTCAGAGGATGTTTTGAGGATGTTATTGAGGCTTGAGATGACAGAAAGTGTTTTATAAAATGTTCCTTTAATGTGATATGTTAACAACAGTGGAAAGTTTTGCCTGCAACATTCTAAGGATGTGTTTTGGACGTTTTTGGAGTAACACATTAAAGATGTTCTTTATAAAACGTTCCCTCAAGACGTTCTTTATAAAACGTTCCCTCAATGTTACATGATAACAAATGAAGAACATTCTCCAAGAAACCTTCAGATGATGTTTTCAGGAGGTTATTCTTTTTTTATGAAACGTTCCTGTGATGGCAAATATCAACACGGTCATGGTCAACGTCAGATTTATGTCTACAGCGCTTTAAAAAACAAGCTCGTTGCTTTTATTTGAAAACGATATTTTAGAAAAATCTGAGGTCACCATATTTACCTTTTTGAAAAAAAAAAACAAGCACGTAATTCACGATAAGCTGTAAGCAGATATTGCATGTTTGCGGTGGCATGTGTGAGTTCCCAGCTAGAAATTATTGTTACCATTCATTTTTCTAGGAATGCTTCAGCGGGACGTTTTATTTTGGTTCCCAGAATGTTCTTCTGAAAGGTAGGATAACGTTCTTTAAAAACATTCTTGAAATGCTTGGTGATGACCTTCTTAAGATGTTTTTGATAACGTTGTTAGAACATTATGCCCTACTATTCTTAAAACGTTTTCAGCTGGAAGTTTTTTTTTGGTTCCCAGAATGTTCTTCTGAAAGGTAGGATAACGTTCCCTAAAAACATTCTTAACATTTTTGGTGATAACTTTCTTAATATGTACGAGCGCATTGAGACAATGAATAGGACGTATAAAAACGAACTGCATGCCAATATTCACTCACATGCACTTATAATCACACTAAGGTATGTAGGCCCACAGCATTCATAATAATCATATGTGTAAAATATCAGAAAAGAATCACACTTTTTCTGACTTTAAAGGTTGTGTCTTGTATGTAGGTTCTAACTGTTGGATAAGCTAACTGGGTGTGGTTTGTTAGGACTAAGTATAAACAGTGTCCGCTGTTTATGCATATTGAATAAAAACTGTTATTACACCCATTAGATTTGAAACCGACAGACAGAACAGCGGACCCACTGTCACTGCCTGTTCCCTGTTCGTGTTTGTATGTGTTTGTTTCTACTGTGTGTCTCTCTCCCTCCCGCCCCACTGCCTGCTGGTCTGCTCTACACCGGGAGACTATTATCCAATTAGAACACTGAGCAAGTGCATTGAGCACATCATTGACTGGATGACTTAGAACTTTCTCCAACTAAACAAACAAAAAACTGAGATCATTGTTTTTGGAGCAAAGAAGGACCGACTAAAAGTAATCGCAGAGCTTCAGTCGGCAGACTACAAAGTCACTCACAAAGCAAGAAATCTGAGTGTAGTGATGGACTCACACCTGAGTTTTAACAGTCACATTACAACAGTTATTAGGTCTGCATACTACCACCTGAAGAATATATCAAGGATTAAAAAACTAATGTCGCGACAGGATTTAGAAAAACTTGTCCATGCTTTTATTTTCAGTAAACTCGACTACTGCAATAGTGTATTCACAGGGCTCACTAAAAAATCAATCAGAAACCTTCTGGGTCTGGTCTGCTCTCTGTTCCGAGAGTAACCACTAAACATGGAAAAGCAGCTTTTAGTTATTATGACGCAACAATTTGGAACAAACTTCCTAAATCATGCACGTCCGCCGAAACACTTCCTATTTTTAAATCCTGTCTAAAAACGCACATATTTGCCGTTGCGTGCCGCTCTAGCTTTTTTCCAGCATATTCTTTGACAACTTTGCCTGCTTTTGCCTCACACTAATTTTGATGTCTCTCCCAGGAGGAATCCAAGGCCTTCCACACTCCTAAGACCAGCCAGGCCTCTCTACCCTGGGACAACTGTTTCCCACTGCCGCCATCACCAACCTCCACTCCCAGCTCCCCTTTTCTAATAAACAAATGTTACTTTCACCAGCTGATTCCGAGTCTGATTCTGGGTCCCCTCCAGTACATGTGACACCGACAGTGGCTTGTACTAGCTGCTGGTCGCATATAAAAAATAAAAAAAAAGACCTCTGATAAATCGGAACGATAAAGCACGTTATCCTATTCTAAAATAATAAAATTCTGGCAACATAACAAAATCTAACTTGCAGCTGAAAGCGTTTTAAGAATAGTAGTTCATAATGTTCTAACAATGTTATCAAAAACATTTTAAGAACGTTATCACCAAACATTTTAAGAATGTTTTTAGAGAACGTTATCCTACCGTTAAGAAGAACATTCTGGGAAACAAAATAAAATTCCCGCTGAAAACATTCCTAGAACAGTGAACAGTAACATTCTCAGAATGTTTTTAAAACCAAACATTTCTAGCTGGGTAAGTATTTCCTCAGGTATTTCCTGAACATCTTGTCTCTCAGCCCGTAAACCAGCGGACTGATGAGTCGAGGCAGAACGTGGATCAGTATTGACATGATGAAACGAATGGTCAGCGCTGCTCTGGGGAAAAGAAACGTGAGACCCTCGATGGATAAGTAGAAAACATATGTCAGCATGCAGAGCAGCAGCTGGAATCCGTGCAGCAACACTGTGTTTCTCGCCTTTTTATTATCTGCCGCCGCTAACTTCGCTGCGCAGATTATCTGGAAGTACGTGTACAAAAGAGTGAGCCAAATTATCACCAGACACACGATGTTGGACACGTCTCGCCTCTCTTTAAGCATGGGGTTTCTGAAGATGTTTGGCATGAAACAAAACATCCTGGAGCGAAAGAAGTCCAGGGACTCTGTGGCCAAAGCGTTGAAAATATCCGGAAGTACGGTGAGGAGTCCGATCAGCCACATGAGGCCGATAACGGCGTATGTTTTCCGCACCGTGCAGATGAGGGAGTGTTTGAGAGGGAAGCACACGGCGATGTAACACTCCACCGCCATCACAGCCAGCGTGAACGGGTTGTTGACGTTGGATAATATGGCAATGCTAAGCAGGAACATGCAGAAAGAGACGTTGAGTGTGTAGACGATGTAACTCAGGACATAGACCAGAGTGAAGGTGGTCAGCAGGATCATGTCGTTCAGAACCAGGTGGATGTACAGGATGTAGCGAGGGTTCATGTTGAAAACCTGCAGGAGGAGAGACAAATATAGATATAACATATACGATAGAATCAAGTGTTGAATCAGACTTTAGTTCCACCTGGAGTAAATCCACAAGCTACCCTGCAGTATACAAAGTCATTCAAACTAGCTGCACCTTTACCAGCTTTGAGAACACTTTCATGATCAATCATTATAAAACATATCATATCTATTATTCTGAAATGGACCAATCTGCACAATAACTACTTTTACTGTCGCTACTTTCACTATATTTTGATGATAATACTTTTCTACTTTTACTTGAGGAACATTTTGAATGCAGGACTTTTACTGAAACAGAGTATTCCTACACTCTGGTACTTCTACTTTTACTCAAGGACAAGATCTGAGTACTTCTACTTTTACTCAAGTACAAGATCTGAGTACTTCTACTTTTACTCAAGTACAAGATCTGAGTACTTCTACTTTTACTCAAGTACAAGATCTGAGTACTTCTACTTTTACTCAAGTACAAGATCTGAGTACTTCTACTTTTACTCAAGAACAAGATCTGAGTACTTCTACTTTTACTCAAGTACAAGATCTGAGTACTTCTCCCACCTCTGCTGAAGTTGCTTTATTGTTATAATAAAGCTCCTTATAAAGACATAGCAACATTGCTATTTTTCTAATTACAAAAGCTCCAAACAACGCATTTTAAACATCCATTCACAAGTGTTAAGTGGATGTACCTGGTGTTTCCTGAAGGTGTGCACCAGCGTGCCATTGATGAAGTTGATGAAGATGTAGAGAACCACGGTGACAACATTCTTGATTATCGCCACGTTCAAACTGTCCCGGTACACGACGGTGGTGAAATTACTCATGAGGAGACAAGCTGACAAAACAACAAGAAAAGATACAAAACAACGTCAAAATGATGTAAACAATTTGCCAAAAAGAAGTTTATGAAATGTTTGGTCTGTATTATTTTCTCAATTGTTATCAAGTGTTTAATTGACAATATAGTGATCTTCAAAGTATGGCTGTCAAAAACATATAATATAAGTAACGCATGTTATTTATCAGCAGTTCAAAGCGCTTTTAACAGAAATTAATATTTCAATCAGGAGAGACGTGATGTATGGAATACATGTTTATTATCGGGTCACATTATATAAATGAACATAATGATGACAGTTTATAACAAGTGAATGAAATGGTGTTTGGCGATTAGGCCCAGGTTTGGTAGGATGTCATTCGGGAAGGGGAAGAACCGTTTCCGATGAACCCCCCTGGGTCTAGACACTGGTGGTGGTGATGAGTGGTTAGGTCCGGTTGGAAGGGAGAAGATTGAGCTTGGCCCTGAGTTGGAAGCAGGAGGCGAAGGGGTGGAGGAGGGTTGCGCGTTGACACCTGGAAGACAGCTGATGGAAAAGGGGAGAGCATATATAGAGGGATTAACAGGTGCGATGATTAGGCTTGTGAATGGAGGGAAGTGATAGGTTAGCTGAGGAGTGGCGCTCCCTATCCTTTAGTGAAGGGAGCGAGTATTGCCATGACGCGCAATACGAAGTGATAGGTCTTCCTGCCTGAACTTGCGCTGAGCTTCATTTCAATCAGGAGAGACGTGATGTATGGAATACATGTTTATTATCGGGTCACATTATATAAATGAAACATAATGATGACAGTTTATAACAAGTGAATGAAATGGTGTTTGGCGATTAGGCCCAGGTTTTGTAGGATGTCATTCGGGAAGGGAAGAACCGTTTCCGATGAACCCCCAAAAGAAGTGAAAGTATGAAGTACTGAACGTGATGAAATCTTAGCTTGTGGGATGCAGTGGAAATCTATGGATGAAAAGAGAGGTTAATACATGTGGGGATTTAGACGTACTGATGCCTCCTAGGCATCCTCCCTGGACGTCCAGGGCGTCCCGGACGTACAGGGCGTCCCGGACATACAGGGCGTCCCGGACATACAGGGCATCCCGGACATACGGGGCATCCCGGACATACGGGGCTTCCCGGACGTACAGGGACACATTTTATACAGACCCGAAGGTTACAACCTGGACGTACAGGGTTAGACATGCAAGGATAAACATGAGCCGCGGGGCGAATATATGTGCTGACATGCTAAGAACCACCACCAGTTATATGCATACGTACCAATTTGAAGGTTGGAGAGACCTTTGGATAGCCAGCACGGCACTGAGGTTCGGACGAATGTAGGATGAGAAGCAGTTGTTGTAGGGAAGAGGAACAATTACCTTGATTTCGGCAGGTTTGCTGCACCTATCCTGAACGAGCCCTGAAATGCTCTTAAGACACCACCACCAGTTATATGCATGTTTACCAGAGGTAAGCTGGAGAGATCTTGGATAGCCGGCACGAGCCGATGCCCGGCGAAGAGGGAGATGTAGACAATGTAATGCGGCTGTTAGCTTGAGTACGATGATGCATGAATATCATACCCTGCTTAACATAAGCCATGTGAGCATGAAACCAAATATATGAGTGCAATATGAGCAGCATGAAATAATATTTGCTTAGGTAAATACTGAGACATGACCCATGATATAGGCAGGGCTCAACGCTAACTTTTAAAAGTGGTTGCCAGGCTGGCGACCGGGCATCCGCTTTTGGTTGCCAAAACTGAAAATACGGTTGCCCTTTTTTTTTTAGATACCTTATATTTTAAATAATTAAGATGCTATACAGTTATACATCAACTTAATAATGAACATGTGACACAAGAATGTTCAAATGCTTTACAATAAGTAATTAACGCACTTATTTGAACCTAAATGGTAGTAAACTTGTCCACCCTCAATTGCTGGTATACAAAATACCAGTAGTGCTGCTGTTGTCCTGTTCTTCATAGATCCCTCACAAATGAATTGAGCAAGTCACCAGTTTCTTGATCATCCGTTGTCTCCCTTTCAAATGTGGGTTGTCTTGACCTTGTGCTGACCCCCACCATAGACCCATTGGCCCTTCAGCATTGAAGTCTTGGATTGTCCAGACTAATACATTTCTAATGTTAAATAAATGAAAACCATTCACAGTTAAACATTTGATATTA
This sequence comes from Notothenia rossii, assembly GCF_949606895.1. NCBI lineage: Eukaryota > Metazoa > Chordata > Actinopteri > Perciformes > Nototheniidae > Notothenia > Notothenia rossii. The sequence continues at coordinate 89,133,613 of NC_136903.1, forward strand.
ATTATTGATGCTGTAAATTACCTTTAATATGTCTAACTATATTTAAAATGTGTTACCTTTTTATAGAAGTGATTATAATTTAATGCAACCATTTCCTATGGTAAAGTTTCGTTTTGCACTTTTATTTTGGTAGTAATAAGATCGGGACTCTTATTTTGAAGGAACTTTTACCGGAAGTGAATGGAAAACATTCCTCTTTGTTTTTCGTTCGGGTTTTACCTTACGCTCCACCAGTTGAATCACTTTGAACATTCATTGGAGAAGTTGAGGTGTTGGCTGAACTTTTTATCACACAGTCGAGCAACTTATTTTTGCTTCGCCATTTTGTTGTAAAACAAACACACGGCACACCGCGCACGCGAGTAAACGTGCATCGCTTTCTTGCTCCGTAATCACGCCAATGCACGTGCAATTTAGGTATCAGGTTCCGACTGGTCACAACAATTAAATATCCCTCTTAAAACGAATATGAACATTTATCTATTTTGGGGTGCACGTTTTGCTGTCCTTATTTCTTATGTTAAAAACTGGTTGCCACTGATGGCAACCAAAGTCCAAGAAGTGGTTGACATTTTCCAAATGGTTGCCAATGGCAACCTGGCAACCGTTACTGTCGAGCCCTGATATAGGACTAGCTTAATTAGCAGTTTAATTACGCCACGGTGAGACGTAGATGCTGATGTGCTGGTTGGGTGATTAGACTGTCTTCTATCATCTTACATGAGCTTCTCTTTCTCCCTGAAAGAAACCCCCCAAAACCACGGATGGGCAGCGTCCGTGGCTGTGTTGAAGCTTGAAACTGCGGTACTTACTGAGCATTGTGACGGGTAGTAGTTACCCGAACTGCATAACTCCATGCTGTAACGCGTTACACCCGTTACGTATTGCGCCGAGGCTTCGGAGCGTGTGTCGAGTAATCCCCGAATCTTTTTGTGAAGCATGTATCGAGGCTTGTATCGTTTTGGGCCAGTGACGTCATCGATGACAAACGAACCTCGCTGCCTGTCGATACCACGTGACTGCTTCGGGAAGCGATTCGGATCATTTGAACCGTTGAGCCACAACGCTCATACCCATGGATGTATAACAAGAACCATATTACCCCTCCTGTACCCGGGTCCGCCGGTGACACGATGGAATTAAAAGAGCTCAGACCCTCACTTATATAGAGGTCGGAAAATGTCATAAGTATAAATAGATACAAGCATAAATAAATGTAGGAATAAAACATGAATAAATAAATGAATGAATGCAGATAAGATATATCCAGTGTTTTTTGGGTAGATTCAGCGTGTGGGCTGTGGCTCAGCTGGAAGCAGCCGACCCACGACCGCAGGGTTTTCTTGTAGAAGCTACAGCTAAATGAGATAATGCAGTTAATAAATGTATTCCTGATATGGTTTAGCCTTCTCGGCTACAACGTGGTTAAGTTTATGAATAATATTAAGGAATACGAATCCCTCTTTGCCATGTTTACCAGCCTCCTATTGGCTTTTCAATCACAATCGTTCAACTGGAATGAAAACAATAAGGTTAACATGAAAATAGGATTTTATGTCCGTTGTTTAGAGTTATTCTAAGGCTTTACTCATTGGGAACTCGGTATGAGATAGAGCACGACTGTTGAGATTTCCAATTTGCCTGTTTTACACGCTTTGACCAACAGGGGGTTTATGTTCAAATGAAGCCCCTGATGAAGCCTCATGAGATGAACCCTTTGCGAACCAATTGGCTGGAAAGCTTCATAAGGCTTCATCTCGCCATCACTACCTGCTTGCCACCTAAGACGCACTTAGTGACCAGTACTGCTACTGAGCCGGAAGGAGAAGTAGCTTCGATGAGATGTAGGTTGAGCCCTGCCTGCCTGCAAGAGGGGTTGTGGTTGAAGCCGGAAGTGGGTGAAGCTTCGCAAACGATGAGGGCCCGTTCCGCGTGAAGGCCGGAAGCGCCGCATTGAGCGGCCCTGATGCCAGTGATGCCCTCTCGAGAGACTGAAGGCGTGTGTCAATTGTTTGCCTGAAGTAGCCCATTTCCATTAAGCCGGAGGAACTTCCGTGGAGCCCAGTATCCTTGTCTTTTTCTTCCGCGTCCGGGTTTGCGGGGTGGCCGGCTAGAACCGCTAGCCAACTGGTGAACGCCGCCTGTAGCTTAATCCGCAAGACTGCGGAGCTGATGAATATATACACCTGGAAGACAGCTGATGGAAAAGGGGAGAGCATATATAGAGGGATTAACAGGTGCGATGATTAGGCTTGTGAATGGAGGGAAGTGATAGGTTAGCTGAGGAGTGGCGCTCCCTATCCTTTAGTGAAGGGAGCGAGTATTGCCATGACGCGCAATACGAAGTGATAGGTCTTCATGCCTGAACTTGCGCTGAGCTTCATATCATTACAAAGCTTTAAATTGTTCAATTATAAAAAAACATATATTATATTTGCTCACATTAAAGATTTAAATGTGACACCTCCAACAATGCAACATACGGTATAATGAAGACATTAAATAATAACAATGGTGTAAAACAAGTGCAACTAAATTAGTGTCGAATAAGGGCTCAAAATCAGAAAATTAATTAACATTTTGTAGTTATTATCCGGACTGACTTTGATTAAATAATTTAACTCAGTTAAAGGGGGAAATAAATTTAATGTAAAGAAAATAGGCATATTTTTTCCAACAATTAGATTTGCTCTCATTCAATGCTGTTGTGCGGAAGAAAAGGTCACGTTCCAAATCATGCAGTATAATCATAAATAAAATAGTGCAGGTCAAATGTTTCATTACATTTAAAAATTCTTAAATCTGTATAAATATTTGCTGATTATTTTCAGGACTGATGTTGGTTAAAATATTTAACTCAAATAATAATAAAGTAAGCTTAACATAAAAAATGTTGAGGCATTTTTTCTATGATAGTGCTTTTTCTTCAACTATTAGGTTTGCTCTCATTCAAGGTTCACATTTAAAAATGAAAGGCTGTTTCCTTCAATAATGCAACATATAGATAAAATTATGTGGACATGGGTGAATAATTCAGAAAATCAATAAATATGTATTAATTATAATCAAGACTGAAGTTGGTTAACACGTTAAATGTTAATGACATATCTTTTGGGCCTTTTTAATGGAAATGTCTTTGCATCATATCAACTTTTTTAGAAGTGATCTAAAATGGTTTAACTCCTTAATTTAAGATTTAAAGGCTTTTGCACAACAGCTACAGATCAGTTGTTTTGTAGAAAAGAAGCTTCGGGATCCACGAACAATGCAACATGCAGTATACTTTAGACTTTTTAAAGCCAAAAGTGCAAGAGACTAAAGAGCCCATGTAATCTGCAGGGATTAGCAGACTAAATATATTTCAAATTCAAAAAGATAAAACTGTAGGTAAAAATAAAAACATAAATAATGCAATACGTCAAAAACAGAAGAAAATACAACTTCAATAAACGTCACTAGGTATATATCAATAATGCACTGATACTGATCATTTATATTGTTTAAAATATAAATGTAATATCAGATTAACTCTAGTTATGTTGCATTAAATGTCCCTGTGTGTTACTGAAAAGCAATTATTAATCATACCTGTAGTTTCACATCTGTGGAAATGACTCATATTCTCATTTGCTGTTGAGCATTAAAACATAAAAAAGGTAACAACGTGAACGTTTTTTAAGAATTATAATATTATAGCACAATCATACAATTTGATATTAATGCAACAGACAACATGATAACATATAAATGCCAAAAAAACATTAAACTGTTTCAACATAAAGGAGGAAAGAGAAGAAATACGTACCAACCTATGGTCATAGAGGGCGAACATACACACTGCAGATCAGATGCGTATCATTTTAATATAAAGAGGGTGGATGTGTGTGTGTGTGTGTGTGTGTGTGTGTGTGTGTGTGTGTGTGTGTGTGTGTGTGTGTGTGTGTGTGTGTGTGTGTGTGTGTGTGTGTGTGTGTGTGTGTGTGTGTGTGTGTGTGTGTGTGTGTGTGTGTGTGTGTGTGTGTGTGTGTGTGTGTGTTACTTGGTAAAATGGTAATTGACTAGTTTTCTGAGAAACTTCAGCTGAAAAAATGACATGGCCTGATTTCTTGATGCTTACTTGTTTTCCACAGCATGCAGTTTTAACCTGATTATCACCTTGTTTCTGGAGGCTGATTAACTGCAGAAGCAACAAGGCTTGAAAAGTGGTTTGAAGGCCAAAGATTCATGAGGGAAGTCATAACACAGGTTTAAATATCCTAATTCTGCGAATTGAAAAGAAAAGTGGTTTAAAGGTCAAAGGTGGGTTCGGGTAACAGGAAAACAGGGAACATTTGGATGCAAAATGTTTATTCTCTTGTGCGCGGAAACACACTCTACAGCAGTGATTTTGTTCTTTTTTTATTGTTACAAAGAGAATGAAGGAAAGACCTGGAAACAGAGACATTTATTATATTTAATTTAAGGATACATTGTCAGTCCAAACCGAGATATTCACTTTAACCCTCCTATTGCCTTCGTTTCCCCCCGCTTACTTTGGTGTTCACGGTCAAATTTGAACGGTCCTGTTTTAACTGCTATTACATTAACACAAAAAACATAAACCTGTTAAGCCCCAAGCCTGTTTTTCAGGTTTCAGGCTCGAAAATGACATTCCCAGAACAAATGACCATATCTTCCCTTCTAAGAGGGTTAAATTAATAATCTTTTTTCTCAAAGTAATAATAAACCTCTGAGTTGGATGTAGAAAAGTCAGAATCAATATAGATGTTTTTTATTTTAAAGAAAATTCAGATTGAACATGGTAAAAAACTGTAAATTATAGTGTCCGTCCAAAACATATTTTGTACTTATAGTGAAAACTAAGCTTGAATGATGGGTTAGTCGACTAAAAACTTTAGGAATCCAAAGTACAAAATATAATAAGTACCCTGTATCAAGATTGATGCAAAACAAGTGATATTTGACCTTTTTAGACAGATTTAGCATAAAAAACCTCTTCTGGGGCCTTTTGGGTGGATTTTCCATATCTCTGGCCCCCCGTCTTCGATTTTGACATGTGACATCTGTTTCTGACCGATAGAGCCAATAGAATCGAAGCTAAATCGTCCCGCACACACTCATGTTAAAAAAAAGGTGACGTATTCACCTAATCAATGAATGGCCTGCTCTACTATTTTAAAACGGAATTGCAGTTTTATTGCTTATAGATTATCAGAACATTTCAAAGGGGAAAAACCACATTGGATATTAACCTATGGATGAACTACATCATCGTTGTTTTAATGCTATTGAAGACCAGTTTAGACCAGACAAAGACGAAGGTAAGCCATGTTAGCGTTGTGGGCTACCTAGCGCCACATGTTTTGATGTACGTTTTTGTTGATAACGTCAACGTAAAAAAACCTTGATGTAACCCACTTCAAGAAATGGAAATAAATCCAAAAAGCACAACAGGGCATCTTTAATTATTCTTATTCTTTCTTTATTAGGATCCCCATTAGTACTAGCATGAACATTGGCTATTTTCCTGAGGCCTGTACTACGAAGCCGGATTTTCGCTTAGCGAGCTAACTTCAGCGAAAACTCTGGTTTACGGTCCTACGACGCTGGTTCTCTTCTTAGCGGGCTAGATCTCCATCGTAACTTATGCTGAACGGCTAGCCTGCTCCGGGGCAGGTAACCCAGCTAGCAGGGAACGTTCTCACATCTTTGGCTAACATTACCAACAGGTTCTAATAATGTTTTAAAGAAACGTTTTAATCTGATGTTCAAAGAACCTTTTTAGGGTGTTTATTATTTCAAATAATGTTCCTAAAAGGTTTAAAGTTAACTAAGACATAACGTTTTAACTGCAACATTCAGAGGATGTTTTGAGGATGTTATTGAGGCCTGAGATGACAGAAAGTGTTTTATAAAATGTTCCTTTATTGTGATATGTTAACAACAGTGAAACGTTTTGCCTGCAACATTCTAAGGATGTGTTTTGGACGTTTTTGGAGAAACACATTAAAGATGTTCTTTATAAAACGTTCCCTCAATGTTACATGATAACAAATGAAGAACATTCTCCAAGAAACCTTCAGATGATGTTTTCAGGAGGTTATTCTTTTTTTATGAAACGTTCCTGTGATGGCAAATATCAACACGGTCATGGTCAACGTCAGATTTATGTCTACAGCGCTTTAAAAAACAAGCTCGTTGCTTTTATTTGAAAACGATATTTTAGAAAAATCTGATGTCACCATATTTACCTTTTGAAAAAAAAAAACAAGCACGTAATTCACGATAAGCTGTAAGCAGATATTGCATGTTTGCGGTAGCATGTGTGAGTTCCCAGCTAGAAATTATTGTTACCATTCATTTTTCTAGGAATGCTTTCAGCGGGACGTTTTATTTTGGTTCCTAGAATGTTCTTCTGAAAGGTAGGATAACGTTCTTTAAAAACATTCTTGAAATGCTTGGTGATAACCTTCTTAAGATGTTTTTGATAACGTTGTTAGAACATTATGCCCTACTATTCTTAAAACGTTTTCAGCTGGAAGTTTTTTTTTGGTTCCCAGAATGTTCTTCTGAAAGGTAGGATAACGTTCCCTAAAAACATTCTTAACATTTTTGGTGATAACTTTCTTAATATGTACGAGCGCATTGAGACAATGAATAGGACGTATAAAAACGAACTGCATGCCAATATTCACTCACATGCACTTATAATCACACTAAGGTATGTAGGCCCACAGCATTCATAATAATCATATGTGTAAAATATCAGAAAAGAATCACACTTTTTCTGACTTTAAAGGTTGTGTCTTGTATGTAGGTTCTAACTGTTGGATAAGCTAACTGGGTGTGGTTTGTTAGGACTAAGTATAAACAGTGTCCGCTGTTTATGCATATTGAATAAAAACTGTTATTACACCCATTAGATTTGAAACCGACAGACAGAACAGCGGACCCACTGTCACTGCCTGTTCCCTGTTCGTGTTTGTATGTGTTTGTTTCTACTGTGTGTCTCTCTCCCTCCCGCCCCACTGCCTGCTGGTCTGATCTACACCGGGAGACTATTATCCAATTAGAACACTGAGCAAGTGCATTGAGCACATCATTGACTGGATGACTTAGAACTTTCTCCAACTAAACAAACAAAAAACTGAGATCATTGTTTTTGGAGCAAAGAAGGACCGACTAAAAGTAATCGCAGAGCTTCAGTGAGCAGACTACAAAGTCACTCACAAAGCAAGAAATCTGGGTGTAGTGATGGACTCACACCTGAGTTTTAACAGTCACATTACAACAGTTATTAGGTCTGCTTACTACCACCTGAAGAGTATATCAAGGATTTAAAAAACTAATGTCGCGACAGGATTTAGAAAAACTTGTCCATGCTTTTATTTTCAGTAGACTCGACTACTGCAATAGTGTATTCACAGGGCTCACTAAAAAATCAATCAGAAACCTTCTGGGTCGGGTCTACTCTCTGTTCCGAGAGTAACCACTAAACATGGAAAAGCAGCTTTTAGTTATTATGACGCAGCAATTTAGAACAAACTTCCTAAATCATGCACGTCCGCCGAAACACTTCCTATTTTTAAATCCCGTCTAAAAACGCACATATTTGCCGTTGCGGGCCGCTCTAGCTTTTTTCCAGCATATTCTTTGACAACTTTGCCTGCTTTTGCCTCACACTAATTTTGATGTCTCTCCCAGGAGGAATCCAAGGCCTTCCACACTCCTAAGACCAGCCAGGCCTCTCTACCCCGGGACAACTGTTTCCCACTGCCGCCATCACCAACCTCCACTCCCAGCTCCCCTTTTCTAATAAACAAATGTTACTTTCACCAGCTGATTCCGAGTCTGATTCTGGGTCCCCTCCAGTACATGTGACACCGACAGTGGCTTGTACTAGCTGCTGGTCGCATATAAAAAAAAAAAAAAAAGACCTCTGATAAATCGGAACGATAAAGCACGTTATCCTATTCTAAAATAATAACATTCTGGCAACATAACAAAATCTAACTTGCAGCTGAAAGCGTTTTAAGAATAGTAGTTCATAATGTTCTAACAATGTTATCAAAAACATTTTAAGAACGTTATCACCAAACATTTTAAGAATGTTTTTAGAGAACGTTATCCTACCGTTAAGAAGAACATTCTGGGAAACAAAATAAAACTTCCCGCTGAAAACATTCCTAGAACAGTGAACAGTAACATTCTCAGAATGTTTTTAAAACCAAACATTTCTAGCTGGGTAAGTATTTCCTCAGGTATTTCCTGAACATCTTGTCTCTCAGCCCGTAAACCAGCGGACTGATGAGTCGAGGCAGAACGTGGATCAGTATTGACATGATGAAACGAATGGTCAGCACTCCTCTGGGGAAAAGAAACGTGAGACCCTCGATGGATAAGAAGAAAACATATGTCAGCATGCAGAGCATTAGCTGGAATCCGTGCAGCAACACTGTGTTTCTCGCCTTTTTATTATCTGCCGCCGCTAACTTCGCTGCGCAGATTATCTGGAAGTACGTGTACAAAAGAGTGAGCCAAATGATCACCAGACATAAGATGTTGGACACGTCTCGCCTCTCTTTAAGCATGGGGTTTCTGAAGATGTTTGGCATGAAACAAAACACCCTGGAGCGAAAGAAGTCCAGGGACTCTGTGGCCAAAGCGTTGAAAATATCCGGAAGTACGGTGAGGAGTCCGATCAGCCACATGAGGCCGATAACGACGTATGTTTTCCGCACCGTGCAGATGAGGGAGTGTTTGAGAGGGAAGCACACGGCGATGTAACACTCCACCGCCATCACAGCCAGCGTGAACGGGTTGTTGACGTTGGATAATATGGCAATGCTAAGCAGGAACATGCAGAAGGAGACGTTGAGCGTGTAGACGATGTAACTCAGGACATAGACCAGAGTGAAGGTGGTCAGCAGGATCATGTCGTTCAGAACCAGGTGGATGTACAGGATGTAGCGAGGGTTCATGTTGAAAACCTGCAAGAGGAGAGACAAATATAGATATAACATATACTATAGAATCAAGTGTTGAATCAGACTTTAGTTCCACCTGGAGTAAATCCACCAGCTACCCTGCAGTATACAAAGTCATTCAAACTAGCTGCACCTTTACCAGCTTTGAGAACACTTTCATGATCAATCATTATAAAACATATCATATCTATTATTCTGAAATGGACCAATCTGCACAATGACTACTTTTACTGTTGCTACTTTCACTATATTTTGATGATAATACTTTTCTACTTTTACTTGAAGAACATTTTGAATGCAGGACTTTTACTGTAACAGAGTATTCCTACACTCTGGTACTTCTACTTTTACTCAAGTACAAGATCTGAGTACTTCTACTTTTACTCAAGTACAAGATCTGAGTACTTCTACTTTTACTCAAGGACAAGATCTGAGTACTTCTACTTTTACTCAAGTACAAGATCTGAGTACTTCTACTTTTACTCAAGTACAAGATCTGAGTACTTCTCCCACCTTTGCTGAAGTTGCTATATTGTTATAATAAAGCTCCTTATAAAGACATAGCAACATTGCTATTTTTCTAAATACAAAAGCTCCAAACAACGCATTTTAAACATCCATTCACAAGTGTTAAGTGGATGTACCTGGTGTTTTCTGAAGGTGTGCACCAGCGTGCCATTGATGAAGTTGATGAAGATGTAGAGAACCATGGTGACAACATTCTTGATTATCACCACGTTCAAACTGTCCCGGTACACGACGGTGGTGAAATTACTCATCAGGAGACAAGCTGAGAAAACAACAAGAAGAGATACAAAACAACATAGTTTATAGTTTATAGTTTTTATTAGGATCCCCATTAGCACTAGCATGAGCATTGGCTATTCTTCCTGGGGTCCTCACCCACACAAAACATACATAATACAAACCAGAACGGAACAACTCATCATTTCATGAAAAGTGCATGGTAAGGAAGTGAAAGCAAAAACAAAACAGAACAAAATAGTCATCACATTTTAGCCATCATCAAGTCAAAACCTAAACAAAATGTTACCAACAATATAATTTACATGATAATACTAATTGCTAATTACTAATTGACCCACAAGTACAGTTCAAATTTAATTTTTAGTTCTCAGATATTGTTTTAGCAAATGTTTGAAATGTATGTTTGAGTTGTCTTGAATGATATGGACTGGTAACGAATTCCAGCTGACCATGGCTCTGTATAGTACTGTTTTCTGTCTAATATTTGATCTTGATTTGGGTAAAATGAACCTTTTTTCTATTGCATGTCTGGTTTGATAGTTATGTGTAGAGTACTGTGCTATGAACTTTTGTGACAATATATGTGGTAAGTGTGTCACTGTAATATTCTTTACAAAATTTAACAGAGAATAAATGGACCTCTGTCTAACACTCATCCATTTCAGTGTCTCCAGCATTTCAGTCACTCTGGTTCTGTAGGAGCACTGCAGAACACATCGTGCTGCCTTATTCTGTGCTACTTGTAGTTTATTTAAATCGTTTTCTGAAGCACTAGACCAAACAACAAAACAGTAATCAAGCTGTGATAGCACCAAAGCATCCAAGACTTGTCTCCTGACATCTATTGGCAAATGTTTTACAATTCTTTTAACGAGTGACACACCCCTTCCCATTTTACACACAACATTATCAATTTGTTTAGACCAAGACAGTGTTTGATCTAGAGTTATCCCTAACAACTTAGTTTCCTTGACTTGTTTAATGTCAATATGGTTTAAATGTAACTGCAATTTAGGTTCACATTTCAACTGATGATTTGACCCAATTATTAAAGATTTAGTTTTTCCTGCATTAAGTACCAACTTATTATTTATTACCCACTCTGAAATCATTTGTAGATCCTTATTTATACAGTGACTCAGCTCCCTTGTAGATGAACCTGCTCCATATATTGTCGAGTCATCTGCATACATAACAATTTTGGATTCCTGTAAGACCAATGGTAGATCATTTGTGAAAATAGAAAATAAAAGTGGTCCCAAACAACTCCCCTGAGGAACTCCACAACTGACTCTCTTAATAGTTGACAGACTTCCATTGAAAAAAACAGTTTGACATCGATTGGTCAAATAACTTTCTATCCACCTCAGTGCATTCAGATGAAAACCATATTGCTCTAGCTTGTTCAACAACAATGGATGATCGATGACATCAAAGGCAGAACTAAAATCAAGTAGTACCGTTCCCACTAACTTCCTATTATCTACCTCCACCTTCCAGTCATCGGTCATTTGTGTTAAAGCAGTGAATGTGGAATGGCCCGGTCTGTAGGCATGTTGATAAGCAGTATTAAGATTGTTACCTTCAAAGTATTTCTGTATTTGATTAAACATTATTCTCTCCATTATCTTTCCTAACGCTGGTAATAAACTTATCGGGCGACTATTTGTTCCAGAAAATGATCCAGCTGGATTTTTTGCAAGTGGAATAATTTTTGCTATTTTCCATGCCTGTGGGCAAATACACTTTTCAATACTTACATTGATGATATGGCAGATAGGCTCCGCAACCAAATTAGCAAAATATCTAAGAAATTTACCATCTGGATTATCAACACCCGGTGGTTTATCATTACATTTACCTAGTAGACATTCAACATCTGCAATTGACACTTTCTCTATTTTAAATTTACAATTCTTATTTTACATGATTAAATCATTTATTAGAAAAGTGGAGTTCCTGTTAATAGGTTGCTTCATATCTCTCCTCAAAGTATCCACTTTATCAAGAAAATAATCATTTAAATAATTAGCAATTTGTACCGGTTTAGTCAAAAATTTCCCTTCCACTTCAAGATATGTTGAGGTGGATTTGGGCTTACGGCCCATCATGCCATTGACTAAATCCCACATCTTCTTCTTATCATCATTAATAGCTTTAATTTTATTTCCATAATACACTCGTTTTTTCTTTTTATTTAATGCTGTAACATAATTCCTCAATTTTCTATAAATGTGCCCGTCTGACTCATAACTTGATGAGATAGCTACAAGTTTTGCATCATCTCTTTGTTTCATTAGTTCTCTTAGCTCATCATCTAACCAGGGCGCTCTAAGGTTCCTTACAGTCTGCTTTCTAAGTGGTGCATGTTTATCAATCACTTGCTTGAATAAGAAATTAAAGCCATCAAGAGCATCATCTGGGTTTAGTTTCTCAAGAACTTGTTTCCAACATATCTTTTGAACATCCTTTATAAATGACTCTTCACAAAAATATTTCATTGATCTTCTAACTATTACTTTTGGTCCTGGTTTTGGCACCTTTGTCTTTCTCACAATGATGATTAGATTATGATCAGTGCACCCTACCGGGATTGAAATTGCTTGTGAACATAAATGGCTGAAATTAGTAAATATATGATCAATACAAGTTGCACTATTTGATCCATCTTTCTTTCTGATTATCCTAGTAGGTTTAGTCACCATTTGTACTAAGTTACATGTGTTAGTAATTGTCAGCAACTTATTTTTTAGGGCACAGTGCGACATATTCCAGTCTATGTTTAAATCACCTGTAAAATAAATCTCTCTATCAAGATCACAAACTTTATCTAACATGTGACATACTGTTTCTAAATAAGCAAGGTTAGCATTAGGAGGTCTGTAACAGCATCCCACCAACAAAGGTCTTAAGTGTGGTAAATGAATTTGCAACCAAAGTACTTCAATATCAGGAGACATTAAACTGATCTCACTTTAGCTGGTATTTGCTTTTGAATATACACTGCCACCCCACCTCCATGTGCATTCCTGTCTTTTCTAAATATACTATATCCCTGAATGTCAACTGCTGCGTCATTAAATGTGTCATCTAAGTGAGTTTCTGATATAGCTAAAAAAAGAATACCCGATGATAGTATTTCCTCTATCTCAGTAACTTTATTCCTTAAACTACAAATATTGATATGAGCCAATTTAAACCCTTTCTTTGGTAACTTATTTGACATTAAGATCGCAATTTAAAATGTGTTTCTCTTTCACTACTTTTAAAATTGAGAGCTGAACCAAAACACACATGTAACACAACTAAAACCATACAAGTTGCACTATTTGATCCATCTTTCTTTCTGATTATCCTAGTAGGTTTAGTCACCATTTGTACTAAGTTACATGTGTTAGTAATTGTCAGCAACTTATTTTTTAGGGCACAGTGCGACATATTCCAGTCTATGTTTAAATCACCTGTAAAATAAATCTCTCTATCAAGATCACAAACTTTATCTAACATTTGACATACTGTTTCTAAATAAGCAAGGTTAGCATTAGGAGGTCTGTAACAGCATCCCACCAACAAAGGTCTTAAGTGTGGTAAATGAATTTGCAACCAAAGTACTTCAATATCAGGAGACATTAAATCGTATCTCACTTTAGCTGGTATTTGCTTTTGAATATACACTGCCACCCCACCTCCATGTGCATTCCTGTCTTTTCTAAATATACTATATCCCTGAATGTCAACTGCTGCTTCATTAAATGTGTCATCTAAGTGAGTTTCTGATATAGCTAAACAATGAATACCCGATGATAGTATTTCCTCTATCTCAGTAACTTTATTCCTTAAACTACAAATATTGATATGAGCCAATTTAAACCCTTTCTTTGGTAACTTATTTGACATTAAGATGGCAATTTAAAATGTGTTTCTCTTTCACTACTTTTTAAATTGAGAGCTGAACCAAAACACACATGTAACACAACTAAAACCACACATACAACCCACCACCTAACTGCACATAAAGGATTACTATCCCTGTGCATCAAAATGATGTAAACAATTTGCCAAAAAGGAGTTTATGAAATGTTTGGTCTGCATTATTTTCTCAATTGTTATCAAATGTTTAATTGACAATATAGTGATCTTCAAAGTATGGCTGTCAAAAAACATATAATATAAGTCCATCCATCCATCTTCTCCCGCTTATCCGTGGTCGGGTCGCGGAGGTAGCAGTTCCAGCAGAGAGCCCCAAACTTTCTTTTCCCTGGCCACATCAACCAGCTCTGACTGGGGGATCCCAAGGCGCTCCCAGGCCAGCGAAGAGATATAATCCCTCCACCTGGTCCTATGTCTACCCCTTGGTCTCTTCCCAGCTGGACGTGCCTGGAACACCTCCCTAGGGAGACGCCCAGGTGGCATCCTAACTAGGTGCCCGAACCACCTCAACTGGCTCCTTTCGACGCGAAGGAGGAGCGGTTCAACTCCGAGTCCCTCCCGGATGACTGAACTTCTCACCTTATCCCTAAGGGAGACACCAGCCACCCTGCGGAGAAAACCCATCTCGGCCGCTTGTACCCGCGATCTCGTTCTTTCGGTCATGACCCATCCTTCATGACCATAGGTGAGGGTAGGAACAAAAATGGCCCGGTAGACAGAGAGCTTTGCCTTCTGGCTCAGCTCCCTTTTCGTCACACGGTGCGGTAAAGCGACTGCAGTACCGCTCCCGCTGCTCCGATTCTCCGACCCATCTCACGCTCCATTGTTCCCTCACTCGAGAACAAGACCCCGAGATACTTGAACTCCTTCACTTGGGGTAAGAACTCATTCCCTACTTGGAGTGGACAGTCCATCGGTTTCCTGCTGAGAACCATGGCCTCAGATTTGGAGGTGCTGATCCTCATCCCAGCCGCTTCACACTCGGTTGCGAACCGATCCAGTGAGTGCTGAAGGTCGCAGACCGATGAAGCCATCAGAACCACATCATCTGCAAAAAGCAGTGGTGCAATCCTTAGTCCACCGAACTGCAGACCCCCTCCCCCAGGACTACGCCTCGAAATCCGATCCATGTATATTACAAACAGGATTGGTGACAAAGCGCAGCCCTGGCGGAGGCCAACCCTCACCTGAAATGGGTCCGACTTACTGCCGAGGACCCGGACACAGCTCTCGCTTTGGGAGTACAGAGATTGGATGGCCCTGAGTAGAGACCCCCTCACCCCATACTCCCGCAGCACCTCCCACAGTGACTCCCTGGGAACCCGGTCATACGCCTTCTCCAAGTCCACAAAACACATGTAGACTGGATGAGCGTACTCCCAGGCCCCCTCCAGGATCCTTGCGAGAGTAAAAAGCTGATCCGTCGTTCCACGACCAGGACGGAATCCGCATTGTTCCTCCTCAATCTGAGGTTCGACAATCGGCCTGACCCTCCTTTCGAGTACCTTAGAGTAAACTTTCCCGGGGAGGCTGAGTAGTGTGATGCCTCTGTAATTGGCACACACCCTCCGATCCCCCTTTTTGAAAAGGGGAACCACCACCCCGGTCTGCCACTCCTTCGGTACTGTTTCCGACTTCCACGCAACGTTGATGAGACGTGTCAACCATGACAGTCCCTCAACACCCAGAGCCTTCAGCATTTCTGGGCGGATCTCATCCACCCCCGGGGCTTTGCCACTGTGAAGTTGTTTGACGACCTCAGTGACCTCCCCCCGGGAGATTGGTGTCGACCCCCCGTCATACTCCAGCTCTGCCTCTAACATAGAGGGCGGAGTTGTCGGGTTCAGGAGTTCCTCAAAGTGCTCAGTCCAACGCCCTAACACTCCATCAGTTGAGGTCAACAACGTCCCATCCTTACTGTACACAGCTTGGATGGTTCCCTGCTTCCCCCTCCTGAGGTGTCGGACAGTTTTCCAGAACAACTTTGGTGCCGCCCGAAAGTCTTTTTCCATGTCTTCTCCGAACTTCTCCCACACCCGCTGCTTTGCCTCGGCCACGGCTGAGGCTGCTGCCCTTCGGGCCTGTCGGTACCTTGCAACTGCCTCGGGAGTCCCCCGGGATAACAAATCCCTGAAGGCCTCCTTCTTCAGTCGGACGGCTTCCCTGACCACCGGTGTCCACCAGGAGGTTCGAGGGTTACCGCCCCTTGAGGCACCTAGGACCTTGAGACCACAGCTCCCCGCCGCGGCTTCGGCAATAGAGGCTTTGAACACCGACCACTCTGGTTCAATGTCCCTAACCTCCACAAGAATGCCCGAAAAGCTCCGCCGGAGGTGTGAGTTGAAGGCCTCCTGAACTTGGGCCTCCTCCAGACGTTCCCAGTTCACACGAACTACACGTTTGGGCTTACCAGGTCTATCCAGAGGCTTCCCCCGCCACTCGACCCAACACACCACCAGATGGTGATCAGTTGACAACTCCGCCCCTCTCTTTACCCGAGTGTCCAAAACATACGGCCTCAGGTCCGATGATACGATAACAAAATCGATCATGGACCTTCTGCCTAGGGTGCTCTGGTACCACGTACACTTATGAGCATCCTTATGTTCGAACATGGTGTTTGTTATGGCCAATCCATGACTAGCACAGAAGTCCAGTAACAAACCACCACTCCGGTTCAGATCAGGGGGGCCGTTCCTCCCAATCACTCCCCTCCAAGTGTCTCCATCATTGCCCACATGTGCGTTGAAGTCTCCCAGCAAGATTAAAGAGTCCCCTTCAGGAGCCCCATACAGGACTCTTTCCAGGGTCTCCAAGAAGGCCGTATACTCTGAACTGCTGTTGGGTGCATAAGCACACACAACAGTCAGAGTTTCCCCCCCCATAACCCGCAGGCGTAGGGAGGCAGCCCTCTCGTCCACTGGGGTAGACTCCAACAACGAAGCACCCAACCGGGGACTTGTGAGTATCCCCACACCCGCCCGGCGCCTCACACCTTGAGCAACTCCGGAGAAGAATAGAGTCCAACCCCTATCCAGAAGTAAGGTTCCAGAGCCGACGCTGTGCGTAGAGGTGAGCCCAACCAGATCCAACTGGTAACGCTCCACCTCCCGCACAAGCTCCGACTCCTTCCCCCCCAGAGAGGTGACGTTCCACGTCCCCAAAGCCAGCTTCTGTCGCCCGGGTCTGGTCCGTCGAGACCCTCTGCCTTCACTGCCACCCTTCTGGCAGCGCACCCGACCCCATCGCTGTTTCCCGTAGGTGGTGGGCCCGCGGGACGGAGAAGCGGAGGTGTTGCCCACGTCGCCTTTTCGGGCTGTGCCCGGCCGGGCTCCGTGGCAAGCCCGGCCACCAGACGCTCGCCGACGAGTCCTCCTTCTGGGCCTGGCTCCAGAAGGGGACCCCGGGCTTCCTCCGGGCCGGGTATCCTCACTTCATGTGTCGTCTTTCATGAGGTCTTGTGAACCAATCTTAGTCTGGCCCCTTGCCTGAGACCAATTTGCCATGGGAGACCCTACCAGGAACACAAGGTTCCAGACAACACAGCCCCCAGGTTCATCAGGGCACACAAACCTCTCTACCACGGTAAGGTGCTGGTTCTTCTATAATATAAGTAACGCATGTTATTTATCAGCAGTTCAAAGCGCTTTTAATAGAAATTAATATATCATTACAAAGCTTTAAAGTGTTCAATTATAAAAAAAACATATACTATATTTGCTCACATTAAAGATTTAAATTTGACACCTCCAACAATGCAACATACGGTATAATGAATACATTAAATAATAACAATGGTGTAAAACAAGTGCAACTAAATTAGTGTTGAATAAGGGCTCAAAATCAGAAAATTAATTAACATTTTGTAGTTATTATCCGGACTGACTTTGATTAAATAATTTAACTCAGTTAAAGGGGGAAATACATGTAATGTAAAGAAAATAGGCATATTTGTTCCTACAATTAGATTTGCTCTCATTCAATGCTGTTGTGCGGAAGAAAAGGTCAAGTTCCAAATCATTCAGTGTAATCATAAATAAAATAGTGCAGGTCAAATGTTTCATTATATTTTAAAATTCTTAAATCTGTATACATATTTGCTAATTGTTTTCAGGACTGATGTTGGTTAAAATATTGAACTCAAATAATAATAAAATAAGCTTAACATAAAAAATGTTGAGGCATTTTTTCTATGATAGTGCTTTTTCTTCAACTATTAGGTTTGATCTCATTCAAGGTTCACATTTAAAAATGAAAGGCTGTTTCCTTCAATAATGCAACATATAGATAAAATAATGTGGACATGGGTGAATAATTCAGAAAATCAATAAATATGTATTAATTATAATCAAGACTGAAGTTGGTTAACACGTTAAATGTTAATGACATATCTTTTGGGCCTTTTTAATGGAAATGTCTTTGCATCATAGCAACTTTTTTAGAAGTGATCTAAAATGGTTTAACTCCTTAATTTAAGATTTAAAGGCTTTTGCACAACAGCTACAGATCAGTTGTTTTGTAGAAAAGAAGCCTCAGGATCCACGAACAATGCAACATGCAGTATACTTTAGACTTTTTAAAGCCAAAAGTGCAAGAGACTAAAGAGCCCATGTAATCTGCAGGGATTAGCAGACTAAATATATTTCAAATTCAAAAAGATAAAACTGTAGGTAAAAATAAAAACATAAATAATGCAATACGTCAAAAACAGAAGAAAATACAACTTCAATAAACGTCACTAGGTATATATCAATAATACACTGATACTGATCATTTATATTATTTAAAATATAAATGTAATATCAGATTAACTCTAGTTATGTTGCATTAAATGTCCCTGTGTGTTACTGAAAAGCAATTATTAATCATACCTGTAGTTTCACATCTGTGGAAATGACTCATATTCTCATTTGCTGTTGAGCATTAAAACATAAAAAAGGTAACAACGTGAACGTTTTTTAAGAATTATAATATTATAGCACAATCATACAATTTGATATTAATGCAACAGACAACATGATATCATATAAATGCCAAAACAAACGTTAAACTGTTTCAACATAAAGGAGGAAAGAGAAGAAATACGTACCAACCTATGGTCATAGAGGGCGAACATACACACTGCAGATCAGATGCGTATCATTTTAATATAAAGAGGGTGGATGTGTGTGTGTGTGTGTGTGTGTGTGTGTGTGTGTGTGTGTGTGTGTGTGTGTGTGTGTGTGTGTGTGTGTGTGTGTGTGTGTGTGTGTGTGTGTGTGTGTGTGTGTGTGTGTGTGTGTGTGTGTGTGTGTGTGTGTGTGTGTGTGTGTGTGTGTGTGTGTGTGTGTGTGTGTGTTACTTGGTAAAATGGTAATTGACTAGTTTTCTGAGAAACTTCAGCTGAAAAAATGACATGGCCTGATTTCTTGATGCTTACTTGTTTTCCACAGCATGCAGTTTTAACCTGATTATCACCTTGTTTCTGGAGGCTGATTAACTGCAGAAGCAACAAGGCTTGAAAAGTGGTTTGAAGGCCAAAGATTCATGAGGGAAGTCATAACACAGGTTTAAATATCCTAATTCTGGGAATTGAAAAGAAAAGTGGTTTAAAGGTCAAAGGTGGGTTCGGGTAATACGAAAACAGGGAACATTTGGATGCAAAATGTTTATTCTCTTGTGCGCGGAAACACACTCTACAGCAGTGATTTTGTTCTTTTTTTATTGTTACAAAGAGAATGAAGAAAAGACCTGGAAACAGAGACATTTATTATATTTAATTTAAGGATACATTGTCAGTCCAAACCGAGATATTCACTTTAACCCTCCTATTGCCTTCGTTTCCCCCCGCTTACTTTGGTGTTCACGGTCAAATTTGAACGGTCCTGTTTTAACTGCTATTACATTAACACAAAAAACATAAACCTGTTAAGCCCCAAGCCTGTTTTTCAGGTTTCAGGCTCGAAAATGACATTCCCAGAACAAATGACCATATCTTCCCTTTTAAAAGGGTTAAATTAATAATCTTTTTTCTCAAAGTAATAATAAACCTCTGAGTTGGATGTAGAAAAGTCAGAATCAATATAGATGTTTTTTATTTTAAAGAAAATTCAGATTGAACATGGTAAAAAACTGTAAATTATAGTGTCCGTCCAAAACATATTTTCTACTTATAGTGAAAACTAAGCTTGAATGATGGGTTAGTCGACTAAAAACTTTAGGAATCCAAAGTACAAAATATAATAAGTACCCTGTATCAAGATTGATGCAAAACAAGTGATATTTGACCTTTTTAGACAGATTTAGCATAAAAAACCTCTTCTGGGGCCTTTTGGGTGGATTTTCCTTATCTCTGGCCCCCCTTCTTCGATTTTGACATGTGACATCTGTTTCTGACCGTTAGAGCCAATAGAATCGAAGGGAAATCGTCCCGCACACACTCATGTTAAAAAAAAAGGTGACGTATTCACGCAATCAATGAATGGCCTGCTCTACTATTTTAAAACGGAATTGCAGTTTTATTGCTTATAGATTATCAGAACATTTCAAAGGGGACACAGCCACATTGGATATTAACCTATGGATGAACTACATCATCGTTGTTTTAATGCTATTGAAGACCAGTTTAGACCAGACAAAGACGAAGGTAAGCCATGTTAGCGTTGTGGGCTACCTAGCGCCACATGTTTTGATGTACGTTTTTGTTGATAACGTCAACGTAAAAAAACCTTGATATAACCCACTTCAAGAAATGGAAATAAATCCAAAAAGCACAACAAGGCATCTTTAATTATTCTTCTTCTTTCTTTATTAGGATCCCCATTAGTACTAGCATGAACATTGGCTATTTTCCTGAGGCCTGTACTACGAAGCCGGATTTTCGCTTAGCGAGCTAACTTCAGGGAAAACTCTGGTTTCCGGTCCTACGACGCTGGTTCTCTACTTAGCGGGCTAGATCTCCATCGTAACTTATGCTGAACGGCTAACCTGCTCCGGGGCAGGTAACCCAGCTAGCAGGGAACGTTCTCACATCTTTGGCTAACATTACCTACAGGTTCTAATAATGTTTTAAAGAAACGTTTTAATCTGATGTTCAAAGAACCTTTTTAGGGTGTTTATTATTTCAAATAATGTTCCTAAAAGGTTTAAGGTTAACTAAGACATAACGTTTTAACTGCAACATTCAGAGGATGTTTTGAGGATGTTATTGAGGCCTGAGATGACAAAGTGTTTAATAAAATGTTCCTTTAATGTGATATGTTAACAACAGTGGAAAGTTTTGCCTGCAACATTCTAAGGATGTGTTTTGGACGTTTTTGGAGTAACACATTAAAGATGTTCTTTATAAAACGTTCCCTCAAGACGTTCTTTTAAAACGTTCCCTCAATGTTACATGATAACAAATGAAGAACATTCTCCAAGAAACCTTCAGATGATGTTTTCAGGAGGTTATTCTTTTTTTATGAAACGTTCCTGTGATGGCAAATATCAACACGGTCATGGTCAACGTCAGATGTATGTCTACAGCGCTTTAAAAAACAAGCTCGTTGCTTTTATTTGAAAACGATATTTTAGAAAAATCTGAGGTCACCATATTTACCTTTTTGAAAAAAAAAAACAAGCACGTAATTCACGATAAGCTGTAAGCAGATATTGCATGTTTGCGGTAGCATGTGTGAGTTCCCAGCTAGAAATTATTGTTACCATTCATTTTTCTAGGAATGCTTTCAGCGGGACGTTTTATTTTGGTTCCCAGAATGTTCTTCTGAAAGGTAGGATAACGTTCTTTAAAAACATTCTTGAAATGCTTGGTGATGACCTTCTTAAGATGTTTTTGATAACGTTGTTAGAACATTATGCCCTACTATTCTTAAAACGTTTTCAGCTGGAAGTTTTTGTTTGGTTCCCAGAATGTTCTTCTGAAAGGTAGGATAACGTTCCCTAAAAACATTCTTAACATTTTTGGTGATAACTTTCTTAAGATGTACGAGCGCATTGAGACAATGAATAGGACGTATAAAGACGAACTGCATGCCAATATTCACTCACATGCACTTATAATCACACTAAGGTATGTAGGCCCACAGCATTCATAATAATCATATGTGTAAAATATCAGAAAAGAACATTTTTTTCTGACTTTAAAGGTTGTGTCTTGTATGTAGGTTCTAACTGTTGGATAAGCTAACTGGCCGTGTGCGGTTTGTGAGGGCTGCGTATAAACAGTGTCCGCTGTTTATGCATATTGGATAAAAACTGTTATTACACCCATTAGATTTGAGACCGACAGATAGAAGAGCGGACCGACTGTCACTGCCTGTTCCCTGTTCGTATTTGTATGTGTTTGTTTGTTTCTACTGTGTGTCTCTCTCCCTCCCGCCCCACTGCCTGCTGGTCTGCTCTACACCCGGAGACTATTCTCCAATTAGAACACTGAGCAAGTGCATTGAGCACATCATTGACTGGATGACTTAGAACTTTCTCCAATTAAACAAACAAAAAACTGAGATCGTTGTTTTTGGAGCAAAGAAGGACCGACAAAAAGTAATCACAGAGCTTCAGTGGGCAGACTACAAAGTCACTCACAAAGCAAGAAATCTGGGTGTAGTGATGGACTCACACCTGAGTTTTAACAGTCACATTACAACAGTTATTAGGTCTGCATACTACCACCTGAAGAGTATATCAAGGATTAAAAAACTAATGTCGCGACAGGATTTAGAAAAACTTGTCCATGCTTTTATTTTCAGTAGACTCGACTACGGCAATAGTGTATTCACAGGGCTCACTAAAAAATCAATCAGAAACCTTCTGGGTCGGGTCTGCTCTCTGTTCCGAGAGTAACCACTAAACATGGAAAAGCAGCTTTTAGTTATTATGACGCAACAATTTAGAACAAACTTCCTAAATCATGCACGTCCGCCGAAACACTTCCTATTTTTAAATCCACATATTTGCCGTTGCGTGCCGCTCTAGCTTTTTTCCAGCATATTCTTTGACAACTTTGCCTGCTTTTGCCTGCTTTTGCCTCACACTAATTTTGATGTCTCTCCCAGGAGGAATCCAAGGCCTTCCACACTCCTAAGACCAGCCAGGCCTCTCTACCCTGGGACAACTGTTTCCCACTGCCGCCATCACCAACCTCCACTCCCAGCTCCCCTTTTCTAATAAACAAATGTTACTTTCACCAGCTGATTCCGAGTCTGATTCTGGGTCCCCTCCAGTACATGTGACACCGACAGTGGCTTGTACTAGCTGCTGGTCGCATATCAAAAATAAAAAAAAATAACTCTGATAAATCGGAACGATAAAGCACATTATCCTATTCTAAAATAATAACATTCTGGCAACATAACAAAATCTAACTTGCAGCTGAAAACGTTTTAAGAATAGTAGTTCATAATGTTCTAACAATGTTATCAAAAACATTTTAAGAACGTTATCACCAAACATTTTAAGAATGTTTTTAGAGAAAGTTATCCTACCTTTCAGAAGAACATTCTAGGAACCAAAATAAAAGGTCCCGCTGAAAACGTTTTAAGAACAGTAGGGCATAATGTTCTAACAATGTCATCAAAAACATTTTAAGAACGTTATCACCAAACATTTTAAGAATGTTTTTAGAGAACGTTATCCTAATGTTAAGAAGAACATTCTGGGAACCAAAATAAAACTTCCCGCTGAAAACATTCCTAGAACAGTGAATAGTAACATTCTCAGAATGTTTTTAAAACCAAACATTTCTAGCTGGGTAAGTATTTCCTCAGGTATTTCCTGAACATCTTGTCTCTCAGCCCGTAAACCAGCGGACTGATGAGTCGAGGCAGAACGTGGATCAGTATTGACATGATGAAACGAATGGTCAGCACTCCTCTGGGGAAAAGAAACGTGAGACCCTCGATGGATAAGTAGAAAACATATGTCAGCATGCAGAGCAGCAGCTGGAATCCGTGCAGCAACACTGTGTTTCTCGCCTTTTTATTATCTGCCGCCGCTAACTTCGCTGCGCAGATTATCTGGAAGTACGTGTACAAAAGAGTGAGCCAAATTATCACCAGACACACGATGTTGGACACGTCTCGCCTCTCTTTAAGCATGGGGTTTCTGAAGATGTTTGGCATGAAACAAAACATCCTGGAGCGAAAGAAGTCCAGGGACTCTGTGGCCAAAGCGTTGAAAATATCCGGAAGTACGGTGAGGAGTCCGATCAGCCACATGAGGCCGATAACGGCGTATGTTTTCTGCACCGTGCAGATGAGGGAGTGTTTGAGAGGGAAGCACACGGCGATGTAACACTCCACCGCCATCACAGCCAGCGTGAACGGGTTGTTGGCGTCGGATAATATGGCAATGCTGAGCAGGAACATGCAGAAGGAGACGTTGAGCGTGTAGACGATGTAACTCAGGACATAGACCAGAGTGAAGGTGGTCAGCAGGATCATGTCGTTCAGAACCAGGTGGATGTACAGGATGTAGCGAGGGTTCATGTTGAAAACCTGCAGGAGGAGAGACAAATATAGATATAACATATACGATAGAATCAAGTGTTAAATCAGACTTTAGTTCCACCTGGAGTAAATCCACCAGCTACCCTGCAGTATACAAAGTCATTCAAACTAGCTGCACCGTTACCAGCTTTGAGAACACTTTCATGATCAATCATTATAAAACATATCATATCTATTATTCTGAAATGGACCAATCTGCACAACGACTACTTTTACTGTCGCTACTTTCACTATATTTTGATGATAATACTTTTCTACTTTTACTTGAGGAACATTTTGAATGCAGGACTTTTACTGAAACAGAGTATTCCTACACTCTGGTACTTCTACTTTTATTCAAGGACAAGATCTGAGTACTTCTACTTTTACTCAAGTACAAGATCTGAGTACTTCTACTTTTACTCAAGTACAATATCTGAGTACTTCTACTTTTACTGAAGTACAAGATCTGAGTACTTCTACTTTTACTCAAGTACAATATCTGAGTACTTCTACTTTTACTCAAGGACAAGATCTGAGTACTTCTACTTTTACTCAAGTACAAGATCTGAGTACTTCTACTTTTACTCAAGTACAATATCTGAGTACTTCTACTTTTACTGAAGTACAAGATCTGAGTACTTCTACTTTTACTCAAGTACAAGATCTGAGTACTTCTCCCACCTCTGCTGAAGTTGCTATATTGTTATAATAAAGCTCCTTATAAAGACATAGCAACATTGCTATTTTTCTAATTACAAAAGCTCCAAACAACGCATTTTAAACATCCATTCACAAGTGTTAAGTGGATGTACCTGGTGTTTCCTGAAGGTGTGCACCAGCATGCCATTGATGAAGTTGATGAAGATGTAGAGAACCACAATGACAACATTCTTGATTATCGCCACGTTCAAACTGTCCCGGTACACGACGGTGGTGAAATTACTCATGAGGAGACAAGCTGAGAAAACAAGAAGAAGAGATACAAAACAACGTCAAAATGATGTAAACAATTTGCCAAAAAGAAGTTTATGAAATGTTTGGTCTGTATTATTTTCTCAATTGTTATCAAGTGTTTAATTGACAATATAGTTATCTTCAAAGTATGGCTGTCAAAAACATATAATATAAGTAACGCATGTTATTTATCAGCAGTTCAAAGCGCTTTTAACAGAAATTAATATTTCAATCAGGAGAGACGTGATGTATGGAATACATGTTTATTATCGGGTCACATTATATAAATGAAACATAATGATGACAGTTTATAACAAGTGAATGAAATGGTGTTTGGCGATTAGGCCCAGGATTTGTAGGATGTCATTCGGGAAGGGAAGAACCGTTTCCGATGAACCCCCCTGGGTCTAGACACTGGTGGTGGTGATGAGTGGTTAGGTCCGGTTGGAAGGGAGAAGGTTGAGCTTGGCCCTGAGTTGGAAGCAGGAGGCGAAGGGGTGGAGGAGGGTTGCGCGTTGACACCTGGAAGACAGCTGATGGAAAAGGGGAGAGCATATATAGAGGGATTAACAGGTGCGATGATTAGGCTTGTGAATGGAGGGAAGTGATAGGTTAGCTGAGGAGTGGCGCTCCCTATCCTTTAGTGAAGGGAGCGAGTATTGCCATGACGCGCAATACGAAGTGATAGGTCTTCCTGCCTGAACTTGCGCTGAGCTTCATTTCAATCAGGAGAGACGTGATGTATGGAATACATGTTTATTATCGGGTCACATTATATAAATGAACATAATGATGACAGTTTATAACAAGTGAATGAAATGGTGTTTGGCGATTAGGCCCAGGTTTTGTAGGATGTCATTCGGGAAGGGAAGAACCGTTTCCGATGAACCCCCAAAAGAAGTGAAAGTATGAAGTACTGAACGTGATGAAATCTTACCTTGTGGGATGCAGTGGAAATCTATGGATGAAAAGAGAGGTTAATACATGTGGGGATTTAGACGTACTGATGCCTCCTAGGCATCCTCCCTGGAAGTACAGGGCTTCCTGGACGTACAGGGCATCCTGGACATACAGGGCATCCCGGACGTACGGGGCATCCTGGACGTACGGGGCATCCCGGACGTACGGGGCGTCCCGGACGTACGGGGCGTCCCGGACGTACGGGGCTTCCCGGACGTACGGGGCTTCCCGGACGTACGGGGCATCCCGGACGTACAGGGCGTCCCGGACATACAGGGCTTCCCGGACGTACGGGGCATCCCGGACGAACGGGGCATCCTGGACGTACAGGGCATCCCGGACGTACGGGGCAACCTGACTTCGCAGGGACACATTTTATACAGACCCGAAGGTTACAACCTGGACGTACAGGGTTAGACATGCAAGGATAAACATGAGCCGCGGGGCGAATATACGTGCTGATATGCTAAGAACCACCACCAGTTATATGCATACGTACCAATTTGAAGGTTGGAGAGACCTTTGGATAGCCATCGCGGCACTGAGGTTCGGACGAATGTAGGATGAGAAGCGGTTGTTGTAGGGAAGAGGAACAATTACCTTGATTACGGCAGGTTTGCTGCACCTATCCTGAACGAGCCCTGAAATGCTCTTGAGACACCACCACCAGTTATATGCATGTTTACCAGAGGTAAGCTGGAGAGATCTTGGATAGCCGGCACGAGCCGATGCCCGGCGAAGAGGGAGATGTAGACAATGTAATGCGGCTGTTAGCTTGAGTACGATGATGCATGAATATCATACCCTGCTTAACATAAGCCATGTGAGCATGAAACCAATATATGAGTGCAATATGAGCAGCATGAAATAATATTTGCTTAGGTAAATACTGAGACATGACCCATGATATAGGCAGGGCTCAACGCTAACTTTTAAAAGTGGTTGCCAGGCTGGCAACCGGGCATCCGCTTTTGGTTGCCAAAACTGAAAATACGGTTGCCCTTTTTTTTTTAGATACCTTATATTTTAAATAATTAAGATGCTATACAGTTATACATCAACTTAATAATTAACATGTGACACAAGAATGTTCAAATGCTTTACAATAAGTAATTAACGCACTTATTTGAACCTAAGTGGTAGTAAACTTGTCCACCCTCAATTGCTGGTATACAAAATACCAGTAGTGCTGCTGTTGTCCTGTTCTTCATAGATCCCTCACAAATGAATTGAGCAAGTCATCAGTTTCTTGATCATCCGTTGTCTCCCTTTCAAATGTGGGTTGTCTTGACCTTGTGCTGACCCCCACCATAGGCCCTTCAGCATTGAAGTCTTGGATTGTCCAGACTAATACATTTCTAATGTTAAATAAATGAAAACCATTCACAGTTAAACATTTGATATTAATTATTGATGCTGTAAATTACCTTTAATATGTCTAACTATATTTAAAATGTGTTACCTTTTTATAGAAGTGATTATAATTTAATGCAACCATTTCCTATGGTAAAGTTTCGTTTTGCACTTTTATTTTGTTAGTAATAAGATCGGGACTCTTATTTTGAAGGAACTTTTACCGGAAGTGAATGGAAAACATTCCTCTTTGTTTTTCGTTCGGGTTTTACCTTACGCTCCACCAGTTGAATCACTTTGAACATTCATTGGAGAAGTTGAGGTGTTGGCTGAACTTTTTATCACACAGTCGAGCAACTTATTTTTGCTTCGCCATTTTGTTGTAAAACAAACACACGGCACACCGCGCACGCGAGTAAACGCGCATCGCTTTCTGGCTCCGTAATCACGCCAATGCACGTGCAATTTAGGTATCAGGTTCCGACTGGTCACAACAATTAAATATCACTCTTAAAACGAATATGAACATTTATCTATTTTGGGGTGCACGTTTTGCTGTCCTTATTTCTTATGTTAAAAACTGGTTGCCACTGATGGCAACCAAAGTCCAAGAAGTGGTTGACATTTTCCAAATGGTTGCCAATGGCAACCTGGCAACCGTTAGGCCTACTGTCGAGCCCTGATATAGGACTAGCTTAATTAGCAGTTTAATTACGCCACGGTGAGACGTAGATGCTGATGTGCTGGTTGGGTGATTAGACTGTCTTCTATCATCTTACATGAGCTTCTCTTTCTCCCTGAAAGAAACCCCCCAAAACCACGGATGGGCAGCATCCGTGGCTGTGTTGAAGCTTGAAACTGCGGTACTTACTGAGCATTGTGACGGGTAGTAGTTACCCGAACTGCATAACTCCATGCTGTAACGCGTTACACCCGTTACGTATTGCGCCGAGGCTTCGGAGCGTGTGTCGAGTAATCCCCGAATCTTCTTGTGAAGCATGTATCAAGGCTTGTATCGTTTTGGGCCAGTGACGTCATCGATGACAAACGAACCTCGCTGCCTGTCGATACCACGTGACTGCTTCGGGAAGCGATTCGGATCATTTGAACCGTTGAGCCACAACGCTCATACCCATGGATGTATAACAAGAACCATATTACCCCTCCTGTACCCGGGTCCGCCGGTGACACGATGGAATTAAAAGAGCTCAGACCCTCACTTATATAGAGGTCGGAAAATGTCATAAGTATAAATAGATACAAGCATAAATAAATGTAGAAATAAAACATGAATAAATAAATGAATAAATGCAGATTAGATATATCCAGTGTTTTTGGGTAGATTCAGCGTGTGGGCTGTGGCTCAGCTGGAAGCAGCCGACCCACGACCGCAGGGTTCGCTTATAGAAGCTACAGCTAAATTAGATAATGCAGTTAATAAATGTATTCCTGATATGGTTTAGCCTTCTCGGCTACAACATGGTTAAGTTTATGAATAATATTAAGGAATACGAATCCCTCTTTGCAATGTTTACCAGCCTCCTATTGGCTTTTCAATCACAATCGTTCAACTGGAATGAAAACAATAAGGTTAACATGAAAATAGGATTTTATGTTCGTTGTTTAGAGTTATTCTAAGGCTTTACTCATTGGGAACTCGGTATGAGATAGAGCACGACTGTTGAGATTTCCAATTTGCCTGTTTTACACGCTTTGACCAACAGGGGGTTTATGTTCAAATGAAGCCCCTGATGAAGCCTCATGAGATGAACCCTTTGCGAACCAATTGGCTGGAAAGCTTCATAAGGCTTCATCTCGCCATCACTACTTGCTTGCCACCTAAGACGCACTTAGTGACCAGTACTGCTACTGAGCCGGGAGGAGAAGTAGCTTCGATGAGATGTAGCTTGAGCCCTGCCTGCCTGCAAGAGGGGTTGTGGTTGAAGCCGGAAGTGGGTGAAGCTTCGCAAGCGATGAGGGCCCGTTCCGCGTGAAGGCCGGAAGCGCCGCATTGAGCGGCCCTGATGCCAGTGATGCCCTCTCGAGAGACTGAAGGCGTGTGTCAATTGTTTGCCTGAAGTAGCCCATTTCCATTAAGCCGGAGGAACTTCCGTGGAGCCCAGTATCCTTGTCTTTTTCTTCCGCGTCCGGGTTTGCGGGGTGGCCGGCTAGAACCGCTAGCCAACTGGTGAACGCCGCCTGTAGCTTAATCCGCAAGACTGCGGAGCTGATGAATATATACACCTGGAAGACAGCTGATGGAAAAGGGGAGAGCATATATAGAGGGATTAAAAGGTGCGATGATTAGGCTTGTGAATGGAGGGAAGTGATAGGTTAGCTGAGGAGTGGCGCTCCCTATCCTTTAGTGAAGGGAGCGAGTATTGCCATGACGCGCAATACGAAGTGATAGGTCTTCATGCCTGAACTTGCGCTGAGCTTCATATCATTACAAAGCTTTAAATTGTTCAATTATAAAAAAACATATATTATATTTGCTCACATTAAAGATTTAAATGTGACACCTCCAACAATGCAACATACGGTATAATGAAGACATTAAATAATAACAATGGTGTAAAACAAGTGCAACTAAATTAGTGTTGAATAAGGGCTCAAAATCAGAAAATTAATTAACATTTTGTAGTTATTATCCGGACTGACTTTGATTAAATAATTTAACTCAGTTAAAGGGGGAAATAAATTTAATGTAAAGAAAATAGGCATATTTTTTCCAACAATCAGATTTGCTCTCATTCAATGCTGTTGTGCGGAAGAAAAGGTCACGTTCCAAATCATGCAGTACAATCATAAATAAAATAGTGCAGGTCAAAAGTTTCATTACATTTAAAAATTCTTAAATCTGTATAAATATTTGCTAATTCATTTCAGGACTGATGTTGGTTAAAATATTTAACTCAAATAATAATAAAATAAGCTTAACATAAAAAATGTTGAGGCATTTTCTCTATGATAGTGCTTTTTCTTCAACTATTAGGTTTGCTCTCATTCAAGGTTCACATTTAAAAATGAAAGGCTGTTTCCTTCAATAATGCAACATATAGATAAAATTATGTGGACATGGGTGAATAATTCAGAAAATCAATAAATATGTATTAATTATAATCAAGACTGAAGTTGGTTAACACGTTAAATGTTAATGACATATCTTTTGGGCCTTTTTAATGGAAATGTCTTTGCATCATATCAACTTTTTTAGAAGTGATCTAAAATGGTTTAACTCCTTAATTTAAGATTGAAAGGCTTTTGCACAACAGCTACAGATCAGTTGTTTTGTAGAAAAGAAGCCTCAGGATCCACGAACAATGCAACATGCAGTATACTTTAGACTTTTTAAAGCCAAAAGTGCAAGAGACTAAAGAGCCCATGTAATCTTTAGAGATTAGTAGACTAAATATATTTCAAATTCAAAAAGATAAAACTGTATGTAAAAATAAAAACATAAATAATGCAATACGTCAAAAACAGAAGAAAATACAACTTCAATAAACGTCACTAGGTATATATCAATAATGCACTGATACTGATCATTTATATTGTTTAAAATATAAATGTAATATCAGATTAACTCTAGTTATGTTGCATTAAATGTCCCTGTGTGTTACTGAAAAGCAGTTATTAATCATACCTGTAATTTCACATCTGTGGAAATGACTCATATGCTCATTTGCTGTTGAGCATTAAAACATAAAAAAGGTAACAACGTGAACGTTTTTTAAGAATTATAATATTATAGCACAATCATACAATTTGATATTAATGCAACAGACAACATGATATCATATAAATGCCAAAAAACATTAAACTGTTTCAACATAAAGGAGGAAAGAGAACAAATACGTACCAACCTATGGTCATAGAGGGCGAACATACACACTGCAGATCAGATGCGTATCATTTTAATATAAAGAGGGTGGATGTGTGTGTGTGTGTGTGTGTGTGTGTGTGTGTGTGTGTGTGTGTGTGTGTGTGTGTGTGTGTGTGTGTGTGTGTGTGTGTGTGTGTGTGTGTGTGTGTGTGTGTGTGTGTGTGTGTGTGTGTGTGTTACTTGGTAAGATGGTAATTGACTAGTTTTCTGAGAAACTTCAGCTGAAAAAATGACATGGCCTGATTTCTTGATGCTTACTTGTTTTCCACAGCATGCAGTTTTAACCTGATTATCACCTTGTTTCTGGAGGCTGATTAACTGCAGAAGCAACAAGGCTTGAAAAGTGGTTTGAAGGCCAAAGATTCATGAGGGAAGTCATAACACAGGTTTAAATACCCTAATTCTGGGAATTGAAAATAAAAGTGGTTTAAAGGTCAAAGGTGGGTTCGGGTAACAGGAAAACAGGGAACATTTGGATGCAAAATGTTTATTCTCTTGTGCTCGGAAACACACTTTGCAGCAGTGATATTGTTCTTTTTTTATTGTTATAAAGGGTAATGAAGAAAAGACCTGGAAACAGAGACATTTATTATATTTAATTTAAGGATACATTGTCAGTTCAAACCCAGATATTCACTTTAATATGAGATATATGTGAATGTAGCTTTGACAGAATACACAGGAAGGATGTTAAAGACGTGTGATTTTACTAACAGATTAATGTTAAAGAGGTCCTTTTTATGCAAATGTTCAGGTTCATATTTGTATTTAGTGTCTCTACTGTGACAGATCTCCATGCTTTAATGTTCAAAAAGCTCTTTATTTTTCTCATACTGCCTGTGCTGCAGCTCCTCTTTAAAATTATACTATATAACCCACTTCAAGAAATGAAAAGAATAAAATAAAAGCACAACAGGGCATCCTTAATTTGTTCTTATTCTTTCTTTATTAGGATCCCCATTAGCACTAGCATGAGCATTGGCTATTCTTCCTGAGGCCTGTACTACGAAGCCGGATTTTTTCTTAGCGAGCTAACTTCAGGGAAAACTCCGGTTTCCGGTCCTACGACGCTGGTTCTCTTCTTACCGGGCTAGATCTCCATCGTAACTTACGCTGAACGGCTAACCTGCTCCGGAGCAGGTTTGGTTGCAGGCTAAGAGCTCAACTCAGTGAAAGCACCGCCTGCTGACCAATCAGAGCTCCGTGTGCGGAGTTCAAGTCATATTACAGGATAGAGGAAATATAGAAAAACTGCAATTGCAGGAAAGGCGGCCGGCAAAAATCACCGACTGTGTGAACGTGAACATTAATAGAATATCACCTCCCATCTTCAGAGCAATCTGACTATTATAACATTAGCGTTAAGAAAGCTTACTTAAATATCTGCCACAACATAAGTAACCGGATCAAAGTAACATTAAGTACAGTCCGCGGCTCTGTGAGTGCAGACGTCGATGTGTCCCATTATCATTCATATCACATCATAATGTATCATATATTTCTTTATCTGAGTCAGCTTCTTGAACCGTATCTGGCCGTGCAACATTCACAGTGTCACATACTGTATACAGAAATATTATTATAAGCAACACATTAAGTTGACGAAACATTCGAGTCAAATGTAATTAAAGTGGGATCCACTCGTGTCTTAGACAGGGCAGTGATATCATAAACCTGTTATGATTATTACATTGCAGTTAGCTGACGCTTTTATCCAAGTAATATAAGGCAAGGCAAGGTAATTTATTTGTATAGTACAATTCATACAGTGATGCAATTCAAAGTGCTTTACAGGATCAAATAGATAAAACACAATACATATTTACGATGGTCAAAGTGAGAAGAAATACAAAAACACACAAAATAATTAAAAGAAAGAAAACCATGTTTAACAGTTCAAAAATTAGAAATTTTTAATTTTAAAAGCCATGTTAAAAAGAAATGTTTTTAGACCTGATTTAAATGATTCTAAAGTGGTAGCCATTCTCAGATGTTCTGGGAGTTTGTTCCATGCATTAAGAGCATAGATCAGGGGTACTCAAATACAAATCTTAAAGGTCCAACATTTTGTTTTCAATAAGACAAAGGTCCGTTTATTACGGTCTTTCAAACTTTTAAACAATTACAACAAGATTCTTAACACGAGGTTGCAAAAACAAAAATAATCTGTATGCAGCAGTTTTCATTGTGTCTGTGCTTGATCCCTCAGAGTCGCAGTGTAAGAGCTGCAGTTATGAATAAAGGCAGCTGCACCCTCTTTCATTCAGCATTCCCATTATTGCTTTATAAATGTCTAACCCCCTTCTGTGTCCACTGAGGTTCATCAGGCCCAACACATCCTCAACAAACTCCCCCTTTGCCTCATCATAAAAACTCACAACTGAGCAATGTCAGTGGTGTCAGTGGACTCATCCACAGCTAAGGAAATGCACTGTGCTTTTCTTATTCCATCACAAAGTTGATGAATCAAATCACCAGCCAGTGTTTATGTTCTTCTGGTTGCTGTGGAATCTGAGAGGGGGATTTGCTTGACCTGTTATTTCCTCTTTTAGTTTGCCTTCAAACATGGCCTCCATCACTTCAGTCATGCATTATTTTATACTTCAGTTATGATCCAGTGGAGAGTCCTTACCTGCTGGCCTAGTTCAATCAAAGTGGTTACTTTTTTTTGGCTGGGCAGTTTTGCACACCGTCTTATTTAACTTTCTCAGGACTTAAAACTTTTTTGGGGGGCAGACCCCCACAAAGAAAAACATATATTTACACACGTAAGGTCATCATCTTAACAGTTTTGTTTGCTCATCCGTGAGCAGAGCATCACGTTGACATGTCTATTACAGCTGAATGCGGCGATTACCATCTTGTTCAGCAAAACGCCTCACAAACTGATTAAGATCAACAGCTTTAGTGCGTTTTGATTCAATGCTGAGTACAGCCAACCTGACAGGCTCTTCTCTGTCATTGTAGACCGCACCTCATTCCTTCATTACTTTGGTCCGAATGCTTCTCGTTTTGCGCCGTACCGTTCAAGTGAAATCGCCGCCTATCATATTTCCACGCTCGCGCCAGGGCCGGGGGAGTGGTTACAAGATGTACGTCTAGTGCTGCATTCACTTGCACTCGGACATTAGAGACTTTCTTTCATAAATGTCCGATGAGCCACAACTTTTCTTTTCAAAACAAAGCTGCCAACTGGGGTGGCAGCTGGGGTGGCAAGGCCTATTTTGAGGGTAGAAGTTGCCCCCCCATGCCACCCCAGTAGGTGAAACTAGGCTACTAGCTACAGTACAGATGCAACTAGATGAGCTGTTAAC
Organism: Notothenia rossii; assembly: GCF_949606895.1. Classification (NCBI taxonomy): domain Eukaryota; kingdom Metazoa; phylum Chordata; class Actinopteri; order Perciformes; family Nototheniidae; genus Notothenia; species Notothenia rossii. The sequence goes on from NC_136903.1 coordinate 89,168,234, forward strand.
TCTCGCTCTGGCTTTTTTGTTTAAACACACGCATTTTTCCCACCCGCATTCCGCGAAGACCCGCCCTACCGTTCCTCTGATTCGCAGACTGTTGGTGGGGGGAAAAAACGCTCACGCTGAATGTGATTGGACCAATGCGTTGACAGACACACACAGACAGTGGAACAGTCGGACATGCAGAGCGCTGTTTGTTGTTGGACATAGCGGACATTTTTTGACTCGTTGCGTTGTGGCGATGTCTCGCAGATAACACATATGAAAAGTGTAATTTGCTCAGAGTCCAGAGACAGTTGTGGTTCGGTCCGGATCCGGACCGGAGTCCGGACTTTGAGGATGCCTGGCATAGATGCACGCTTTCATCTCACAAATGGTACAGTGAGCTAGCCTGCGCCTGAAGACCTAAGGGGTCAGCTGGGTTCGTACCGCTGAAGGAGGTCCTTGATATACTTGGGTCCTAGCCCGTTTAGTGCTTTATATGTGTGCAATAAAATCTTAAAATCTATTCTCTCACTTACTGGAAACCAATGCAACGATCTCTGCACTGGAGTGATGTGATCTGTTTTCTTTGTCCGGGTTAAGATTCTGGCAGCAGCATTTTGAATTAGTTGGAGTTTACGGAGTGATTTTTTTTGTGAGGCCTGTGAAGATGCTGTTGCAGTAGTCAAGCTTGCTAAAGACAAATGCATGGACACGTTTTTCAAGGTCTTTCTTGGACATAAGGTCCTTAATACGCGAGATATTTTTTGGATGGTAGTAGGCTGATCCGTTGATTGCCCTGATGTGGCTGTTAAAATTTACGTCAGAGTCTAACATTATACCTAAGTTTCTTGCTTGACTTTTCGGTTTGAGTAATAGTGATTCCAGGTGTGCAGAGACTTTAATTCTCTCTTCTTTGGTTCCAAAAACAATTACTTCAGTTTTTTTGTGTTCAGCTGTAAGAAATTACGGCACATCCAGTCATGTATTTGTTTTAGACATGTGATCAATAAATCACTAGGACCGTATTCATCTATGGAAAGTGAAATGTAGATTTGGGTGTCATCCGCGTAATTATGATATGAAATGTTGTTATTTCTAATTATTAGAGCAAGTGGCAGCATGTACAAATTGAATAGAAGGGGCCCGAGGATAGACCCCTGGGGAACTCCACATGTCATTTTGGTTCTGTCCGATTTACAGCTACCAATTGAAACAAAATACTCTCGGTTTTCAACATAGGATTTAAACCATTTTAGGACAGTGCCAGACAGACCCACCCATTTCTCTAGTCTTTCTATTAAAATAGTGTGATCTGCAGTGTCAAGCGCCGCACTGAGGTCCAATAGAACTAAAACTGTGGATTTCCCACAGTCAGTATTACAATGAATGTCATTTAAAATCTTTAATAAAACCGTCTCTGTTACGATCACTGTTTTGATCGCGGAAAGAGGTAGGATCCAAAATGCAGACTACAAAAAGATAAAGCTCTATAAACAAAAGCAAGCTTTATTCTTAAAAAGCCGATCAACAAAAAACATGGCAAGGATAATCCATAGGTCACACGAGGAACATAACATACCCAAAAGACGATCGTGACCAACATGAAGGGAGACAGGAAAAACAAACAATGAACCAACAGGGGAACACAGGAAGAGACAAGACTAAATACAGGGAGGGGTAATCACGAGAGGAGAAACAGCCGGGCAGGGGAGGCAGAAACACAAGGGCAACAGGTGAACACATTTAGACAATCAGACACACCAGGGAAACTAACGACAGGGAGGAAAACACAGGGAGAAGGACCAGACAAGATACAAGGAGGAAAACATGAAACAGGGAGAACAGAACAGTAAAATAAACCCAAACCTAGACATACAAGACTAAAAACGTGATTTAACATAATAATTGTGACAGTCTCTGTGCTATGACGAGACCCAAAACCAGATTGGAAGGTGTCTAAAATGTTATTAGAGGTCAAAAAACTGTTAAGTTGAAGGTAGACAACCTTTTCAATGATTTTGCTTAAAAATTGTAAATTTGTACGCATTCAAGCACTTTATCTTTTACCAGCTGTATTCACCTTGCAGGTACAACTATGTGGCTTTTATCCTGGATAAAGTGTTGAAGTCATGGATGCTTAAAATGTAACGTCTTCATATTTGTTGAATATTATAGTTGACTTTTCATTCAGGAAGTATGACGCTGCGCTGTCAGTATGCTTCTCCATGTTTGTGATTGGTCAAATGTTGCTAACCCCACCCCTTTCATGTGAACGCGCACTCAGCCGGAGCGAGAAACCCTGGCTTGAGTTACCGAGTTGATAACCAGCGTCGTAGGACTGCTTAGCGAGAGCGCTTTGTTTTGGATTAGGTAAGCCGGGTAACTCAAACATATCCAGGTTATGTTGAACTGGCTTCGTAGTACAGGCCTCCGGGGTTGTCACACACACAAAACATACATAAACATACATAAAACAAAACTAATTGATTCATGGTTGTTTGTGTATGGAACAAACTAAATATCTCCTCAGATACTTCCTGAACATCGTGTCTCTCAACCCGTAAACCAGCGGACTGATGAGTCGAGGCAGAACATGGATGAGTATTGTAAAGATGAAGCGAATGTTCACCTCTCCTCTGGGGAAAACAAAAGTGAGGCCCTCTACAGCTATATGGAAAATGTATGATAGCATGCAGAGAAGCAGCTGGAATCCGTGCAAAAGAACCGTGTTTCTCGCCTTTTTACTTTCTGCCGCCTTCGCTGCGCAGATTATCCGGAAGTACGTGTAAAAAAGAGTGAGCCAAATTATCACCAGACACACGATGTTGGACACGTCTCGCCTCTCTTTAAGAATGGGGTTTCTGAAGACATTTGCACTGAGACAAAACATCCTGGAGCGAAAGAAGTCCAGGGACTCTGTGGCCAAAGCGTAGAAAATATCCGGAAGAACGGTGAGGAGTCCGATCAGCCACATGAGGCCGATAACGGCGTATGTTTTTCGCACCGTGCAGATGAGGGAGTGTCTGAGAGGGAAGCACACGGCGATGTAACACTCCACCGCCATCACAGCCAGCGTGAACGGGTTGTTGGCGGTGGATAATAGGCCAATGCTAAGCAGGAACATGCAGAAGGAGATGTTGAGCGTGTAGACGATGTAACTCAGGACCATGATCAGAGTGAAGATGGTGAGCAGGATCATGTCGTTCAGAACCAGGTGGATGTACAGGATGTAGCGAGGGTTCATGTTGAAAACCTGCAGGAGAAGAGAAAAATTATCTATAATTTATCAAACGGACAAGTCAAATCAAGCAATCTGATTGGTTCTTAGCCGTGATATACTGAGTGTATACCACGGGTAGAATTGTAAGTTACTTTTCACAACAAATCAGTGTCCCTCCACGTCTCAGAAAAACAGTATACAGTTGGGCTGAAAAGCAAACTGCTTGCAATTTGCTTTTCAAACTGGAACAAGAAAGCAGCGGAGAAGTAACGGGGCAGAAGCCCTCCTTTTTACGCAGCGGTCCAGACATAGACATCAAACGGCAAAATATGTTCAGTGTGCAGTTCCTTTGGCATTAGGGCAGGGATATCTAGATACATTCCAAGATTTGACATTATGAATTTTGCTACTTTTAAAGCAAGCAGTGATGTTTTCAAATCTGTAATCAAAGAGGTCCACAAAAACGCTATCGACCAATCAGATTGCTTGATTTGACTTGTCCGTTTTATTAATATATTTACATTTCTTCCGTTAAGAAACAAACTTACAAAGCATAAGATGGAAACATTTAAAATTAACTTCGACCTCCGGGGGGGTCTTACTATGAGGGAGTGGATTGAGGAGTGCCTATCTCCAGAAAAAATGCACCTAAACGACGACATGCAGAGCTACGTGAGGAGCAGGTAGACCAACTGGAAAAGTAGCACCATTCAAAAGCTTTCTGATGCGGGTCTTGAAACAAAGCAGAGAAATGATGACCGTTGGTGGCCACAGGTGCGAAAGCTCTCTAAAGCCGAATCTCGGGGACCGGAGAAAGTGGAGCAATATTCTCGCCACGCCAAGCAACAGCCTGTACAACCTCAACCTATACAAGTGACCATGTAAGCCATGCTACTGATGCTGGACAGTTTTTCAGTGGGTGCACAATAAACAGCAACATACACATTAATGTAAATAAAGAGCCAAACAATGGATCAACGCTCTCTGTCTATTATGTTCGCTAGCTTTTAGTGTTGTTGCATAGCAACCACCTCGCACTATGTTTCGTGCAGAAGGCAACGGAGGGACTATTTTATTTTGAACATCATTATTTACCAATAAAAACTATTTAAATTAGATTGTGTATTCTTCTTTCATATTGCCACACTTGGTAATCGTTTTATAAAAGCAATAGCTTGCTTCAGGCCGTGATATATGCTCATTATATCACAGCTAAGTGGGGTTGTTCGGACCTTCGCTTCGCGTCGGGCCGAACCACGCCCCTTAGCTGTGATATAATGAGCATATACCACGGCCTGTCGTGATTAAATATACTATATAATCAAGTGTTAAATCAGAATTTAGTTCCACCTGGAGTGAATTCACAAGCCACCCCAAGCCGAGTCATTCAAACTAGCTGCATCTTGTACTCAAGTACAAGACCTGAGTAGGCCTACTTCTACTTTTATTCAAGTACAAGATCTGAGTTCTTCTACTTTTACTCAAGTACAAGACCTACTTCTACTTTTACTCAAGTACAAGATCTGAGTACTTCTACTTTTACTCAAGAACAAGATCTGAGTACTTCTCCCACCTCTGCTGAAGTTGCTATATTGTTATAATAAAGCTCCTTATAAAGACATAGCAACATTGCTATTTTTCTAATTACAAAAGCTCCAAACAACGCATTTTAAACATCCATTCACAAGTGTTAAGTGGATGTACCTGGTGTTTCCTGAAGGTATGCACCAGCGTGCCATTGATGAAGTTGATGAAGATGCAGAGAACCACGGTGACAACATTCTTGATTATCGCCACGTTCAAACTGTCCCGGTACACGACGGTGGTGAAATTACTCATCAGGAGACAAGCTGAGAAAACAACAAGAAGAGATACAAAACAATGTCAAAATGATGCAAACATAATGGACAAAAAGTTCTACAAATGGAAATAAAACAACAAAATAGGCAATTAACTAAGAACTGCAAAACAACTACAAAAACAGCAAAACATTTGGCCAAAAAGAAGTTTATGAAATGTTGGGTCTGCATATTTTCCCAATTGTTATCAAATGTTTAATTGACAATATAGTGATCTTCAAAGTATGGCTATCAAAAAACATATAATATAAGTAACGCATGTTATTTATCAGCAGTTCAAAGCGCTTTTACCAGAAATTAATATATCATTACAAAGCTTTAAATTGTTCAATTATAAAAAAACATATATTATATTTGCTCACATTAAAGATTTAAATTTGACACCTCCAACAATGCAACATACGGTATAATGAAGACATTAAATAATAACAATGGTGTAAAACAAGTGCAACTAAATTAGTGTTGAATAAGGGCTCAAATCCAACAATCAGATTTGCTCTCATTCAATGCTGTTGTGCGGAAGAAAAGGTCACGTTCCAAATCATGCAGTATAATCATAAATAAAATAGTGCAGGTCAAATGTTTCATAACTTTTTTAAATTCTTAAATCTGTATAAATATTTGCTAATTAATTTCAGGACTGATGTTGGTTAAAATATTTAACTCAAATAATAATAAAGTAAGCTTAACATAAAAAATGTCACATTTAAAAATGAAAGGCTGTTTCCTTCAATCATGCAACATATAGATAAAATAATGTGGACATGGGTGAATAATTCAGAAAATCAATAAATATGTATTAATTATAATCAAGACTGAAGTTGGTTAACACGTTAAATGTTAATGACATATCTTTTGGGCCTTTTTAATGGAAATGTCTTTGCATCATAGCAACTTTTTTAGAAGTGATCTAAAATGGTTTAACTCCTTAATTTAAGATTTAAAGGCTTTTGCACAACAGCTACAGATCAGTTGTTTTGTAGAAAAGAAGCCTCAGGATCCACGAACAATGCAACATGCAGTATACTTTAGACTTTTTAAAGCCAAAAGTGCAAGAGACTAAAGAGCCCATGTAATCTGCAGGGATTAGCAGACTAAATATATTTTAAATTCAAAAAGATAAAACTGTATGTAAAAATAAAAACATAAATAATGCAATACGTCAAAAACAGAAGAAAATACAACTTCAATAAACGTCACTAGGTATATATCAATAATGCACTGATACTGATCATTTATATTGTTTAAAATATAAATGTAATATCAGATTAACTCTAGTTATGTTGCATTAAATGTCCCTGTGTGTTACTGAAAAGCAATTATTAATCATACCTGTAGTTTCACATCTGTGGAAATGACTCATATTCTCATTTGCTGTTGAGCATTAAAACAGAAAAAAGGTAACAACGTGGACGTTTTTGAAGAATTATAATATTATAGCACAATCATACAATTTGATATTAATGCAACAGACAACATGATATCATATAAATGCCAAAAAAACATTAAACTGTTGCAACATAAAGGAGGAAAGAGAAGAAATACGTACCAACCTATGGTCATAGAGGGCGAACATACACACTGCAGATCAGATGCGTATCATTTTAATATAAAGAGGGTGGATGTGTGTGTGTGTGTGTGTGTGTGTGTGTGTGTGTGTGTGTGTGTGTGTGTGTGTGTGTGTGTGTGTGTGTGTGTGTGTGTGTGTGTGTGTGTGTGTGTGTGTGTGTGTGTGTGTGTGTGTGTGTGTGTGTGTGTGTGTGTGTGTGTGTGTGTGTGTGTGTGTGTGTGTGTGTGTGTGTGTGTGTGTGTGTGGGTGGGTGTGTGTACACTGCCCTTCATGATGTTATGTGTTTGCAGTTGTTTACTTGGTAAGATGGTAATTAACTAGTTTTTTAAGAAACTTCAGCTGAAAAAATCCCAAGGCCTAATTTCTTGATGCTTACTTTCACTGTTTCTGGAGGCTGATTAAATGCAGAAGCAACAAAGCTTGAAAAGTGGTTTGAAGGCCAAAGATTCATGAGGGGACTCTTAAAACAGGTTTAAATATCCTAATTCTGGGAATTGAAAAGAAAAGTGGCTTAAAGGTCAAAGGCGGGTTCGGGTAACAGGAAAAGAGGAAAATGTGCTGTTTGGAGATTCAAAATGGATGAAAGGAATATAAAAAGGTTAGAAAAGTGTCAAAAGAACTATAATTTCACGGGAAGACTAGGGGTAGAGGAATGTTAGAATTTGGCTAGGGTATTTCCAAATATTACATTACATGTGATTTGTTAGACGCTTTTATCCAAAGCTACTTACATACTCAATACAGTGGGCAATCCCCACAGGAGGGTTAGGGTTAGGGTTACATAACGACATGCTGACTGCAGTGGGGTTTGAACCTGATCCGAACACCAACTCACTAATCCACTGCGCAATACGCCTCCCAAATATCTGGAACAAACTCCCAGAAACCTGCAGGTCCGCTGTAACTCTGACTACTTTTAAATCCTGGCGGAAAACTTTCTTTTTGCCGCTGCTTCTAATTGAACTATTCATATCTTACACTGCACTGTAACTTTTAGTCATTGGTCACCGGCTTGGTCTTCAATATCAGGATGCATGTATTTATTATCCTTGCAAGAATGGAAGTAGTCATCACACACAGGGCTGCGTGGGACAAATAGTTCCCAGAACAGTGTCCTTCAGATGCTTATAGAGTGGGCGTTACAGTCAACAAGATGGAGGAATACTGGTTCAAAGCAGTATTCTGACATTAGTTCAGATTAGCTAAGGCCTGCGTAAGCAATAAACATGACGGTCATATGTCTGTCTCTCTAGGGGCTCTGTCATCATGCCAATCTGAGGATCATAGCTATCATAACTTCAACACAGTGTCTCATGAGCGTCATCCATGTAGTCAGACATCCGGCTACATACACAGCTACGTCGGGCCTCTGTTATCCTGTGCTACTCTGATATAGAAGGAACATTCATGTACCTGTGTTATTCATGTTTCCTTATCTTTGCTTTTTAATGTTTCTAATGTGTTTCATTCTCTTAATGTGTTTCATTGTTGTAAAGCACTTTGAATTGCCTTGTGTTGAAAAGTGTAAATAAATAAACTTGCCTTGCCTTCCCTTGATTCTCTAATAATCAGGCCATGGTTTGATGCTTGCTTTTTGTAACTGAACACAACTGATACTTTTTCAAATGCTGCCTAAACGTCGTGTCTCGCAGCCCGTACACGATGGGACTGACAAACCTGGGGAGGATCTGCACGATGATATAACTCATGAAGAGAGCATGTGTAAAGTGTTGAGGGAACCAGTTGTACAGAGCCTTGTTAATCGTATGTGAGACGTACGTTAGCATGCACAGCAGCAGCTGAAAGCCATGGAGCAGGATTGTATTTCTGGCTTTCTTTGCATCTCCGTTACCCGATTTAGCCGATTCAGCAGCTAGAAAGATCTTAAAGTAAGTGAAAAGGAGAGTGAGCCAGACAAAGATCAGGTATATTATGTAGGAGACATCCCGCTTTTCAAGGATCACAGGGTGTCGGAACAGGTTGTCCTTACTACAGACAATGGTGGAGTAAAACAGCTCTATGGGCTCTGTAGCCAGAATAATAAACACATCTGGCATCGTTACGACTGCACTCAAAGTCCACATCCAACCAATCAGAATGTAAATCCTTTGAATTGTGCATAGCTCAGCGTGCCTCAGAGGTAAACAGATAGCGATGAAGCACTCCACCGCCATCACAGCCAGATTTATCGGGGTGTTGAGTGTGGTGAAGACAGAGCAGAGGATGATGAAGCAGCATAAAGACACATTGATTTTGTAGAAGACGTAGCTGAAGACGAAGAGGCTGATGGTGGAGGTCAGCTGGATCATGTCGTTCACCACCAGGTGGATGAAGAGGATGTAGCGGGGGTTGATGTAGAATATCTGCGGGAAAAGAGATTTAAGCGGACTTGTTTCTGTCGTGCAGTGATGAAGGTAGATGAAATACTGTTACTTTAATTCACCTATAATGAAAGTGAACAATTCAAACTAACACAGGTTTCAGAAGTAAGTGCATTTGTAGTTTTGGTCAAAATGTATTTGCAATAGTGAGAAAAATGTAATAAGAAAGACATAAGAAATGACGGTATGAATACCTTTTGTTAGAAACACTAACATCTCATTAGAAAGTCTGTGTGGAAATTGTTGAAGATGAATAGTCTGGTTGTCGTACAGTATATACAATGAAGGCAATCTTTTAAAAAAAAGGATAAATAATGAAACCGACAAATGTACATATACTTACATTTTAATTTGAATAATTTAACATTTTTTATTTCAATGTATTGAATTTAAAACATTTCAAAAACATTAATTAAAATATTTTATGATGATTTTAATGTTGTTGTGTACAGGAGAGGATTAGAGCCAAATGACACGTATTATTTGTGTTTAAAGCCAACAGAGGTGACAGTAATCATGAATATGATACAAAACACATTATAATACAGCAAGAAAGCTTGATTCTGAAATGGGGGTACGCGGACCCCTGGGGGTACGTTGGGGTACTGCAGGGGGTACGTGAGATTTCAACAAAAAAGGTTAATTAAAAAAATATCATGCATGATTAAAAAAATTATCTTAGTACAATAAGTTAAATAGAAAACACAATTTTATATAAAATATTCCTAGAACCACCAAGGGGGTCCTCATATAAACATGTCAAATGTGTGTATTGTATTTTATAGTTTTTCACAATATATCATTTTGCTCATTGGTTTGTTAAACATATTACTTAAATTGAAAAACTCCTTGGAAAAATCTGTTTTATAAAAATGTTATGCTATTTTTTTTCATGCATGAAGATGAAAATATCCTTAGTTTGTTGTAATGCATGCACGAAGGAGTTCATAAATCACACACTAAGGGAACATCACTATATTGTAATTATTTATATAGGCTTTTTCGATCAAAAATGTTCGGGGTCGGTCAGGGGGTACTTGGCTGAGAAAATGCTTCAAAGGGGGAACACTACTGAAAAAAGTTTGAGAAGCACTGGTTTAGTGTATAATGAATTCAGTATAAGATAAGATAGGACTTTATTTATCCCGAAGGAAATTGTTGTGCCAGAGTAACAACAATACAATAAACACAGCAGCATAATAGTACAAATGTACACTAACAGTGCAGTAAAAAGAGCATTTAAATAACTACAGGAAACATCATTAATGTAAATATCACCAGTATTTTAGTAAAATAAAACGTAGTGGCAGATAATTGCACGTTATCATAGCATATTATTAACAATAAAAATATTGCAATGATATAGCAGCGAGTGTATTGTATTGAGTGTATAAATATTTATAAAAACAAGCAAACAGAGGTTAGAATAATAATCAATATGATAGAAAACATAATAATAAATATTACTTTCCTTGCACTATTTCTATTCTAATTTATTTCCTTGCACTATTTGAACTGTTTCTATCAGTTTCATTGTGTTGCGCTGTTGGAGGAGCTAAGATTGTAACTGATATTTCTACACTGTATGAACACATGACGATAAAAGCCTTAAATCTTTGAAAATGTAGATAACTCGTACCTGGTGTTTCCTGAAGGTGTGTATCAGAGTACCGTTGATGTAGTTGATGATTAGGCCCAGTGCCACGACAATCACATTTTTAGCCACAGCCGTACTGAAGGAGTCTCGACTTCTCCCAACAATCGACACATTAAGAAAGCCAAGAGACGAGGAATTCATTTTGAGGATCCTGTGCCAAAAGTGAACAATTCAAACTAACACAGGGGATTCATAAGTAGGGCATTTGTAGAAAATGAAAATGACTTTGCATAGTGGGAGAAATGTAATAACAAAGGCATACAAGATGACAGTCAATTCAAACATTTAATGGTATTTAATTTAATCTATAACTTCAACTAATAATCATAATCATCACATTATTAAGGAGAGCTTTTGTTACATTTGAGCAGACTTGACTGAAGATAGAACATGTTTTTCTTATGTTTATGCAAATGTGAAGTTCAATGCTTTCTTGGGCCTACCTTTTTTTTTTTTTTACCAACAGCAACTACTTGGTTATGCACAGAGAATAAAGTGAATCTACAATCAATCAACAGATCCTTTATTCTTTTTCATAGGAAACACATTTGCACGGGTCTTAAATATTTCACAAATGACATATTTCATATCAATACTAGGTCACATATGAAGTATAGTCGATAACCTGTTTCAAAATGAGACTGCCACACTTTTACATTAAGCATCCGATCATTTAGGAGAAAGTTAAAGGTTTTACTAAATGCAACATAAATGAATAAAGAGTTATAAATATATGGATTACAAACAATATAGCATTTAGTTTTTTAGATGAGCTATCATTTTCTTTTAAAAAGCACATTAACAGTTTCCTTTCAATTGTATTTTTTGCAGAAGAAGCCCAGAGCCGGACTATAATATGTTAACACAGTTCAAAAGGATTGCAGTTCAATAAACAACACAATAATAATATATGAACCGTGTGAGAGCATTAATGACCTCCTTACCTCAGCTTGTGACTCCACCTCGATCAGAAGTGAAGGAGCCTGAGATCTGTTTCATGGTTTTATATAAAGCAAGAGGGTCATAGACAGATTATTGGACCACGAGCTGCCAGTCAGAGGAGAACACCCTCTTACATCAGTGAAGCTTAACTCTAGTTGTATGGAAAAAGTACTGATTCAACTTTTACTTAAAGTGGACCTATCATGCTATATTTGAATAATATAGTGTAGGACCATACCTATATAAGGCTTATTTATACTTTTTATTTTTCAAATACCAAACAGATCATGCATTTTAGCCCTTCCTCATTTCGCTCAATTGAACACTGTCTTTGCATG
>NC_136903.1:89180379-89247879 GCF_949606895.1 Notothenia rossii
CATATGTTAGCATGCAGAGAAGCAGCTGAAACCCATGGAGCAAGACTGTGTTTCTGGCTTTTTTAGCATCTTCGCTAGCTGTTTGTGCAGTGGAGAGAATTCGGAAGTAAGCGTAAAAGGACAGTAGTCCAAACTGTAACAAGCAACAATATATATGTGATATCTCTCTTCTCCAAGATGATGGGATTTGCAAAAACATTTTCCCTGAGGCAGAAGATCTTTGAATGAAAGAAGTCCAATGGCACTGTGGCCAAAGTGATGAAGAGATCAGGGAGACAAGACAACATGGTGGTCGTCCAGATCAGACCAATCAGGATCAGCGTTCTCTTGATGGTACAGATCTGTGCGTGGCGTAGAGGGAAACAAATGGCGATGAAGCATTCCAGCGCCATGCAGGCCAGATTCAGAGGCGTGTTAAAATCTGTGAAAATAGCAAGCATGAGGATAATGGAACAGATGGAGACATTGATCCTGTAGATGGTGTAGCTGATGACGAAAAGCAGGAGGGTCAACGTGATCTGGATCATGTCATTGATCACCAAGTGAAAAAAAAGGATATATCGTGGATTCATGTAGAAGATCTGGGTTGAATGAAAGGAGAGGAAACATTTAACATCATAATGACATGTGATCTAGTTTATAACCAGAGATGGCAAAAGTACACACGTCTTTACTCAAGTAGAAGTACAGATACTCGTATTAAAAATACTCTGGTAAAAGTAGAAGTATTGACTAAACTTCTTGACTCAAGTAAAAGTAAAGAGGCTTTGAAATGTACTTCAGTAAAAAAAGCACCCATAACTAGCAGCTGTTTTAACACTAGAACCGCCAGAGGTCGCTGTATACCTAAAACCGCCAACGGGTAAAATGTACCCGCTATTGATTTGCAAGGTACAATGTTCTTTTATTTATCATACAGAACAGTGAGTTTTGAACTCACAGGGATGACATTTATACCAATAGAATCTGTGGACTCTCAGCTTTTCATATGATATAGTTTGTGCAGATAGCATGAAGTATAACATATCGCTACAAGTGCTGATTTAAACGCTTGGTGTTAGACTTGTGTTTTGTTTAGGTACAAATCTCTCAATCTCTCTCTCTATCTATAACTATCTATCGATCCATCTGTAATGTTCTGTTCTATGGACATATAATTGTCTACATAAACAGACGACGCGGACTACTTCTCTCATTCCGAGTGTCCATCTTTATTCAACTGGCACGTAACCTGCACACATGCATTACGTCCTCAACGTGAGCTCAGTCATCCAAGATCTTGTATTCTCCAAGATGTTACACTATCTATAACTATATATCTATCTCTCTCTATCTATCTATCTATCTATCAATATATCTATCTATCTCTCTCTATCTCTCTCTCTGTCTATAAGGAACCGCAGTAGACAAAAGGCGTTGCTATAGCAACACGTCATGTTTACGCTGCATTTTTTATGAGGTAAATATTACCCGCTGGCGGATATAGGTATAAACGGCAATTTATTTGGCGATTTTTTCAATCTGACTTCCTATTGACAATTTTTAACAACAGAGGGTGCTACATAACACACTTTCAGGAAAAGTCACGGACTGGAGACTTTAATATGTTATGGAAAAAAAGTTAGATACAATAAAAAAAACAGCTGCGGGTAAAATTTACCCGTTGGCGGTTTCTAGTGTTAAAGAGTAGGCCTACCTGACCTCCCTTTATATTAATAGAACAATAATGTCATTGTTAGCTAAGGAATGTTTCCATGCTGAAAAAACGGCAACATGATAACGTTTTCATTGGTCCCTCTTCTTTAGAGAAGACCAGGAAATGATGGATACACGGATCGTGTTCAAATCAATAGGCACGCAATGACTCTAAATAATAATGATCACGCCACCAAACACACATTCAAACTAAAGGAACCAGCCTGTTTGGAAAATGTAAGAAGTAGAAAGTACAGGTATTTGAGTTCAAAATGTAAGAAGTAGAAAGTACAGGTATTTGGGTTCAACATGTAAGAAGTAGAAAGTACAGGTATTTGAGTTCAAAATGTAAGAAGTAGAAAGTAAAAAGTCGTCATAAAAAGAAGTAGTGGAGTAAAGTACTGATACCAGAAAAATGTACTGTATGTAAATGTCCCCTCTTCCTCATGTCTCTTCTACAGCAACATGTGTCCCCTCTTCTTCATGTCTCTTCTACATCAGCATGTGTCCCCTCTTCTCCATGTCTCTTCTACATCAACATGTGTCCCCTCTTCTCCATGTCTCTTCTACATCAACATGTGTCCCCTCTTCTTCATGTCTCTTCTACATCAACATGTTTCCCCTCTTCTTCATGTCTCTTCTACATCAACATGTGTCCCCTCTTCTTCATGTCTCTTCTACATCAACATGTGTCCCCTCTGTGGAAAGAGACTCTGAAAGTTTCAGGAACAAAGATTCTCTCTCTTTTTGTCCTGATCCATTTCTATAAAAACCTGTCTGAAAATGAGCTGATCAGATTTTGGCCACTTTATGATGTCATAATGATGTGTTGGCTTGTGTAACCATAAGCCAATCAGCAATCAAGGTACCCCCCCTTATCACCTGAATCTCCTCCTAGAGCTCCATTGTGTTCTTTTTAACCAAATATCTCAGAGGGGGCGTGGGGAGGGGCTCCTTATTTTCATCTAAAGTAACAGACAGAGAATCAGCACTCTGGAAACAGGGCTGAGCCACACACTTCAGAGACATGTTTTGTATATATCTGAGACCTATAACTTATTATTGATGAAAAACATTATAATAGGGGACCTTTAAGGGAATATCAGACCTGGTGTTTTCTGAAGGTGTGAATGATGCCTGTGTTGATGAAGTTGATGGAGATCCCGAGAATCACAACAATCAGATTCTTGGCCACAGCTTTAATTAAAGAATCTGGAGTTCGACCAACCGCTGTCACAGTGACAGATGACAGGTTCATCTTTTGAAAAAGAAAAGGGAAACATAATATGAAGTAGATATTAATAAATGCTTTCTCTACAATAGTTATAGAATACCACAATATAACTGTAGATAATTAAGTTCAAACTGGGTAAACTTTTCAAACACTTATTTTTAGTTTGAATGCATTGTATTATTCTTCAAAGTTGAGGATCAAATGCATTAAATAACCCTAACCCTAATTAAAAAAAGCTTTATGAGAAAGTTAAATATAAGTAAACATCAAACAAACTACCCATAGGGTTCAAGATAACATGTCTTAAAACCTAGCAAGAAATATTTGAGTCTGATATATTTCAGGCTCTAAAGTTGAATAACATTGACGTTGTAGTGACAATAAGTTCAATGGAAATCTTGCCTAATTGCCAAGTTAAATATAAGAAAATCATGTAAGAGGATATCATAAAATGCATTTGGGAGATCAAGCCTGCAATCAATATATTAAAAAATGACAAAGGAAGCTTGAAAAACATTTACCTTAACAATAGTGCAGATGGATCTTGTCTGACGTTGAAATCATTCTCAAAAACGTCTTTTGACTTTCAAGTAGTTGTTTGAGGTAGCCCTGATCATATTGCTGTAGTTGGTATACGGAGAAAATACACAATAATAAATATTTAAACTGGGGGAATGATGAATCAAAGAACCACCGTTCTCATAATACCAAGCATAAACATTGACATCTTGCATTACTCTGTAGTTCATGTGAGGATTAATTATACATATAAATATGCTCTGATAACAGCAGCAGGGACAGAAGAACAAACGCAGGCCGAAAAGCATTCATCTAAAATATATCAATATTTTGCCGCAATTTACTTTAATCCATTGAACGTGGAAAGTTGGTTATTGGAAAAAAACGATTTGGGAAAATCATAAAATAATAATAACCAGCATCCACAGTAGCTTTACAATTCACTTATGTTTGTTGCGAAAAGAAATGTCCTAATGTTTAAATTAACATTGGGGATGAGAGGATTTTAAATATGGGAAACAGAAACAAAACAATTGCATTTGTTGCAGGACAAACAACCTGTAGACATACAGTCTAATCCATATTATGTATAAACAACAGAGCTGGTGACTATGAGATAATGTTATAAGTTTAACATTAAAAGTAAAGAAACATGAGGTAACTGACAAAACAGATCATTATTAGGGTTTCTCACAACTGAGGAGCTGATGCAGAATCAAATATTACCTACCAAATAATAATGATAATAATACATACAAAGTTATACAGTATATTTATTTTCTAAGAACTTAAAGGCACTTTACAATTAACAATTAATATAAGCAAACAAAACAAACTTTAGAACAGAGAGCTATGTTGCTTACCTCAATCAATGCGACAATGACAGCAGCAAGGAAACCTCTGACTTTATGGGGTGATCCAAACCCATCCACACATTACTCAGGAGGGTATCTTTAGAGGTATCAGTTGTAAAATGCTGAATAAGTGTCCGTAACCTACATGATCTGCATTTCTCGGTCACGATCACTTGTATTATGTTGTGTCACGGTAAATGTTGCGGCCGCAAGGTATTGTGGGAAAACATTTCTCTTTTTTATTTCGTAAAGGAAGGTCCAGTTGTTTCCAAGGAGATTCTAAAGGAAGTTTCAATTTCTATCATCAGGGATGGGCCGCATACAGAAAAATATTCGAAGGGCGAGGCCGCTCACTAGAGGCATATTCCCTTGTAAGTTCAGTTATAAGTTGGAAACATCTATCCATTGTAGGTAAACTATTATTGATACTTGAAAATGCTTTCAGAAAAAAACAGCCTACATCACAGCTCAGGGTTTCATTTATTTAGCTCATTCCTTAAAACAGAAGCTTCAGATTGATTATAATGAGAGGAAATATGAAGGGTATGTTTCAAGGTTGTTATGTTAATGTATTATTGGGCTTTTTTCGTATCATCTTAGTATCATGTTCTAAAAAGTTTAGAACACGTTTTCAACTTTAATTGACTGAATTTATTTGAACATTGGTCTTATTAACACATGAATATAATATATTTGAACATATATATTTAAGAAGTACAATATAAGACAAGCAGAAGTTTATTATAATTAGGTCATTATACTTTTTGAATTTGCTGAGGGCCGATTCAAAATGGTCCGCGGGCCGTAGTTTGGACACCCCTGATCTAGAGAATCAAAACAGCTCTTATCAGGTCTGCCGCTTAGAAACTTCCGGGTTATTTCACTCCGTTAGAAACCTTTCTAAGCGGGATTTACAATTCCACACAACCTGGGACATTTCCTCAACTTTGAAGAGTGTGAATCAAGCGGCAAACTCTGGGGCAGAGCCGGGAAGCCTATAAGGAAGTGCCTCAAACTGCAGTTCATCTAGTGGCCAGTAGGAGCAGTCTTCAGAAGGCAGCAATTTCCATAGACCCTCATGTTAAAATGCCTAACTTTACAGCAGAAATAAACATGTTTACATCGTGGTTAAAAAAAACATATTCTCTGTATAGTTAGATTCCCCCTTCATGACAACTGTGGGGGGGGGGGGGGGGGGGGTGGCATTATTTCTCAACTCATCTGTTTAATTCATATTAAGCCTTAAAGTTATGCATACATTAGGGCGTGGTCACATTGAGTGACACCTCTGTCAAGTGACTGCTGCTGTTAGCTTCCTGTCTCTCTGCTAGCAGCTCTGTGATGCTACAGGGACTCAGCCTGCTCAGCTCATCCGGGGAACATAACTTGAACTCTGCCGTGTTTTTTGTGCTGGTGCCTTGTTGACTATTCTTCATGCTTATATTGGACTATTGTGACTCGCTCTGAGGTTGAAACAGACGGTGCATGAATGCGGTAAGTGAAATTCGAGTACTTTTTATGTGTTTATGATTTTAATCAGCTAACGTAATGAATGTTAAGGCTTGGGTTAGCATGTAAGCGAGTGGTAGCTGTGCTAACGATGCTAATCGTAGCCTCCAAGTTAAAACATAATCGAGTGTTAAGCGTTAAGTGGGATAATACTGTAGAACAAACGGCTTCTGTTTGAGGTTGGTAAAATAAGGTCGTCTTTTTAAGTTAGAGAGATATTTTATTCGGTAGAACTGTATGCATCGCTAAGGTTAATTTAAATTCGCTATGCTCGATTATGTAGACAAGCTAACGCCAAAGTAGTGTGGAAGAGTGGCGTAGTGTATGTGAAATCAACCTCACAATAAGATGTGTGTATATTACAATTATTAATGTCATATTTCAAGATGGTTACTTCGATATTTCAATTTGGTTGGTTGAGCTGGAGTTCATTATTGAGCTTACACGTTAACGTCACAGTCATCTGAAGAACGAACCCAAACCTTGTTTTTTTAATTAATTGTATTACCAAATTGGTATCAAATAAATAGCAAGCATTGGTAATACCAATGCTTGCTATTTATTTGATTTTCATCACTCTTGTGAAACCGACTAATTGTGGCTGTAGAACATGTAACTTAATGCCTGCATGTAAGAACGGTGAATAGCCTAGTCCAGTGATTCTCAAATGGGGGTACGCGGACCCCTAGGGGTACGTTGGAGTACTGCAGGGGGTATGTGAGATTTATTTTATGTCAATGAAAAAATACAACATAAGTAATGCATTTAAACAAACTACTAATAGTAGATTAACTACTTTATTCAAAAGTTTACAGTAACTCTGGATAATAAAATGGGGAAAATAACCTGGGTGCTCTCTTTTCCTCACCCTCTCCTGACAGCCCGTCAGTCTCGTGCAGCTCGCTGAACCTGTAATAAGTGACCCGACAGTAAAGAATACATATATTTCTTATAACTAGTTTAGCTAGTTCCAGATAAACGAGCTAAGTGTGTTAGGTCCGTCACAGCCGGAAGAGCTGTGATCCGGAAGAGCTGCGTGTTCTCCATCAGTAGCAGCTGATCTGATCTCTGATCTCTCTCTCGCGTCCGGTTAGACTTCACTCGCGTTTATGTCCAAATCTATCAGATCTAGCTAGTTCTAGTTAATTTAATGACTGCCTGCTTTTCAAAGGACCTAAACAATAAGCGTTGCTTGGCAAAGGCTTGTGGCTGCAAAGTATAGCGCAGCATTATGCATAATATTTAAATGAGGGGTCAAAATCCCATGCTCATAAAATGCTCATATATTTTTCTCTGTTCATTTCCCACGCCCCAAAATAAATAAATAAATATACAAATTAACTGAGTTTGAGCAATGTGGGTTTTATATTAACAGAGTTACACATATTTCAAAACGCGAAGTGTAATAACTGCAGTGGCCTCAATGTCAGAATGACAAAGATCCTCAGTGAAGCACAAGCCCATGTTTCTCACTACATTGTACAACTTATTAAAAAGATCAGTTCAATGCAACTAATGTCGTTTTAGTGTTATTATTGCATGATGTTAAAATTGGGTTGCCATCAATCAATCAATCAATCAATCAATCAATCAATCAATCAATCAATCAATCAATGTTTATTTATATAGCCCAATATCACACATGTTACATTTGTCTCAGTTAGGGGTGTCACGGTTACCGGTGTAGACGGTAACCGCGCTAAAATATTTTGACGGTGAGATAACCTTCTGAATTTCAAAACACGGTGTTATGTCGGTGGGTTAAATTACCGCACACCGTTACACCGGGAGAGCTTTCATTTCCCTAATACTCCCACGGTTACACTGTATTACACTGTTACCGCGCTAAATACTTTGCATTTCAAAACATAATGTTATCTATGTGCGTTACTAGAGCTCTACACCACACACGTGACACTTTCGAACGTTCGCAGGCGCCACTAGTCCTAGGTTCTTTTATCACACTCTCTCACTTTAAGCATGGCAGCAGAAGAAGGAAGCCGCAATGGTACCATTTTTCCACCTTCTAAGCGCAGAAGATCAGAAGTGTGGTCCTACTTTGGATATTTAAAAAACTCCGAGGGGCAACTGGTGGAGGACGGTGCCCCCGTGTGCAGGACATGCCGGCGGAAGGTATCCGCGAAAGGGAGCAACACATCGAATTTGCTCACTCATCTACGAGACCATCACCCGCAGCTGCACAGCCAGTGCAAGGTATATTTGTTAATATTAACACATAGTTTTAGCTGAAATGCTCGAAATAACTTTTGCCTTCGGGTAAAGGGGAAATGTAACAATTATATCCGACTGTCAATAATGTTAAATCTTGATAATAATCATTTACATTACATTAGCAAATGCACCTGCTCTCGTGTGTTCACCATTCTTAGATCGGCGCTAAACGCCATTCTAAGCTAAGTTGAATAGCTAAACTTTGATATGCCATGAGACAGTGAAAATAGTGCAGTGAAACACATTAATGATTAAGTTACTTCTGACTTTGGGTCAAGGGATAATGCAACGATATACCCGATTGTCTAAAATGTTAAACCTTGATATTAAATGTCAGTGTAAGCACGCCCACTGCTAGCATTTTAAAATACATCCTACTGCGGTGCCATGCTCTATTCGTTGGTAGCTAGTGCACTACTAAACGCCATTGTAAGGCGCTAAACAGCTTAGTTCTCATACAGTACTGGCTTCTTGCCTAATAACCTAAACTTACCATTTACCTGCATCAACATTACACTTTTAAGGTAATAAATTAATGTAGGTATTTGACTTCATACGCAAACTTGATGATTGTTGAATAGTAACTTAATGGCTGTTTTTGTCTCTCTCTCTCTCTCTCTCTCTATATATATATACATATATACATATACATATACATATACATAGATCGGTACCTGGTCACCTTAATGTTAACACTAAAAAAAAAAAAAATTACCGAGATAATATCGTAAACCGTGGTAATTTTGGTCACAATAACCGTGAGCCGAAAATTTCACACCGTGACACCCCTAGTCTCAGTGGACTTCACAGTTTGTACAGAATATCAGTATGACAATACGACACCCTCTGTCCTTAGACCCTCTGTCCTTAGACCCTCTGTCCTTAGACCCTCACATCGTACAAGGAAACACTTCCAGAGAAACCCCACAGTTTAAAGGGGAACATGGGAAAAACCTCAGGGAGAGCAACAGAGGAGGGATCCCTCTCCCAGGACGGACAGACGTGCAATAGATGCCGTGTGTAAATACGTTTGCCATGAATTTAGTGATGGATTGTAAACATTTGAAATGTAGCATTTAAGAGTTTCTCAGTTACAATGTTTTTGTTTTAATAAATCAGACACTGATGGTGGAGCACTGTACTGTACCTCTTCTTTATATAGGCTTTTTTCCCCTAATAAATTGTTTTTGCGCAAAACAAAACACATTTAGTCAAATAACGTGACAGACTAGGCCTGTGCAGTTGGTATCAGCTTTGCCCAGCATGGGCTCCTCCATCAGGCCTGGTCCCCCTCGCTGAGGAAAGACCCTCAGTCCTCTCCAAACCCACAGACAGGACGTCCATCACACGGAGGTTTCTCCCTGAAGTCTCTGCAGCTCTCTGGACACCACGCTGTCTCAATCCGTTCACACTGAATATGAGAGGGGGGAAATGAAAATAATAAATGCTTTAGACAATAAGAAATATAAAGTTGGCTGTTGAGTTGCTCAGTTTTTTTAGATTGTCAATACTATTACTGTATAACTAATACCTCAGGTTAAGAGGCACCTTAAAATAAAGATTGGTCTTTAAATCCATTTAGTTGATTTTGTCTTTTGAATTGTTTGTCTAAAGTAAAGGATCTAGAACTGGTACTTATAGTTTTAATGATACAGTCTGGTTATTATGCTGTTTGGAGGAGGCATCAGAGCACTAACCAGCTACCATCACATGTACCTTAGCTTGACTTATATGCATTAAACGTATAATTAAGTGACAGCAAAATATAAATAACTAATGTCATGCAAACATATTGGAATCTTTCCAGATCTTCAAAGACCTTGTAGTCAATGCAGTGGGAAAAGTATCTCATTGACTCCAGTCGGCACGGGCTGTAGGGTAATCTTGACTAGTTTTATGGATGTGGTCTCCATTTGACCTGCTCATAGAAACAAAGCTGGCATTCCTGAGGCAATTCTCATTTTTCATGGCTCCACTTAAAATAAAAACAACAACAAGACATACGTGCTACTCTTGGCCCACAGAGGGACATGTCTTTCCAGCTCGTCCCTCTCAGTCTCTCTGTGTGTATCTGTGCGCTCATGGAGCCTCCTGCATCTTTTCCCCGCTTTCTTCTTGACCCTCTTCTATCCCAGGTATGAAATCCTGATCTCTCTCATCATCTGAGAGCTCAACATCTTAATCTGGTACAGAAAACGTCTGCTTCAGTTCCGTCTCCTGCAACAATATTGAGTCATTAAGTCCATGAAGATGGTCCTGACGTCCACTAGAATGGACATTTATAAAAGAGCTGTTATTTGAAAACTTGAATTGTTTAATTGCTTTAAGAACTAATTATATAGTTCCTCACATGTTAATAAACAAGAACACATATGATTTTCATGTTGACAATTACAATTATTCAACAACATTCAACATTTTGTTTTTGGTATGCCAGCCATTTCGGATGAAAAGAAAGAGGAACTTCCCAACATGCAATTTTAACCAATGACATATCACTGGAAAGACCAGGATGTCCTCTGTACAGTACATCAGGGATTGATAGATTAGCTCAAAAAAGTAAAAGGAGATGCATGTTAACAAAATGTCCACTACAGTAGACATTTTCAATGGGCTGGCAGGGCTCAACGCTAACTTTTAAAAGTGGTTGCCAGGCTGGCAACCAGGCATCAGCTTTTGGTTGCCAAAACTGAAAATACGGTTGCCATTTTTAGTCACCTTATATTTTAAATAATTAAGATACTATACAGTTATACATCAACTTAATAATGAACATGTGACACAAAAGAATGTTCAAATGCTTTACAATAAGTCATTAACACAATTATTTGAAACTTAAGTGGTCGTAAACTTGTCCACCCTCAATTGCTGGTATACTAAATACCAGTAGTGCAGCTGTTGTCATGTTCTTCACCGATCCCCCAAAAATGAATTGAGCGAGTCACTTGGTCATCCGTTGTCTCCCTTTCAAATGTGGGTTTTCTTGACCTTTGTGCTGACCCCCATCATAGATCCACTGGCCCTTCAGCATTGAAGTCTTGGATTGTGGTTCTGTCATTGGCCAGACAAATACATTTATAATGTTAAACAAATGAAAACCATTCACAGTTGAGAATTAGATATTAATTATTAATGCTGTAAATTACCATTAATATTATATTTTTTGTTTATCAGCACCAAACGCGGTGTACAGCATCGGTGGAGGGTAACACACATTGCCCTAGGAAATGAGCATGTTCAGTCGATCAAAATGGCCACCATTAATCAAAACGTATTCGCAAAAAGGCGGGGCTTAGAAATAAATGTTCATAACTCATCAACAATGTATCCAAATATCACAGATTTTGGTGGATAGGTTCAGTCTGTCTTGGGGAATAGGCACACCAAAGCATTTGGATTACAGGGGGCGTCAAAAAAACACAAACATGTATAACTCAAGAATTATGATGAAATATTAGTTTTTTATTTTAGACATACTCTGGGGGTGAGTATGAACTGAGATTTAAAGTATTGCAACGAATGACGAATGTGGGCGTGGCCCATACATTACTTTTTTTATTGCGATGTGCTAAAATTTGCTTCGGACGCAAAACTTGGGACACATGTCACAGCCCACGACCTTTTCGACAATGTAGAAAAAAAAATCGCTCAGTAGCGCCCCCTATTGTGTGGTAGTCACATACAGTTTCTCCGATCTTCGCAAATCTTGGCACAGACATTCCTTATAGAATTGTGGACATATTTATATTTGGCTTCCATTATTAACCCCACCCCTCAGAAAGTTGTCAATTTTCAAAAATGTGCGTTTTGACGACCGGCGACCCTCCCCGACAGGCACAAAGACGTGAGGACCCGCTCATCACTGCGTGCATGACTGTGACAGCAGTTTTAATTATTTAAAGTTATGCTGAATAGTTTCTTGTCCGCTTACCTTAGAAACGTAAAATGTGACGGCAGTGTGCAGACGGGGAGCATGTTAGATTTGCTTGGTAGCCTCAGCTAGCTCTGGTGCTTCCAGCTCGGGAGCAGCAAGTCCCGCCTCTGGCTCCGCCTCTTTGCCCTTATTTGGATCAGGCTGGAGCAGGCGGGAGTTAGACTCTGATGTCACTGTCGAGATGGCAGTGGCCGAATCCGCCTTCTTTAGGCTTCTCAGCAACTCTGCAGAATCCTATGGGTGACGTCAAGGACACTACGTCCATTTATATATACAGTCTATGGTGTGAATGCAAGAACAACACATGATAAGATGAAGAGACTGAGGGGTTTGTTTGTGAATTGCAACAGTTTGACCTTTAGTGAATTGTTATTATACTATTTTTCATTACTTTATTATCTAAATAAATACAAAACAGATTATTGCAGCATCCCATAATCCCCTCTGTTTCAGCCCTGTTTCCAAAGTGCTAATTCTCGGGCCGTTTCTCAATCGCGAGGATGCTTGCTTGGTAGCACATGTCTTCCGAGTCACTTCCTTCAGAAGCTAGGCAAGAATCCTTCCTGGCATTCGGAAAAAGAAGAATGGAACAGGCTAGCAAGTGTGCAGGTGTGCGTCATATGAGAGGCCCCGCCTTAAATTTTCCTCCAAAGATTTGGGGAAATTGGCCCGTGCGCAAAGCATTGTGGGGATTTGAAGGACGCGAAGTCTACCCATGTGCAGCCTCGAAATTACCCCCAAACCAAGGATGCCGCCTCGGTGAAATTCCAAGTATACTGGAGATTGGAACAGTCCTTCTGCGGCACTCGATGACGTAGCATCCTTGAAATATTGGCTTGGAAGCCAGTTTCCTCGCGATTGAGAAACGGCCTCTGTCTGTTACTTTAGATGAAAACAGGGAGCCCCTCCCCACGCCCCTCTGAGAGATATCTGGTTAAAAAGAACACAATAGTGCTCTAGGAGGAGATTCGGGGATAAGGTGGGGGTGGGTTACCTTGGTGGTTTTTATATAAATGGATCAGGAGAAAAAGTGAGCGAATCTTTTTTCCTGAAACTTTCAGAATCTCTTTACACAGAGGGGACACATGTTTAAATACATGGAAAAGTGGATTTTGCATAATAGGTGACCTTTAAGTCTAAAAAAGGGATTACTTATTGCTAACTGTCCAACACAGGTGCTTTTTCAGGTACCCCCTGAAAGCCTTGTCTCGTATACCGTAGATAATCGGACTGATCGATCTTGGCAGGACCTGAATAACAATATAATAAGCAAAGAGGATGTCTGTAGAGTTCTGAGGAAACCTTTGCATCAGAGCATCTAGAAGCTGCGGGGCTACATATGCCAACATGCAGAGAAGCAGCTGAAACCCATGAAGCAAGACTGTGTTTCTGGCTTTTTTAGCATCTTCGCTAGCTGTTTGTGCAGTGGAGAGAATTTGGAAGTAAGCGTAAAAGACAGTAGTCCAAACTATAACAAGCAACAATATATATGTGATATTTCTCTTTTCCAAGATGATGGGATTTGGGAAGGTAGTTTTTCTGAGGCAGAAGATCTTTGACTGAAAGAAGTCCAGTGGCACTGTGGCCAAAGTGATGAAGAGATCAGGGAGACAAGACAACATGGTGGTCATCCAGATCAGACCAATCAGGATCAGAGTTCTCTTGATGGTACAGATCTGTGCGTGGCGTAGAGGGAAACAAATGGCGATGTAACATTCAAGCGCCATGCAGGCCAGATTGAGAGGCGTGTTTTCAGTCATAATGAGAGCCATCAGGATGAAGGTGCAGCAGACAGAGGCATTTATTTTGTAGATGGTGTAGCTGATGATGAACATGCAAAGGGAAAGAGTCACTTGGACCATGTCGTTGATCACCAGGTGAATGAAGAGGACGTAGCGTGGATTCATGTAGAAGATCTGGAGGGTGGGAAGAAAAGCAAAATGGAAGACAAGGTTTGAAAACACATCATTTTCCAGTTCGTCATTTTTATTTGAAAACTACCTGCATTACATATAAAATACTGCAATCAGAACACTGTATGTCATTTAGAAATATTTGGCATACCCCTGACAGCTAGTTGGCGTAAAAGTCTCTTTTGAGGATGACATCTTGTGGGGATGTCACTTGCTAGTTAGCTAGATACATCAATGGAAAAATAGACAATAAAATGGCCAAGAGATTATACTGTTCATACTGATACAGGTTGCATGCAAAGTACAAATTGTGCAATGGTCACTTAAAATATTCCCCTGCAAAAAGAAACCTGGTTAATTAAAAGTGACGTTGAGCCAAATGAATTAAGGAAAAGGGAATGCCAGTTTATTATTATAAGCTGCTGCAAACAGTAGAGCTACAGTAAGAACATATCTCTTGATCAAACCAATGTGTGCTTAACATGAATTAACTCGTCTTAGCAACTGATTCAGGTTGCATGCTGCATGGAAACTACAAATTGTGCAATGGTCACCTAACATATTACGATACAAAAAGAAACGTGCCTACAGTAAGAAATATCGGTAACACTTGATTTTAAGGTGCGCATATTCACCATCAACTAGTTGTTAATTAACATGAATAGTAGCAGTATACTGGCTATTTATTGCAATTGTCATTATAAAACACGTATTAAGGCCTTATTCTACATGATCATATTCTCCCAGTACCCATTAGTTAAGAGTTTTTGTCCTTAATAACCCTCTAATGGGTGCTTATTTATTGTAAGTAAGGAAGTAGTTGTGTTTGAGTTTGGGTCTTAAAATGCTCAATATGGGCCTAATAAGGCATTCTCTCTTAATAACACCTGACAAATATGGTCTATTGTTATGTAACAAGACATTAAACTATAAGTGTTAATTGTGTCAAAATAACTCAAAATTAGGTATTTCTAACTCATAATATGTTCCTGATTTTAAAGTGAAGTCTAGTTCATAACCAATAAGCTAATAGTTTGACTCTAATATGTTAATGAAGAACTAGTTGATGGTGAATATGTGTACCTTAATCTAAAGTGTTACCGAAATATCTCTTGATCAATCCAACGTGTGCTTAAAATGAATGCATTAGTCGACAGATTCCTATCGAGTTGCTAATCCTTTAAATTAATTATTAATGGCTAAATGTCAAAGGAAACTCCACCTGGTGTTTGCAGAAGGTGTGAATGAGGCCGGCATTGATGTAGTTGATGGAGATCCCGATCACCACAACAATCAAATTCTTGGCCACAGCTTTAGAGAAGGGATCTCGATACTGTAGAACCACCGTGACGTTGGCAGATGAGGTGTTCATTTCTTGAAACTGAACAGAAAGGAACACATTTAGTAAATAAAAAACAAGGAGACATTTGCAGTAAGGATTAGCTGCTGTGGTTTTCTTATAGCCAGAAGTGGGAAGTAGTGGAGTACAAATACTTTGATACTGTACTTACAGTAAGTACATCTTTCTGGTATCAGTACTTTACTCCACGACTTATTTTTGTGACGACTTTTTACTTTGACTTCTTACATTTATAGCACAAATACCTGTACTTTCTACTTCTTACATGTTGAACACAAATACCTGTACTTTCTACTTCTTACATTTTGAACCCAAATACCTGTACTTACTACTTCTCACATGTTGAACACAAATACCTGTACTTTCTACTTCTTACATGTTGAACACAAATACCTGTACTTTCTACTTCTTACATGTTGAACACAAATACCTGTACTTTTTACTTCTTACATGTTGAACACAAATACCTGTACTTTCTACTTCTTACATGTTGAACACAAATACCTGTACTTTCTACTTCTTACATGTTGAACACAAATACCTGTACTTTCTACTTCTTACATGTTGAACACAAATACCTGTACTTTCTACTTCTTACATGTTGAACTCAAATACCTGTACTTTCTACTTCTTACATTTTGAACACAAATACCTGTACTTTCTACTTCTTACATGTTGAACACAAATACCTGTACTTTCTACTTCTTACATGTTGAACACAAATACCTGTACTTACTACTTCTTACATGTTGAACACAAATACCTGTACTTACTACTTCTTACATGTTGAACTCAATACCTGTACTTTCTACTTCTTACATGTTGAACACAAATACCTGTACTTTCTACTTCTTACATGTTGAACTCAAATACCTGTACCTTCTACTTCTCTCATTTTCCAAACAGGCTGGTTCCTTTAGTCTGAATGTGTGTTTGGTGGCGTGATCATTATTATTTAGAGTCATTGCATGCCTATTGATTTGAACACGATCCGTGTATCCATCATTTCCTGGTCTTCTCTAAAGAAGAGGGACCAATGAAAACGTTGTCATGTTGCCGTTGTTCAGCATGGAAACATTCATTAGCTAACAATGACATTATTGTTCTATTAATATAAAGGGAGGTCAGGTACTCTTTAAAACAGCTGCTAGTTATGGGTACTTTTTACTGAAGTACATTTCAAAGCCTCTTTACTTTTACTTGAGTAAAGAAGTTTAGTCAGTACTTCTACTTTCACCAGAGTATTTTTAAACATATCTGTACTTATACTTGATTGAAGGATGTGTGCACTTTTGCCATCTCAACTTATTGCCTGTACTGATAACACCTCTCAGTCAAGGAGGCAGATTACTGATATTTGGAACACCTAAGCATGTTATCGTAAAGATTTACTTTTAAGAGTGAAACATTTGATAAAAATAAACACAAACCATACAAAAGATTGTAAATGTTTAACATTTGTATCAAAGTCACTTTTGTTGTCTATCCTCTACGTGAGTGATACAGACAGGGGGATCGAAATGCTGTTGTTCACCATCCCAAAAAAATATACAGTATATGTATATACTCTATACATACACATATATAAAATAAACACTTATTAAGAGGGATACATACAAATGCACAACAGTAATACAAGATATAAACTTCTAAACCTAGTTTTACTGCCCTTAGAGGGTTCCAAGGTTCTCTTATTATTCTTTGTTATTAATATAGTGCAATATAAATACATTTATAATATTTATGTCTAGTTCTCGAAGCAAACCATAATGTAGTTTTCTAATCATTATTCATTTATACTTCTACGCCAGAAGCTTGGATAAAATACTTGAATCTGGTGTGAACACTAAAGTGATGACGGATAGTTATTTATAATGTATTTAACCATGTATGACGCAACCAGACAGTCATGGACATTCAGAACTGATGTTGCTGGGAGCTACTTTTTCTCACAAATAATCCTGAATAAAGCCACTCAATAACAACGACAGGGAGAAAAAGGTTCTAATTTATCAACGTCAACAAAATCAAAAATCAAATATAAGTCTTGTTGCAAGCATTGAAATGTATAAACATGAAAGTATAATAATGAGGAATTTGTCACAGTCTGTACACTTTAAAAACCTTTACAAATGTTGAAGATGAGTATAAAATCCAAGAGGCTAGGAGCAGTAAATTAATGATCAATAAAAGGACCAGTTCCTTTCCAATCATCTGATTGATTTACTCAGTAACTCAAATAACTTGGCACAAAGACTGATACTATATGACAGGACAAAACATTTATTTACTGGGACTAAATCTACATTTCACTTATAAATGCTTAATTTAAATTTGAATGAGTTGATACAACATTAATGAAAACTCTAAAATCATACAATCAAGCATTAATTGGAAAGATGCATAAACATAAACCCCTTCTTTTCTCTTTCAATCATGAAAAACATGCATTCTGTCACCTCATCGAAATGTACCACAAAAAGTCCCATTCATTTGTTTTCATTGAATCATAAAACGTTTAGTATCACTGCTCTATTACATTACCTATTATTTATAATTATTGTTTCTAGGATAAGCTGAAATATGATGTCTTTCAAACCATCAACGATTCAGTTTGTATAAGATTCACAATGAACAATCCTAAACAAGTGAAAAAGACGTTAAAATCAGGTTTGTTTAAGTGAAGCCACACGTTTGTATTCTGAATACAGCTGTGAAAAGAGAGTGAAAGGCAGCTGGCACTAACCTGAGGCGATGCTTGTGGAGCTGGACACCAACAATATGGCAACTGGAAATCAGAAACTTTATATGTTGCCTTGTATTTGGGGCGTATTTCGGAGATGACGTATCTTTTGTTAAACTGCTATTTAAACAAACTGCTACGATTTCACTGCCAGCTACAGTGTAGTCTTTAGGCCTAAATTGGACTTCACAGTCACTTTACAATCCAAATGTGTATGTGGTATTCAGAGGTGAGAAGTAGTGGAGTACAAATACTTTGTTACTGTACTTAAGTACATTTTTCTGGTATCAGTACTTTACTCCACTACTTATTTTTCTGACGACTTTTTACTTTTACTTCTTACATGTTGAACACAAATACCTGAACTTTCTACTTCTTACATGTTGAACTCAAATACCTGTACTTTCTACTTCTTACATGTTGAACCCAAATACCTGTACTTTCTACTTCTTACATGTTGAACTCAAATACCTGTACTTTCTACTTCTCTCATTTTCCAAACAGGCTGGTTCCTTTAGTCTGAATGTGTGTTTGGTGGCGTGATCATTATTATTTAGAGTCATTGCGTGCCTATTGATTTGAACACGATCCGTGTATCCATCATTTCCTGGTCTTCTCTAAAGAAGAGGGACCAATGAAAACGTTGTCATGTTGCCGTTGTTCAGCATGGAAACATTCATTAGCTAACAATGACATTATTGTTCTATTAATATAAAGGGAGGTCAGGTACTCTTTAAAACAGCTGCTAGTTATGGGTACTTTTTACTTAAAGGGGACCTATCATGCAAAATGCACTTGTGTACGTCTTGTATACATGAATATGTGTCCCTGTTGTGTCAGAGAACTCACACAGCGTCAGAAAATATAACCCTCTCTCTTTACCTCCGTACCCAAATCTCTAAAAATGGTGATACAACGGAGCTGATAAAGATTTCCATCCGCTGTGACGTCATAGTGGGGGCGGAAAGTTGCTATCAGAAGCAATGCCTGACGTGTTTTGGACGTAATCTCGTCTTTGTTTACATTGGCAAGCCTCGCTAACACTCAGAGCTAACCTGTACTGGAGAGCACGTGTGTTTAAAAAAAAAAGCATTTGAGCTCCATACTATTTCAGAAATAATCCTTGACGTGATTTAAACAGGATGGCGTTTTATCACAACCAAATGTAACTTTATCTCCAGTAGAATTCTGATCAGGCATTAGCTCCGCCTCCTCTTCCTTTTTTTTTTTCAAGCTAAGGACCCAAAATCTGTGTTTCTCTAACAGGGCTGCAAAAGAGGGGTTTGAGCAGCATGAGGCAAGGCTACAATGGGTGAACTGTTTGGTATTTTGAAAAAAATACTTCACAGACATGTTTTGTAAAAGAATGGCCCTACAATATATTTTTCAAATATAGCATGATAGGTCCACTTTAAGTACATTTCGAAGCCCATACTTCTTTACTTTGACTTGAGTAAAGAAGTTTAGTCAGTACTTCTACTTGACCTTTAGTGTATAAATGAAGTCTAAAAAAGGGGCTACTTATTGCTAACTGTCCAACACAGGTGCTTTTTCAGGTACCCCCTGAAAGTCTTGTCTCGTATACCATAGATAATCGGACTGATCGATCGTGGCAGGACCTGAATAACAATATAAAAAGCAAAGAGGATGTCTGTAGAGTTCTGAGGAAACCTTTGCATCAGAACATCTCGAAGCTGCGGGGTTACATATGTTAGCATGCAGAGAAGCAGCTGAAACCCATGGAGCAAGACTGTGTTTCTGGCTTTTTTAGCATCTTCGCTAGCTGTTTGTGCCGTGGAGAGAATTTGGAAGTAAGCGTAAAAGACAGTAGTCCAAACTGTAACAAGCAACAATATATATGTGATATCTCTCTTCTCCAAGATGATGGGATTTGCGAAAACATTTTTCCTGATGCAGAAAACCTTTGAATGAAAGAAGTCCAGTGGCACTGTGGCCAAAGTGATGAAGAGATCAGGGAGACAAGACAACATGGTGGTCATCCAGATCAGACCAATCAGGATCAGAGTTCTCTTGATGGTACAGATCTGTGCGTGGCGTAGAGGGAAACAAATGGCGATGTAACATTCCAGCGCCATGCAGGCCAGATTCAGAGGCGTGTTTTCAGCCGTGATGACAAGAATCAGGACACAAATACAGCAGATGGAGACATTGATCCTGTAGATGGTGTAGCTGACGATGAACATGCAAAGGGCCAATGTCATATGGATCATGTCGTTGACCACCAGTTGAATGAAAAGGATATAGCGTGGATTCATGTAGAAGATCTGGAGGGTGGGAAGAAAAGCAAAATGGAAGACAATGTTTGAAAAACGTGGAAGTCTGAGGGTCAGCTTTATAATTAAAGCAGGTGAATATCCTTTAAAGTGAAACGGGGGATTCTGAACACAGCATTTTCCAGTTTGTCATTTTCATTTGAAAGCTACCTAACTTAGCTACTTGCATTCATATATCAAATATTGCAACTACCACTGTATGTCGTTGTGAAATATTCGGCATACCCTGACAGCTAGTTGGAATAACAATCTCTTTTGAGGATGACATCTTCTGACATGTTTCTTTCTAGCTACCTAAATACATCAATGGAAGAATTGACAATAAAATCTATTTCCCTTCTTACCGTATATTCACCCACATACCTACATCCCTTTCAACCCTTTATCCCTCTCACCCTCCTTCCTACATCCCTTGATCCCTTCCTCTCTACATCCCTTTGACCCTAACCATCCCTATATCTCTTTATCCATTCATCCCTTCTTCCCTCCTTCCTACGTACCTTGATCCTTTCCTCCTTATATTGCTTTTACAGTCATCCCTCTTTCCCTTACTTCATCCATACATTTCTCCATCCCTGCCTCTCCATATCCCTTTATCCATTCATCCCTCCCTTCATCCTTTCAACCCTTCATCAGATATGAATGCATCAGTACAGGTTAGCGGATTTACATATATAAGAACACTTAAACTAAAAAAAGTCTTCAGTATTCATGAAAACATAATAATGAACTTGTCTTAGCAACTGATACAGGTTGCATGTAAACTACAAATTGTGCAATGGTCGCCAAAAATATTCTGCTGCTTAATTGAAGTACAGTAAGAAATATCGGTAACACTTGATTTTAAGGTGCACATATTCACCATTAACTAGTTGTTAATTAACATGAATATTAGCAGTTTATTGACTGTTTATTAGTCATTATAAAACACGTATTAATGCCTTATTCTACATGACCATATTCTCCCAGTACTAGGTCATTAGTTAAAAGTTGTAGTCCTTAATAACCCTCTAATTAGTGCTTATTTATTGTAAGCAAGGACATTGTTGTGTTTGAGTTTGGGTCTTAAAATGCTCAATATGGGCCTAATAAGGCATTCTCTCATAATAACACCTGACAAATATGGTCTATTCTTATTCAACAAGACATGAAACTATAAGTCTAGTTCATAACCAATAAGCTAGTAGTTTGACTCTAATATGTTAATGAAGAACTAGTTGATGGTGAATATGTGTACCTTAATCTAAAGTGTTACCGAAATATATCTTGATCAACCCAACGTGTGCTTGAAATGAATGCATTAGTCGACAGCTTCCTATAGAGTTGCTAATCCTTTAAATTCATTATTAAGGCTAAATGTCAAAGGAAACTCCACCTGGTGTTTGCAGAAGGTGTGAATGAGGCCGGCATTGATGTAGTTGATGGAGATCCCGATCACCACAACAATCAGATTCTTGGCCACAGCTTTAGAGAAGGGATCTCGATACTGTAGAACCACCGTGACGTTGGCAGATGAGGTGTTCATTTCTTGAAACTGAACAGAAAGGAACACATTTAGTAAATAAAAAACAAGGAGACATTTACAGTAAGGATTGGCTGCTGTTGTTTTGTTATAGCCTGAACTGATAACAGCTCTCAGTCAAGGAGGCCGATTACTGATATTTGCAACACCAAAGCATGTTATAGTAAATGTGAACAGTGAAAAGCAGGAAATCAAAAACACAAATCCTATCAAAAATGGTAAATGAAAAGCATTTGTATGAAAGTCAAAGTCATCCTTATTGTTAATCCTCTGCGTGTGTGATACAGAGAGGGAGACTGAAATAATGTTTATCATCGTCCCAAAGAATGGAAATAAAACTATACACTATGTACACAGAGGTATACGTAAAAAGGCACAACAGTAATACAAAAGATAAACTTCTTAACCTACTTTTAAGCCCTTAGGGTTCCAATGTTACTCTTATTATAAATTGTTATTAATATAATGCATTATAAATACATTTATAATATGTATGTCTAGTTCTTGAAGCCCATGAAAATGTAGTTTTTCAGTCATTATTCATTTATACTTCTACGTCAGAAAAAATGCTTTAATCTGGTTTGAACACTAAAGTGACGACAGAAATTTATTTATTATTTATTTAACCGTGTATGAAGCAACCAGACAGTAATGGACATTCAGAACTGATGGTTTTTTTCACAAATAATCCTGAATAAAGCCTCTCAATAACAACGACAGGGAGAACAAGGTTCTAATTTATCAACGTCAACAAAATCAAAAATCAAATATAACTCTTGTTGCAAGCATTGAAATGTATACACAGTAAATTATAATGATGAGGAATTGTTCACAGAATGTACACTTTAAAAACCTTTACAAATGTTGAAGATGAGTATAAAATCCAATAGGCTAGGAGCAGTAAATTAATTATCAATAAAAGGACCAGTTCCTTTCCAATCATCTGATTGATTTACTCAGTAACTCAAATAACTTGTCACAAAGACTGATACTATATGACAGGACAAAACATTTATTTACTGGGACTAAATCTACATTTCACTTATAAATGCTTCATTTAAATTTGAATGAGTTGATACAACATTAATAGCCATAGCTGAAACCTCTAAAATCATACAATCAGGCATTAATTGGAAAGATGCATAAACATAAACCCCTTCTTTTCTCTTTCAATCATGAAAAACATGCATTCTGTCACCTCATCGAAATGTACCACAAAAAGTCCCATTCATTTATTTTCATTTAATCATAAAACGTTTAGTATCACTGCTCTATTACATTACCTATTATGTATAATTATTGTTTCTAGGATAAGCTGAAATATGATGTCTTTCAAACCATCAATGATTCAGTTTGTATAAGATTCACATTGAACAATCCTAAACAAGTGAAAAGACGTTAAAATCAGGTTTGTTTAAGTGAAGCCACACGTTTGTATTCTGAATACAGCTGTGAAAAGAGAGTGAAAGGCAGCGGGCACTAACCTGAGGCGATGCTTGTGGAGCTGGACACCAACAATATGGCAACTGGAAATCAGAAACTTTATATGTTGCCTTGTATTTGGGGCGTATTTTGGAGATGTTGTATTTTTTGTTAACCCTTTGATACACAAGCTATGCGAACCCCTTCTAAGAGACAACATGTGTAAAAAATGGCCCGTATTGACTTACGATGTTATTTCATGCATGGCTGAGTGTTTCTTAGCTATATATGTTTTTATCAATTTATTTAATCATTTAATATTCCAAGTATTCATTTAATATCTTGTTTTTGATCACCAAACATCATTATTTTCATTCTACCTTTCTTAATTTAGGAATAAAACAGTGTTTGTAGTTCTACATCAGGTTTGCATACATGGGTAAAAAATGACCCATGTATGCAAGTGTGATACAAATTATAAAAAATAAATACTATAATAATCATAATTATGTTATAACCAATTATTTTAGGAGTGATTTTGACCAAACAATATATATTTGGTGTTTTCAGTCCACATCTTTCTATTGCCCCTGTAATGTGCTTTTGGAGGGGGGGCGTGCCCTCCATGCGCCTCTTCATACACTATGTAAAGGAGGCGTGTGGTGCAGTGGATAGAGGCTTGGTGTTGGAATCAGGGAGCACGGGTTCAAACCCCACTGCAGTCAGCATGTCGTTGTGTCCCTGAGACACTTCACCCCAAATTGCTCCTATGGGGATTGTCCACAGTATTGAGTATGTAAATCGCTTTGGATAAAAGCGTCTAACAAGTAACATGTCATGTAATGTAATGTAGACACAAGTATTGGGCCACCTACACATTACACCTACAGGAGCTTTTATGACATCCCATTCCAAATTCTTAGGCATTAATATGAAGTTTGCAGCTATAACAGCTTTCACTCTTCTGTGAAGGCTTTCTACACGAGGTTGGAATCTGTCTGTGGGAACGTTTGCCCTTTCATCCAGGAGAGCATTTGTGAGGTCAGAATCTGATGTTGGACGAGAGGCTGGCTCTGTGTTCTAGTTCATCCCAAAGGTGTTCAATGGGTTGAGGTCAAGTGCTTCCTCACCAAGCTCATCCACCATGCCTTTATGGACCTTGCTTTGTGGGGCACAGTCATGCTGGAACAGAAAGGTTCTTTGCACCACTCCATCCGACGCTTGGTGATGCAAGGCTTGATGCAGCTGCTCGGCCATGAAAACCCATGAAGCTCCCCCAGTTTTGGTGCTGATATTAATGCCAGAGCTGACTCTGCAGTTATTGAGTCAGCAGAGCTTTGGCCACTTTTACGCACTCTGCGCCCAGCTCCTTGCTGAAAAGCCACCGTGCATTGCTCACACCACCCATGTAATCAGGGTGTTGTGCAGTAAAGACTGAGTCGGCATTGAGGGTGGCAACATCGAGCACATTGTGCCAGAGCACCATGGGCCACCTCTGTGTTCTCCGCTTGCAGGGGTAGGTGCGAACCATCTGATCCATTGTGTCCACTCCTGAATTAGTTTTGTTACAGAACTGGATCACTTCTGGTTCCTTGTTTACACTGTTGTCATCATGCGTGGTGCTCAGGAGGACAACAGCTTTCCCCTTTTCCGGCACATAGCTCACCATGGTCATGTTGCCACTGAATCCAGAGTCTGAGCTAAGCTTCCCCCTTAATTTGGATGGCCTCATGACAGGTGGTATGTCTGGCTTGTTCTGGCGAACGGTCCCCACAACGGTCAGGTTCTTCTCAAGGAGCTTTTCAGCCAGAGGGATTCTGGTGAAGAAGTTTTCCATTGTGATGTTGCGATATATAATAATCATACACTAGTAGCATTTGGCCAGTTCCTCCTGTCTAATTTGACATAGATATGAACTCTCTTCCTCACTAGTAATGGATGACAAGGTCAGGTAATGTTCAAATATTATGTGATGTTATCTTTTACAAGGTATCAAATATCTCCTTAAGTAAAAGAAGTGTAAAATAAGACTTACATGAATCAGTCGTGCAAAAGCAGCCTGTTGAGTTGTGACAAGTTTGTGACAGGTTGTCCACGGTAAACATGTTCCTAACTGCAATCATTTACAAATAAAAAGCTTCCTATCAAATTCCATAGTGAATACATGTTTGGTCCAATCACTGCTAAAATTATTATTTATAAAGAAATTATTATTATTATAGTATGTATTTTTTTCATTTTTATCACACTTGCATACTTGTGCCCATGTATTCAAACCTGATGTAGAACTACAAAAACTGTTCTAGTTCCTACATTAAGAAAGGGAGAATGAAAATAATGATGTGTGGTGATCAAAAACAAGATATTTAATGAATACTTGGAATACTAAATGATTAAATAAATTGATTACCAAAAATATAGCTAAGAAACACTCACCCATGCAAGAAATATTGTAGGTCAATACGGGTCATTTTTGATCCATGTTGTCCCTTAGAAGGGTATTGATACAAAAATGTTTTTTATTCAAAAATTAAGAAAGGAAAAGTGAAAGTAAGAGTTTTTGATGATTATAAACAAGTTAATTGAGGCATACCTGGACTTTTGAATTGTTAAAG
Source organism: Notothenia rossii (assembly GCF_949606895.1). Lineage (NCBI taxonomy): Eukaryota > Metazoa > Chordata > Actinopteri > Perciformes > Nototheniidae > Notothenia > Notothenia rossii. The sequence continues at coordinate 89,206,226 of NC_136903.1, forward strand.
TAATTTGTTGCAAAGATATTTACAAGTAAAACTAACTCGGGTCACTTTTGACCCATGTTGTGTATCCAAGGGGACTGCTTATTTAAACTAAATGCTACGATTTCACTGGCTGTTACAGTGTTGTATGGAAGCCTAAATTGGACCTCACAATCACGTTGCGATCCAAATTTGTATGTGGTATTCACAGGTGGGAAGTAGTGGAGTACAAATACTTTGTTACTGTACTTAAGTACATTTTTCTGGTATCAGTACTTTACTCCACTACTTATTTTTCTAACGACTTTTTACTTTTGCTTCTTACATTTTGAACACAAATACCAGTACTTTCTACTTCTTACATGTTGAACACAAATACCAGTACTTTCTACTTCTTACATGTTGAACACAAATACCTGTACTTTCTACTTCTTACAGGTTGAACACAAATACCTGTACTTTCTACTTCTTACATGTTGAACTCAAATACCTGTACTTTCTACTTCTTACATTTCCCAAACAGCTGGTTCCTTTAGTCTGAATGTGTGTTTGGTGGCGTGATCATTATTATTTAGAGTCATTGCGTGCCTATTGATTTGAACACGATCCGTGTATCCATCATTTCCTGGTCTTCCCTAAAGAAGAGGGACCAATGGAAACGTTGTCATGTTGCCGTTGTTCAGCATGGAAACATTCATTAGCTAACAATGACATTATTGTTCTATTAATATAAAGGGAGGTCAGCAGTGGCGGCTGGTGGAAAATATTTTTGGTGGGGCTGTTGATATAGTGAGTAAAAAAAATTGTTTTGGCAGAAATTACCCCTTAAATTGGGACTTCTGGTGATTTAATGGCCCCATAAAATCGTGGTTCTAGGGCCAGGAACAACCAGGCTGAGTCGGGCTGAGTATGCTAAACTAACTGCGGTCAAGCCAGCCTCCACTCGGAAAAACCTAGTCAAGTCAGCCCTCACGTGATATTGCAGTGCGCGAATATCCTATGCATTACGGTAGATTAAAAAAAATCATCCCTCTGTGTTTAGATGAGAATAAAACAAAAACTGTCCAGTATCAAAGACTCATTTCCCTTTAGGGTGATAGCAGGACATCCCATCTAGTCACTCAGAAAAAATCAGGACATTCTGATGTAGAGTTTCAAAATAAAATACCTTTGAAGTCTCATATATGAGCTATCATCCCTGTCCCCAAAGGTCTTTTATATTCTAGTTATGGGTACTTTTTACTGAAGTACATTTCAAAGCCCTCTTTACTTTTACTTGAGTAAAGAAGTTTAGTCAGTACTTCTACTTGACCTTTTAGTGTATAAATGAAGTCTAAAAAAGGGGCTACTTATTGCTAACTGTCCAACACAGGTGCTTTTTCAGGTACCCCCTGAAAGTATTGTCTCGTATACCGTAGATAATCGGACTGATCGATCGTGGCAGGACCTGAATAACAATATAATAAGCAAAGAGGATGTCTGTAGAGTTCTGAGGAAACCTTTGCATCAGAACATCTCGAAGCTGCGGGGCTACATATGCCAACATACAGAGAAGCAGCTGAAACCCATGGAGCAAGACTGTGTTTCTGGCTTTTTTAGCATCTTCGCTAGCTGTTTGTGCCGTGGAGAGAATTTGGAAGTAAGCGTAAAAGACAGTAGTCCAAACTATAACAAGCAACAATATATATGTGATATCTCTCTTCTCCAAGATGATGGGATTTGGGAAGGCAGTTTTTCTGAGGCAGAAAATCTTCGACTGAAAGAAGTCCAGTGGCACTGTGGCCAAAGTGATGAAGAGATCAGGGAGACAAGACAACATGGTGGTCGTCCAGATCACACCAATCAGGATCAGAGTTCTCTTGATGGTACAGATCTGTGCGTGGCGTAGAGGGAAACAAATGGCGATGTAACATTCAAGCGCCATGCAGGCCAGATTCAGAGGCGTGTTTTCAGTCATGATGAGAGCCATCAGGATGAAGGTGCAGCAGACAGAGGCGTTTATTTTGTAGATGGTGTAGCTGATGATGAACATGCAAAGGGAAAGAGTCACTTGGACCATGTCGTTGACCACCAGGTGAATGAAGAGGACGTACCGAGGATTTGTGTAGAAGATCTGGAGGGTGGGAAGAAGAGCAAAATGGAAGACAAGGTTTGAAAAAGATGAAAGTCTGGGGGTCAGCTTTATAATTAAACCAGGTGAATATACTTAAAAGTGAAATGGGTGATTATAAACAAAGCATTTTCCAGTTTGTCATTTTCATTTGAAAGCTACCTAACCCCCTGATCCCACCGGAAGCGTCTGCGCTGCGGCTGCGGGGTTTTTAGCGAACGCGGCTACTCTAGTCAATGGGTGCTATTCCACCAGACCCGCTGCGCCGCGGCTCGAAGCGTCCCAGAAGCTCCTTGCCGCAAGGAATTTCTAAAATATAGGATGAATCCTATTTTTGACGCGGCGCAGCGCAGGCAGGAAGTGGAACGTTCATCCGAAAATATTGGTGATGTCGTTGGCTGTCCAGCCTCAGCTCAGCCACGAGGTGATGAAAATCACCTTGTTGTCTCCTTTGCTGGTTGAGGGGGTGCACCCAAAACCGGCTCCTTCTCCTCCCCCCACCCCCCCCCCCCCCCCCGTAGTCTTTCAAGTAGGAGACTACATGCCAGCGTTCTCCTCCGGTTTACAGGCACTGTAAATTATATATATATAGAATAATTATGATGATGAATGCATATTTTTTTACCACTAAAATACAGCAACACATCTTTGATTCATGTCGTTTATAACTGGAATATACAACTATTATTAACTGTGTCCGTAGTCTACAACACAACAAAATAGGAAATAACAACAATAAACACGATTTAAACAGACAAAAACATAAACCATTTAACTACGTAGCCTAACTACTTGTAGAAGTACAAATGTCCAGGAAATATTCCAAAATCAACAACAACTGCGAGGCTGCACACACGACGCTCCGCTTCCGCAACGTTGTGAAACGCGCCTGGTGGGTTATGACGCAGGAGGAGGTCGCAGCGCGATCAGGGGGCTACTTAGCTACTTGCATTCACATATCAAATACTGCAACTAGCACTGTGTGTAGTTTATAAATATTTTGGATACCACTGACAGCTTGTTGGCATAAAAATCTCTTTTGAGGATGACCTTTTCTGGGGATGTCACTTGCTAGCTATCTAAATGCATCAATGGAAATATGGACAATACAATGGCCGAGAGTTTATACTGTATGTTTCAACCCACTCTCTTCAGTCTGCGTACAAATGACACGACTTTACACATTGGAAATGCGTGCAATAGATACGCAGAAGTCCGATTTTGCGTGCATATGATACGCCCACGTTACGTTTGTTATGAACATATCTTAAATACGTTTATTTTCCACATATCTTTGCCATTTATTGTCTTGCTTATAATAATGATAATAGTCATTTATGAATATCATTTTAGAGCACACATTTGAAATCGACAATCGGGCTCGATATATGGTTAAATTAAAATCAGTAGTCGAGGCTGTAATTTCTCCAGCTGTTACTCTCATGAGCGAGGCAGAAAATAATAGTTTTAACGTTCCAAAAAGCTGCTGTGTCGCAGCAACATTTTAGAAACTTGGTCAAACATTAAAACAAATCCAGAGTTACGTGTTTCTGTACTTCCTCTAACAAGAAAGGACAGTAACAGAAGATCTCTGTGGCTTCAGGCTTGATCGCTGTTCAAATGACAGCGTTGGTTTCCCCAAAAGTGGGCGGGGCTGTAAAGTGACGTAGATTTGACTCATCTATTATTCAAAACCATTCTATTTATTCTAACATAAATCACATGCCAGTTTTTTATCTTTTTATTTATTGATTTGTTTTTGCAGATGTTTCGTTTCCTACAGTTGATATCATTATGTCTTATATTCAATCAACACATCCGGCCTTGTTTATCCAGACTTTCCCTTCCATTCATCTATCTTTCCTTCTTACCGTATATTTACCCACATCCCTTTCAACCCTTCATCCCTCTTTCCCTACATCCCTCTGACCTTTCATCCCATCCTCCCTCCTTCCTACATCCCTTGATTCCTTCCTCCCTACATTCCTTTTACACCCCTCTTTCCCTAAATTCCTTTATCCCTTCCTATGCACATCCATTTGACCCTCATCTATCCCTATATCCCTTTATCCCTTTAAACGTTCATCCCTCCCTTCATCCTTTCAACCCTTCATCAGATATGAATGCAGCAGTACAGGTTAGCAGATTCACATATACAAGAACTCTTAAACTCTCAAATGTCTTCTGTATTCATGAAAACATAATAATGAACTTGTCTTAAAAACTGATACAGGTTGCATGTAAACTACAAATTGTGCAATGGTCACCTAAAATATTCTGCTGCTTAATTGAAGTACAGTAAGAAATATCGGTAACACTTGATTTTAAGGTGTACATATTCACCATTAACTAGTTGTTAATTAACATGAATATTAGCAGTATATTGACTGTTTATTAGTCAGTATAAAACACGTATTAATGCCTTATTCCACATGACCATATTCTCCCAGTACTAGGCCATTAGTTAAAAGTTTTAGTCCTTAATAACCCTCTAATTAGTGCTTATTTATTGTAAGTAAGGACGTTGTTGTGTTTGAGTTTGGGTCTTAAAATGCTCAATATGGGCCTAATAAGGCATTCTCTCTTAATAACACCGAACAAATATGGTCTATTCTTATGCAACAAGACATGAAACTATAAGTCTAGTTCATAACCAATAAGCTTGTAGTTTGACTCTAATATGTTAATGAAGAACTAGTTGATGATGAATATGTGTACCTTAATCTTAAGTGTTACCGAAATATATCTTGATCAACCCAACGTGTGTTTGAAATGAATGCATTAGTCGACAGCTTCCTATAGAGTTGCTAATCCTTTAAATTCATTATTAATGGCTAAATGTCAAAGGAAACTCCACCTGGTGTTTGCAGAAGGTGTGAATGAGGCCGGCATTGATGTAGTTGATGGAGATCCCGATCACCACAACAATCAGATTCTTGGCCACAGCTTTAGAGAAGGGATCTCGATACTGTAGAACCACCGTGACGTTGGCAGATGAGGTGTTCATTTCTTGAAACTGAACAGAAAGGAACACATTTAGTAAATAAAAAATAAGGAGAGATTTATAGTAAGGATTGGCCTGAACTGATAACAGCTCTCAGTCAAGGAGGCCGATTACTGATATTTGCAACACCAAAGCATGTTATAGTAAATATGAACAGTGAAAAGCAGAACACAAATCCCATCAAAAATGGTAAATGAAAAGCATTTGTATGAAAGTCAAAGTCATCCTTATTGTTAATCCTCTGCGTGTGTGATACAGAGAGGGAGTCTGAAATAATGTTTATCATCGTCCCAAAGAATAAAAATAAAACTATACAGCATACTATACAGTATGTACACAGAGGTATACGTAAAAAGGCACAACAGTAATACAAAAGATACACTTCTTAACCTACTTTTAAGCCCTTAGGGTTCCAATGTTACTCTTATTATAAATTGTTGTTAATACAATGCATTATAAATACATTTATAATATGTATGTCTAGTTCTTGAAGCCCATGAAAATGTAGTTTTTCAGTCATTATTCATTTATACTTCTACGTCAGAAAAAATGCTTTAATCTGGTTTGAACACTAAAGTGACGACAGATATTTATTTATTATTTATTTAACCATGTATGAAGCAACCAGACAGTAATGGACATTCAGAACTGATGGTTTTTTTTCACAAATATTCCTGAATAAAGCCACTCAACAACAACGACAGGGAGAAAAAGGTTCTAATTTATCAACGTCAACAAAATCAAAAATCAAATATAACTCTTGTTGCAAGCATTGAAATTTATACACAGTAAATTATAATGATATTATTATAATTGTTCACAGTATGTACACTTTAAAAACTATATACAATTATTATGTTAAAGATGAGTATAAAATCCAATAGGCAAGGAGCAGTAAATGTATTATCAATAAAAGGACCAGTTCCTTTCCAATCATCTGATTGATTTACTCAGTAACTCAAATAACTTGGCACAAAGACTGATACGATATGACAAAAAAACATTTATTTACTGCAACTAAATCTACATTTCACTTATAAATGCTTCATTTAAATTTGAATGAGTTGATACAACATTAATAGCCATAGCTGAAACCTCTAAAATCATACAATCAAGCATTAATTGGAAAGATGCATAAACATAAACCCTTTCTTTTCTCTTTCAATCATGAAAAACATGCATTCTGTCACCTCATCGACATGTACCACAAAAAGTCCCATTCATTTGTTTTCATTTAATCATAAAACATTTAGTATCACTGCTCTATTACATTACCTATTATTTATAATTATTGTTTCTAGGATAAGCTGAAAAATGATGTCTTTCAAACCATCAATGATTCAGTTTGTATAAGATTCACAATGAACAATCCTAAACAAGTGAAAAGACGTTAAAATCTGGTTTGTTTAAGTGAAGCCACACGTTTGTATTCTGAATACAGCTGTGAAAAGAGAGTGAAAGGCAGCTGGCACTAACCTGAGGCGATGCTTGTGGAGCTGGACACCAACAATATGGCAACTGGAAATCAGAAACTTTATATGTTGCCTTGTATTTGGGGCGTATTTTGGAGATGTTGTATTTTTTGTTAACCCTTTGATACACAAGCTATGCGAACCCCTTCAAAGGGACAACATGTGTAAAAAATTACCCGTATTGACTTACGATGTTATTTCATGCATGGCTGAGTGTTTCTTAGCTATATATGTTTTTATCAATTTATTTAATCATTTAATATTCCAAGTATTCATTTAAAATCTTGTTTTTGATCACCAAACATCATTATTTTCATTCTACCTTTCTTAATTTAGGAATAAAACAGTGTTTGTAGTTCTACATCAGGTTTGCATACATGGGTAAAAAATGACCCATGTATGCAAGTGTGATACAAATTATTTAAAAGAAATACTATAATAATAATTATGTTATAATCAGTGATTTTGACCAAACAATACATATTTGGTCTTTTCAGCCCACATCTTTCTATTGCCCCTGTAATGTGCTTTTGGAGGGGGGGCGTGCCCTCCATGCGCCTCTTCATACAGTGGTGCAGTGGATAGAGCCTTGGAGTTGGGATCAGGGAGCACGGGTTCAAACCCCACTGCAGTCAGCATGTCATTGTGTCCCTGAGACACTTCACCCCAAATTGCTCCTGTGGGGATTGTCCACAGTATTGAGTATGTGAGTCGCTTTGAATAAAAGCGTCTAACAAGTGACATGTAATTAATGTAATGTAATGTAGACACAAGTATTGGGCCACCTACACATTACACCTACAGGAGCTTTTATGACATCCCATTCCAAATTCTTAGCCATTAATATGAAGTTTGCAGCTATAACAGCTTTCACTCTTCTGTGAAGGCTTTCTACACGATGTTGGAATCTGTCTGTGGGAACGTTTGCCCTTTCATCCAGAAGAGCATTTGTGAGGTCAGAATCTGATGTTGGACGAGAGGCTGGCTCTGTGTTCTAGTTCCTCAAAAAGGTGTTCAATGGGTTGAGGTCAAGTGCTTCCTCACCAAGCTCATCCACCATGCCTTTATGGACCTTGCTTTGTGGGGCACAGTCATGCTGGAACAGAAAGGTTATTTGCACCACTCCATCCGACGCTTGGCATTGTGTTTGGTGATGTAAGGCTTGATGCAGCTGCTCGGCCATGAAAACCCATGAAGCTCCCCCAGTTTTGGTGCTGATATTAATTCCAGAGCTGACTCTGCAGTTATTGAGTCAGCAGAGCTTTGGCCACTTTTACACACTCTGCGCCCAGCTCCTTGCTGAAAAGCCGCCGTGCATTGCTCACACCACCCATGTAATCAGGGTGTTGTGCAGTAAAGACTGAGTAGGCATTGAGGGTGGCAACATCGAGCACATTGTGCCAGAGCACCATGGGCCACCTCTGTGTTCTTCGCTTTACAGGGGTAGGTGTGAACCATCTGATCCATTGTGTCCACTCCTGAATTAGTTTTGTTACAGTACTGGATCACTTCTGGTTCCTTGTTTACACTGTTGTCATCCACTGCTCTGTCATCATGCGTGGTGCTCAGGAGGACAACAGCTTTCCCCTTTTCCGGCACATAGCTCACCATGGTCATGTTGCCACTGAATCCAGAGTCTGTGCTATGCTCCTCCCTTAATTTGGATGGCCTCATGACAGGTGGTATGTCTGGCTTCTTGTTCTGGCAAACGGTCCCCACAACAGCCAGAGGGATTCTGGTGAAGAAGTTTTACATTGTGATGTTGCGATATATAATAATCATACACTAGTAGCATTTGGCCAGTTCCTCCTGTCTAATTTGACATAGATATGAACTCTCTTCCTCACTAGTAATGGATGACAAGGTCAGGTAATGTTCAAATATTATGTGATGTTATCTTTTACAAGATATCAAATATCTCCTTAAGTAAAAGAAGTGTAAAATAAGACTTACATGAATCAGTCGTGCAAAAGCAGCCTGTTGAGTTGTGACAAGTTTGGCATGTGAAAAGTTGTCCACGGTAAACATGTTCCTAACTGCAATCATTTACAAATAAAAGCTTCCTATCAAATTCCATAGTGAATACATGTTTGGTCCAATCACTGCTAAAATTATTATTTATAAAGAAATTATTATTATTATAGTATGTATTTTTTCATTTTTATCACACTTGCATACTTGTGCCCATGTATTCAAACCTGATGTAGAACTACAAAAACTGTTCTAGTTCCTACATTAAGAAAGGGAGAATGAAAATAATGATGTGTGGTGATCAAAAACAAGATATTTAATGAATACTTGGAATACTAAATGATTAAATAAATTGATTACCAAAGATATAGCTAAGAAACACTCACCCTTGCAAGAAATATTGTAGGTCAATACGGGTCATTTTTGATCAATGTTGTCCCTTAGAAGGGTAGTGATACAAAAATGTTTTTTATTCAAAAATTAAGAAAGGAAAAGTGAAAGTAAGACTTTTTGATGATCAAAAACAAGTTAATTGAGGCATACCTGGACTTTTGAATTGTTAAAGTAATTTGTTGCAAAGATATTTACAATTAAAACTAACTCGGGTCACTTTTGACCCATGTTGTGTATCCAAGGAGACTGCTTATTTAAACTAAATGCTACGATTTCACTGGCTGTTACAGTGTTGTATGGAAGCCTAAATTGGACCTCACAATCACGTTGCAATCCAAATTTGTATGTGGTATTCAAAGGTGGGAAGTAGTGGAGTACAAATACTTTGTTACTGTACTTAAGTACATTTTTCTGGTATCAGTACTTTACTCCACTACTTATTTTTCTAACGACTTTTTACTTTTGCTTCTTACATTTTGAACACAAATACCTGAACTTTCTACTTCTCACATTTTCCAAGCAGGCTGGTTCCTTTAGTCTGAATGTGTGTTTGGTGGCGTGATCATTATTATTTAGAGTCATTGCGTGCCTATTGATTTGAACACGATCCGTGTATCCATCATTTCCTGGTCTTCTCTAAAGAAGAGGGACCAATGAAAACGTTGTCATGTTGCCGTTGTTCAGCATGGAAACATTCATTAGCAAACAATGACATTATTGTTCTATTAATATAAAGGGAGGTCAGCAGTGGCGGCTGGTGGAAAATATCTTTGGTGGGGCTGTTGATATAGTGAGTAAAAAAAATTGTTTTGGGAGAAAAGACCCCTTAAATTGGGACTTCTGGTGATGTAATGGCCCCATAAAATCGTGGTTCTAAGGCCAGGAACAACCAGGCTGAGTCGGGCTGAGTATGCTAAACTAACTGCGGTCAAGCCAGCCTCCACTCGGAAAAACCTAGTCAAGTCAGCCCTCACGTGATATTGCAGTGCGCGAATATCCTATGCATTACGGTAGAGTAAAAAAAATCATCCCTCTGTGTTTAGATGAGAATAAAACAAAAACTGTCCATTATCAAAGACTCATTTCACTGCAGGGTGATAGCAGGACATCCCATGTCGTCACTCAGAAAAAATCAGGACATTCTGATGTACAGTTTCAAAATAAAATACCTTTGAAGTCTCATATATGAGCTATCATCCCTGTCCCCAAAGGTCTTTTATTTTGAAACTCTACATCAGAATGTCCTGATTTTTTCTGAGTGACTACATGGGATGTCCTGCTATCACCCTGCAGTGAAATGAGTCTTTGATAATGGACAGTTTTTGTTTTATTCTCATCTAAACACAGAGGGAGGATTTCTTTTTTACTCCACCGTAATGCATAGGATATTCGCGCACCGCAATATCACGTGAGGCTGGATGGCTTGACTAGGTTTTTCCGAGTGGAGGCTGGCTTGACCGCAGTCTAAACTAGAGAGAGAATCGCTGTCAAGGGGGCTACAACTACAACAAGATGAACATATTTGACCGTGATTTAATTGTAATACACGTTTCAAAATGATGCCGAAGTAACAACATACTGATACCGGATAGTAAAAACCATGAATTAAGGCTTTGACAAGTCTGCAGACAGACGGCAGGCGAAAAACCTTTTAAAATGCGTGTTTTCTAATGGAGATTTGGCTAAGCTAACGCAGTAACTGCTCCGACCGTCCACACTCACAACAACGGCCTATACCGACATAAATAAACCAGCGACTGTATTCGCCATGACACAGACAGTATGTGGTTTGTACTTGTTTAACTTTTGTCTAGTTTCTGAACAGATATGAAGAGCTGTGAGCTCTGAGTGCTAACAGCTAACGGCTGTGTTGTTTTTCTGGGGAGCTCATTGAAGATGACGTCACGGCTCCGCCTACACGAGTCTAAAAAACAACTCATGTCAACGCACGTAAGCAACGTGGGCGCCAACGTGAGCGCCCTCGTGACCAAAATATTTGACGGCGCTGATTGGCTGAAATTATGTTTCGGCGGCACAGTTTACTATTGAGACTTTTGCAACGTGCTGGTTGCTGCTGTTTGGCTCGGGGGCAGCGCCCCGTAATGATAAACTAATGCCAAGGGCAAGGCCAGGCAGGAAACATGTGACTTAACAGTAACTTTAGACATCGTAACACAATTTTAAACAAGATTTTATTGTAGATTATACATTTGACTGATACCAATTGTATGATATTTACCTTGTTAATTAAAAATTAAAAATATAAAATATATGTATTTTTGAAATATATATATATATTTTTTTAATTTAATATTTTTTTTTTTTTTTTTTTTTGTATGTGGGAAGAGGTGGGGCGGTGTCCCTAGCGCCCCTATGGGCCGGCCGCCACTGGAGGTCAGGTACTCTTTAAAACAGCTGCTAGTTATGGGTACTTTTTACTGAAGTACATTTCAAAGCCTCTTTACTTTTACTTGAGTAAAGAAGTTTAGTCAGTACTTCTACTTGACCTTTAGTGTATAAATGAAGTCTAAAAAAGGGGCTACTTATTGCTAACTGTCCAACACAGGTGCTTTTTCAGGTACCCCCTGAAAGTATTGTCTCGTATACCGTAGATAATCGGACTGATCGATCGTGGCAGGACCTGTACAATGATATAAAAAGCAAAGAGGATGTTTGTAGAGTTCTGAGGAAACCATTGCATCAGAACATCTCGAAGCTGCGGGGCTACATATGCCAACATGCAGAGAAGCAGCTGAAACCCATGGAGCAAGACTGTGTTTCTGGCTTTTTTAGCATCTTCGCTAGCTGTTTGTGCCGTGGAGAGAATTTGGAAGTAAGCGTAAAAGACAGTAGTCCAAACTATAACAAGCAACAATATATATGTGATATCTCTCTTTTCCAAGATGATGGGATTTGGGAAGGCAGTTTTTCTGATGCAGAAAATCTTTGACTGAAAGAAGTCCAGTGGCACTGTGGCCAAAGTGATGAAGAGATCAGGGAGACAAGACAACATGGTGGTCGTCCAGATCACACCAATCAGGATCAGAGTTCTCTTGATGGTACAGATCTGTGCGTGACGTAGAGGGAAACAAATGGCGATGTAACATTCAAGCGCCATGCAGGCCAGATTCAGAGGCGTGTTTTCAGTCATGATGAGAGCCATCAGGATGAAGGTGCAGCAGACAGAGGCGTTTATTTTGTAGATGGTGTAGCTGATGATGAACATGCAAAGGGAAAGAGTCACTTGGACCATGTCGTTGATCACCAGGTGAATGAAGAGGACGTACCGAGGATTCGTGTAGAAGATCTGGAGGGTGGGAAGAAGAGCAAAATGGAAGACAAGGTTTGAAAAAGATGAAAGTCTGGGGGTCAGCTTTATAATTAAACCAGGTGAATATACTTAAAAGTGAAATGGGTGATTATAAACAAAGTATTTTCCAATTTGTCATTTTCATTTGAAAGCTACCTAACCCCCTGATCCCACCGGAAGCGTCTGCGCTGCGGCTGCGGGTTTTTTAGCGATCGCGGCTACTCTAGTCAATGGGTGCTATTCCACCAGACCCGCTGCGCCGCGGCTCGAAGCGTCCCAGAAGCTCCTTGCCGCAAGGAATTTCTAAAATATAGGATGAATCCTATTTTTGACGCGGCGCAGCGCAGGCAGGAAGTGGAACGTTATCCGAAAAATATTGGTGATGTCGTTGGCTGTCCAGCCTCAGCTCAGCCACGAGGTGATGAAAATCACCTTGTTGTCTCCTTTGCTGGTTGAGGGGGTGCACCCAAAACCGGCTCCTTCTCCTCCCCCCACCCCCCGTAGTCTTTCAAGTAGGAGAATACATGCCAGCGTTCTCCTCCGGTTTACAGGCACTGTAAATTATATATATATAGAATAATTATGATGATGAATGCATATTTTTTTACCACTAAAATACAGCATCACATCTTTGATTCATGTCGTTTATAACTGGAATATACAATTATTATTAACTGTGTCTGTAGTCTACAACACGATAAAATAGGAAATAACAACAATAAACACGATTTAAACAGACACAAACATAAACCATTTAACTACGTAGCCTAACTACTTGTAGAAGTACAAATGTCCAGGAAATATTCCAAAATCAACAACAACTGCGAGGCTGCACACACGACGCTCCGCTTCCCCAACGTTGTGAAACGCACCTGGTGGGTTATGACCCAGGAGGAGGTTGCAGCGCAATCAGGGGTTACTTAGCTACTTGTATTCACATATCAAATACTGCAACTAAACTAGCACTGTGTGTAGTTTATAAATATTTGGCATACCACTGACAGCTTGTTGGCATAAAAATCTCTTTTGAGGATGACATTTTCTGGGGATGTCACTTGCTAGCTATCTAAATGCATCAATGGAAATATGGACAATAAAATGGCCGAGAGGTTATACTGTATGTTTCAACCCACTCTCTTCAGTCTGCGTACAAATGACACGACTTTACACATTGGAAATGCGTGCAATAGATACGCAGAAGTCCGGTTTTGCGTGCATATGATACGCCCACGTTACGTTTGTTATTATCTTAAATACGTTTATTTTCCACATATCTTTGCCATTTATTGTCTTGCTTATAATAATGATAATAGTCATTTATAAATATCATTTTAGAGCACACATTTGAAATCGACAATCGGGCTCGATATATGGTTAAATTAAAATCAGTAGTCGAGGCTGTAATTTCTCCAGCTGTTACTCTCATGAGCGAGGCAGAACATAATAGTTTTAACATGCCAAAAAGCTGCTGTGTCGTTTAGTGCACCTCAAACATTAAAACAAATCCAGAGTTACGTGTTTCTGAACTTCCTCTAAGAAGAAAGGACAGTAACAGAAGAGCTCTGTGGCTTCAGGCTCGATCGCGTTCAAATGACAGCGTTGGTTTCCCCAAAAGTGGGCGGGGCTGTAAAGTGACGTAGATTTGACTCTCATCTATTATTCAAAACCGTTCTATTTATTCTAACGTAAATTACATGCCAGTGTTTTATATTTTTATTTATTGATTTGTTTTTGCAGATGTTTCGTTTCCTACAGTTGATATCATTATGTCTTATATTCAATCAACACATCCGGCCTTGTTTATTCAGACTTTCCCTTCCATTCATCTATTTTTCCTTCTTACCGTATCTTTACCCACATCCCTTTCAACCCTTCATCCCTCTTTCCCTACATCCCTCTGACCTTTCATCCCATCCTCCCTCCTTCCTACATCCCTTGATTCCTTCCTCCCTACATTCCTTTTACACCCCTCTTTCCCTAAATTCCTTTATCCCTTCCTATGCACATCCATTTGACTCTCATCTATCCCTATATCCCTTTCAACCCTTCATCCCTCTCTCAGTTCACCCCTTTGACCCTTATGTCTTTATCCCTCCCTCCCTAAATCCCTTGATAAACCCCTATTACTTAACCCTGATCCCTCTTTTCCTAAATTCCTTCATCCCTTCCTATGCACATCCATTTGACCCTCATCTATCCCTATATCCCTTTAAACGTTCATCCCTCCCTTCATCCTTTCAACCCTTCATCAGATATGAATGCAGCAGTACAGGTTAGCGGATTCACATATACAAGAACTCTTAAACTCTCAAATGTCTTCTGTATTCATGAAAACATAATAATGAACTTGTCTTAGCAACTGATACAGGTTGCATGTAAACTACAAATTGTGCAATGGTCACCTAAAATATTCTGCTGCTTAATTGAAGTACAGTAAGAAATATCGGTAACACTTGATTTTAAGGTGTACATATTCACCATTAACTAATTGTTAATTAACATGAATATTAGCAGCATATTGTTGTTTATTAGTCATTATAAAACACGTATTAATGCCTTATTCTACTTGACCATATTCTCCCAGTACTAGGTCGTTAGTTAAGAGTTGTTGTCCTTAATAACCCTCTAATTAGTGCTTATTTATTGTAAGTAAGTACATTGTTGTGTTTGAGTTTGGGTCTTAAAATGCTCAATATGGGCCTAATAAGGCATTCTCTCTTAATAACACCTAACAAATATGGTCTATTCTTATGCAACAAAACATGAAACTATAAGTCTAGTTCATAACCAATAAGTTAGTAGTTTGACTCTAATATGTTAATGAAGAAC
Organism: Notothenia rossii; assembly: GCF_949606895.1. Classification (NCBI taxonomy): domain Eukaryota; kingdom Metazoa; phylum Chordata; class Actinopteri; order Perciformes; family Nototheniidae; genus Notothenia; species Notothenia rossii. The sequence continues at coordinate 89,221,291 of NC_136903.1, forward strand.
TAGTTGATGGTGAATATGTATAACTTAATCTAAAGTGTTACCGAAATATCTCTTGATCAACCCAACGTGTGCTTGAAATGAATGCATTAGTCGACAGCTTCCTATATAGTTGCTAATCCTTTAAATTCATTATTGATGGCTAAATGTCAAAGGAAACTCCACCTGGTGTTTGCAGAAGGTGTGAATGAGGCCGGCATTGATGTAGTTGATGGAGATCCCGATCACCACAACAATCAAATTCTTGGCCACAGCTTTAGAGAAGGGATCTCGATACTGTAGAACCACCGTGACGTTGGCAGATGAGGTGTTCATTTCTTGAAACTGAAAAGAAAGGAACACATTTAGTAAATAAAAAACAAGGAGACATTTGCAGAAAGGATTAGCTGCTGTGGTTTTCTTATAGCCAGAAGTGGGAAGTGGTGGAGTACAAATACTTTGTTACTGTACTTAAGTACATTTTTCTGGTATCAGTACTTTACTCCACGACTTTTTACTTTCTACTTCTTACATGTTGAACACAAATACCTGTACTTTCTACTTCTTACATGTTGAACACAAATACCTGTACTTTCTACTTCTTACATGTTGAACACAAATACCTGTACTTTCTACTTCTTACATGTTGAACTCAAATACCTGTACTTTCTACTTCTTACATGTTGAACACAAATACCTGAACTTTCTACTTCTCTCATTTTCCAAACAGAATGGTTCCTTTAGTCTGAATGTGTGTTTGGTGGCGTGATCATTATTATTTAGAGTCATTGCGTGCCTATTGATTTGAACACGATCCGTGTATCCATCATTTCCTGGTCTTCTCTAAAGAAGAGGGACCAATGAAAACATTGTCATGTTGCCGTTGTTCACCATGGAAACATTCATTAGCTAACAATGACATTATTGTTCTATTAATATAAAGGGAGGTCAGGTACTCTTTAAAACAGCTGCTAGTTATGGGTACTTTTTACTGAAGTACATTTCAAAGCCCTCTTTACTTTTACTTGAGTAAAGAAGTTTAGTCAGTACTTCTACTTTCACCAGAGTATTTTTTAAACACGAGTATCTGTACTTCTACTTGAGTAAAGGACGTGTGTACTTTTGCCCTCTCTGCTTACAGTATAGCATGTAAAGGGTTAGTGTTTGTATCAAAGTCAACTTTATTGTCAATCCTCTGTTTGAGTGATACAGAGATTGAAATGCTGTTTATCATGGTCCCAAAGGATAAAAATATACAGTATATGTATTTACTGTATATATATATCTATATATATATATATAGATATATATATATATATACATACACATAAAGGTATACATACAAAGGCACAGCAGTAGTACAAAATATAAACTTCTGAACCTACTTGTAATGCCCTTAGAGGGTTCCAAGGTTCTCTTATTATAAATTGTTATTAATATAATGCAATATAAATACATGTATTTATTTTTATAATTGTTCACAGAATGTACACTTTAAAAAATTTATACAATTATTATGTTGGAGATGAGTACAATATCCAAGAGGCTAGGAGCAGTAAATTAATTATCAATAAAAGGACCAGTTCCTTTCCAATCATCTGATTGATTTACTCAGTAACTCAAATAACTTTGCACAAAGACTGATACTATATGACAGGACAAAACATTTATTTACTGCGACTAAATCTACATTTCACTTATAAATGCTTAATTTAAATTTGAATGAGTTGATACAACATTAATAGCCATAGCTGGAACCTCTAAAATCATACAATCATGCATTAATTGGAAAGATGCATAAACATAAACCCCTTCTTTTCTCTTTCAATCATGAAAAACATGCATTCTGTCACCTCATCGAAATGTACCACAAAAAGTCCCATTAATTTGTTTTCATTGAATCAAAAAACGTTTAGTATCACTGCTCTATTACATTACCTATTATGTATAATTATTGTTTCTAGGATAAGCTGAAATATGATGTCTTTCAAACCATCAATGATTCAGTTTGTATAAGATTCACAATGAACAATCCTAAACAAGTGAAAAAGACGTTAAAATCAGGTTTGTTTAAGTGAAGCCACACGTTTGTATTCTGAATACAGCTGTGAAAAGAGAGTGAAGGCAGCTGGCACTAACCTGAGGCGATGCTTGTGGAGCTGGACACCAACAATATGGCAACTGGAAATCAGAAACTTTATATGTTGCCTTGTATTTGGGGCGTATTTTGGAGATGACGTATCTTTTGTTAAACTGCTATTTAAACAAACTACGATTTCACTGCCAGCTACAGTGTAGTCTTTAGGCCTAAATTGGACTTCACAATCACTTTACAATCCAAATGTGTATGTGGTATTCAGAGTTGGGAAGTAGTGGAGTACAAATACTTTTTCTGGTATCAGTACTTTACTCCACTACTTATTACTTCTTACATTTTCCAAAAAGGCTGGTTACTTTGGTTTGAATGTGTCCACTTGCTGTTCAAATAAATGTTGAAAGAAAAAGTAAATCTGTTCATATGGGTGTTGAGAGATGTATCCATAGATTTAGTCCCAAATGTTGCTCTCAAAGTGCAGATTGATGCATTTAACTTCAACATTTTAAAAGATCTTCCCGAGGGAGCATGCCCCCGGACCCCCCTAGAGGAGGTGAGGTCCACCACCTGCCCACACCCCCTGTTAAATTGTCTCACCCACATTGAGGATGCTTCCTACTCCCATGTTTTATTCCATGTGTGAAGTCAGGCAAATTGGGTCAATGATCTGTTAACATTAAAATCACTAAATATATGCTGTAACTATTTTGCTCTAGGCAACTCAAGGGCTCAGGTAATGTGATTACTATTTGAATAATGGTCCAAAATAACATAAAATGCAAAGGATGTTTTGTTAAGTAACATACTTTCCTCGCCGGCCGGCCGATACATGCCGCGCATTAAGTGGGCCTGTCTGTCAATTAATCCCCGGGCCACTTTTTCCCCCCAGTTCGCCCCTGAGGCCAGAGTATTTTTAAACACGAGTATCTGCACTTCTACTTGAGTAAAGGATGTGAGTACTTTTGCCATCTCTGGTGGTATTTGAGAGAAAGTGTAATGACTCTAATCCAGCTTCTATTTTCACTTAAGCTTCCTAAGTAAAGAACAAAGCAGTTTGGACCTACTGTTTAGGAGACAATATTGGAATGATTGATTTAAATGTTTTACGTTTATTATTTAGTACAGCTGAAGACAGTAAAGTAAGGAACTTAGCCTTAGCAGACATGCTACCAGCGTTGTCATTGTCCCATCTTAAGAAACATGTTTTTTTGTAAGACTTCCAAACCAGGAAGCGTTGATTTTGTTTTCATTATTCTTTGTTAAATCCTTGGAGCCCAACAACTGCAAAAGATATGCATTGTGCTCCCAGGAAATATGATCGTATTTGACAACGTTATGGTGAGAATATATGAGCAAGAATGAACAAATAACATGGCTGCCCTCACTTAGAAAGTCTTTACAAACAGTGGGACTTATTACCAGACTGTAACTCATGTTTCAATGCATCTTGATTAGCCTCAATGGGGACATCTTTCAGAGATCTAGGATTTAGAATCTCCATGTAAAGCATTCAGGTTGGAAATCCCAATGCTTACTTTGGGCTCTTACACAGCAGATACGTCTTCAGGTACTTCCTAAAGGACGTGTCTCGTATGCCATAGACTATTGGACTAATTGCTCTTGGCATGATCATAAGAACAATATAGAAAGCAAAAAGGCTGTCTGTACTATTCTCCGGGAACCTTTGTATCAGAGAATCTTGAAACTGGGGGGATACATAGTTTGTTATACAAAGCAGCACCTGAAACCCATGCAGAATGATTGTGTTTTTGGCCTTTTTAGCATTACTGCTAGCTGTTTTAGCAGTGGACAGGATTTTAAAATAGGTGAAAAAGATAACGAACCAAACCACGATCAGATACACAATATAGGTGATATTTCTCTTCTCCAAGATGATGGGATTTGGGAAGGTAGTTTTTCTGAGGCAGAAGATCTTTGACTGAAAGAAGTCCAGTGGCACTGTGGCCAAAGTGATGAAGAGATCAGGGAGACAAGACAACATGGTGGTCATCCAGATCAGACCAATCAGGATCAGAGTTCTCTTGATGGTACAGATCTGTGCGTGACGTAGAGGGAAACAAATGGCGATGTAACATTCAAGCGCCATGCAGGCCAGATTCAGAGGCGTGTTTTCAGTCATGATTAGAGCCATCAGGATGAAGGTGCAGCAGACAGAGGCGTTTATTTTGTAGATGGTGTAGCTGATGATGAACATGCAAAGGGAAAGAGTCACTTGGACCATGTCGTTGATCACCAGGTGAATGAAGAGGACGTACCGAGGATTCGTGTAGAAGATCTGGAGGGTGGGAAGAAGAGCAAAGACGGTTAGTTAATAGTTATAGGTCGGCTGAGTATAATTTATTTTAAAGGTCCCCTATTTTACTGTTTTTCATCAATATATCACAGGTCTCAGATATATACAGAACCTGTCTCTGATTGGCTGAAACACCAAACAGATCATTGCAGCATTACCCATAATCCCCTCTGTTTCAGCCCTGTTTCCAAAGTGCTGATTCTCTGTCTGTTACTTTAGATGAAAATAAGGAGCCCCTTACAAAGAACTCAATGGTGCTCTAGGAGGAGATTCAGGTGATAAGGGGGGGGGGGGGGGGGGGGGGGGGGGGGGTTTACCTTGGTTGCTGATTGGCTAATGGTTACTAAAGCCAAAACATCGTTATGACATCATAAAGTGGCCAAAATCTGATCAGCTCATTTTCAGACAGGTTTTTATAGAAATGGATCAAAAAGAGAGAGAATCTTTGTTCCTGAAACTTTCAGAGTCTCTTTCCACAGAGGGGACACATGTTGATGTAGAAGAGACATGAAGAAGAGGGGACACATGTTGATGTAGAAGAGACATGAAGAAGAGGGGACACATGTTTATTTAGAAGAGACATGGAGAAGAGGGGGACACATGTTGATGTAGAAGAGACATTGAGAAGAGGGGACACATGTTGATGTAGAAGAGACATGAGGAAGAGGGGACACATGTTTATTTAGAAGAGACATGGAGAAGAGGGGGACACATGTTGATGTAGAAGAGACATGGAGAAGAGGGGACACATGTTGATGTAGAAGAGACATGAGGAAGAGGGGACACATGTTGATGTAGAAGAGACATGAAGAAGAGGGGACACATGTTGATGTAGAAGAGACATGGAGAAGAGGGGACACATGTTGATGTAGAAGAGACATGAAGAAGAGGGGACACATGTTGATGTAGAGAGACATGGAGAAGAGGGGACACATGTTGATGTAGAAGAGACATGAAGAAGAGGGGACACATGTTGATGTAGAAGAGACATGGAGAAGAGGGGACACATGTTGATGTAGAAGAGACATGGAGAAGAGGGGACACATGTTGATGTAGAAGAGACATGAAGAAGAGGGGACACATGTTTATTTAGAAGAGACATGGAGAAGAGGGGGACACATGTTGAAAAGTGTTAAATCAGACTTTAGTTCCACCTGGAGTAAATCCACCAGCTACCCTGCAGTATACAAAGTCATTCAAACTAGCTGCACCTTTACCAGCTTTGAGAACACTTTCATGATCAATCATTATAAAACATATCATATCTATTATTCTGAAATGGACCAATCTGCACAACGACTACTTTTACTGTCTTTCACTATATTTTGATGAGAATACTTTTCTACTTTTACTTGAGGAACATTTTGAATGCAGGACTTTTACTGCAACAGAGTATTCCTACACTCTGGTACTTCTACTTTTACTCAAGAACAAGATCTGAGTACTTCTACTTTTACTCAAGTACAAGATCTGAGTACTTCTACTTTTACTCAAGTACATGATCTGAGTACTTCTAATTTTACTCAAGTACAAGATCTGAGTACTTCTACTTTTACTCAAGTACAAGATCTGAGTACTTCTACTTTTACTCAAGTACAAGATCTGAGTACTTCTACTTTTACTCAAGTACAAGATCTGAGTACTTCTACTTTTACTCAAGTACATGATCTGAGTACTTCTAATTTTACTCAAGTACAAGATCTGAGTACTTCTACTTTTACTCAAGTACAAGATCTGAGTACTTCTACTTTTACTCAAGTACAAGATCTGAATACTTCTACTTTTACTCAAGTACAAGATCTGAGTACTTCTACTTTTACTCAAGTACAAGATCTGAGTACTTCTACTTTTACTCAAGTACATGATCTGAATACTTCTACTTTTACTCAAGTACAAGATCTGAGTACTTCTACTTTTACTCAAGTACAAGATCTGAGTACTTCTACTTTTACTCAAGTACATGATCTGAGTACTTCTAATTTTACTCAAGTACAAGATCTGAGTACTTCTACTTTTACTCAAGTACAAGATCTGAGTACTTCTACTTTTACTCAAGTACAAGATCTGAGTACTTCTACTTTTACTCAAGTACAAGATCTGAGTACTTCTACTTTTACTCAAGTACATGATCTGAGTACTTCTAATTTTACTCAAGTACAAGATCTGAGTACTTCTACTTTTACTCAAGTACAAGATCTGAGTACTTCTACTTTTACTCAAGTACAAGATCTGAATACTTCTACTTTTACTCAAGTACAAGATCTGAGTACTTCTACTTTTACTCAAGTACAAGATCTGAGTACTTCTACTTTTACTCAAGTACATGATCTGAATACTTCTACTTTTACTCAAGTACAAGATCTGAGTACTTCTACTTTTACTCAAGTACAAGATCTGAGTACTTCTACTTTTACTCAAGTACATGATCTGAGTACTTCTAATTTTACTCAAGTACAAGATCTGAGTACTTCTACTTTTACTCAAGTACAAGATCTGAGTACTTCTACTTTTACTCAAGTACAAGATCTGAGTACTTCTCCTACCTATTCCATTGATACTGTTTTCCTGTAGTCAAAGTCTCACCTGGTGTTTGCAGAAGGTGTGAATGAGGCCCACATTGATGTAGTTGATGGAGATCCCGATCACCACCACGATCACATTCTTGGCCACAGCTTTAGAGAAGGAGTCTCGATACTGAATGACCATGGTCCCATTGGCAGAGGACACGCTCATCTCCACAGAGATACAGCTCTATCAAAGGAAAGGCATTGTAAATATTGACAGTAAATTCAAGATATTGCATCAATAGCTTGAATCGAATCTCATGAATCTACATTTCTACATTTCTGTTACAGTATGTATATTGCCTTGTCTTTTTATGCTTCTGCAACGCAAACATTTCCCAAATTGGGATCAATAAAGTACCTATCTATCCATCTATATATCTATCTACCTATTTATCTATCTATCTATCTATCTATCTATCTATCCATCTATCTATCCATCTATCCATCCATCTATCTATCCATCTATCCATCCATATATCTATCCATCTATCTATCTATCTATCCATCTATCTATCTATCCATCTATCTATCTATCTATCTATCTATCTATCTATCTATCTATCCATCTATCTATCTATCCATCTATATATCTATCTACCTATCTATCTATCTATCTATCTATCTATCTATACATCTATCTACCTATCCATCTATATATCTATCTATCTTTCTATCCATCTATATATCTATCTATCTATCTATCTATCTATCTATCTATCTATCTATCTATCTATCTATCTATATATCTATCTATCTATCTATCTATCTATCTATCTATCTATCTATCCATCTATCTATCTATCTAACTATCCATCTATCTATCAGTTCTCAGATTAAAGAGCAAAAGTTCCAACAAAAAAGTATAATTCCAAAGGCTGTTGTTTTAAGTTAAGACATAAATCTCTATTATACTCCATTCGAACATCACTTTAAATACAAACAATACAATGTGGGGCAATAAAAGATGGGTTGATATGAACTGCCCAATTTTCACAGTTGTGTTTTATATTCTTCTTCTATATCTGGAGGAATTATAAATATTCAAAATAAATAGTTTTGCTACAAAAACGTGTGAAGAGCATTCATTTCTGTCAAACAGTATCAGCTGAGGATCAGGGTGTAAACCTGGAAGATATCATACCTATTGTTTTATACATTTAAAGTGAATGCATTTAATTAATGAACAATTAGGGCCATAAATAAATTGACTCATTATGTGGTCTTATTTCTTTTTAAAGTGTCAAAAAAGCAAAGCTGATTGAGAATGTAAAAGTATAGCATCGTGTATATCCTGCATTTATCATCATTTGGTCATAGTTGCATTTGTTTGCTTTCAATGATTTGTGTAAAACAATTTTCATGTTTTGTCAAATGTGTTATCCATCTTATTATTGCTTCTTCTAGCAGACTTAGATTAGTGTTCAGTCTTGAGAACATAAATTAAAGTGTAAAATGTCCTGCAATAGAAAAAAGTGATATTAAACATGCAAAACACCACAAACTCGCCTCTGCAGGGAAAACTCTCAAGTATTCTGTCTGTATGTCGACATGGACAATGCCCTTCCTTCATATATGATCATACAGTTTATATTTCATAATAATACTGAAGTACTACACAGTTCAGAGAAACAATACTTCACTTTGAAACAGCTTAACATCTCTGTTGTTTCATTACTACCTGTGTAATGCATGCAGAAGACTTACCTCAGGACGCCAGCGTTATTGTCTTTAAGACTTTAAATGTAGTTTGGTTTGCAAACATCAACGGACAGAGTGTGAATGCATGTTTGGATATTGAGTGCATCCAATCAAAGTATTATAAAAATGTGCAAAAATGAACGTAAAAGTATGAATCTCTGTACAAAAAGCCTGATATCTTACTAAAATGGAGAGAGTCTCTGTCTGGACTTCGACTGCAAGCTCTTCAGATCTGCAGGACTTATTTATTAGATGTGCTTCAAATGGAGCGGGCCAGAAAGGAGGTGTTTCTGTAGACCAGGAAGTAAGCATCACAAGGACGGTGGATGCTTCTAAAAAAGGCCTAAGAACACATATTTTTAGATTAGCCTTTTGCTAGATCTTTAAACCCCACTTGTTGCCTTGATATTTTGTTGTTTGATTTGTTTTGTTTCAACCATTTTACTCTGCAGCACTTTGAGTTTTGTTTACTCAAATGAAAAGTGCGCTTATAAATAAAATGGATTCTTATTATTAAGAGCTCCCTGGACAAAAAGTCAATGGGATTTTTCCATTGGATTTAGAATATTTGAGAAAATAGTCTCTGTAGTAAACAAGCTTTTATGATACTTACACGTTTTGTTGAGCAGGATAATCTCCACACATTAACACCACTTTTATAATGATTGAGTGGAAGAGTCAATGCAATCTCCAGAAGTAAAAAGCTAACGTTAAGCTCAAGAAACTGCATACCAGTCACATGACTTACCGTCACCATCGCTAAGCTAAATGTTCGGCCTGATGGCGTTTAGTCGTCTCTTTTACACACTTCTTTAAGTGCTACTTTCATGGCAGATAGAGACTTCAGATATTCACCAGTGGGGTATTTGCTGACACATTTTATGTTGTATAACAAAATGTGAAAATCTCTTCAGCTTCTGTTAACCATCTCATTTACGGTCACCTAACCAGAAACTAAGGCCGTTTCTCAATCTCAAGGATACTGGCTTCCAAGCCAATATTTCAAGGATGCTACATCTCCAGCATACTTGGAATTCCACGAGGCCGCGTCCTTGGTTTGGGGGAAATTACGAGGCTGCACATGGGTAGACTTCGCGTCCTTAAAATCCCCACAATGCTTTGCGCACGGACCAATTTCAAAAACCGTTGCGGAGAATGGCTGAACCGACGCAGCACACATTTAAATGTAAGTATGTAGTGGCGTAGAACATGTATTGGTAAATTTGTTACATTTGTTTGTTATCACCAAAAATGTGTTCCGTGAAAGTAAAGCAAGTTCATAATTAGATAGACATCGTGAGGTATTTATTTTTGTTACAGTTTATGTTGAAACCGTTAGAGAGAGTGGCACACTTGTTAGCCTGTTCCATTCTTCTTCGTTTTCCGAAGACGTGGCTTGGAAGCATACTTGCTTCGGTTCTGGAGGAAGTGACTTGGAAGTACGCGACTACCAAGCCAGCATCCTCGAGATTGAGAAACGGCCTAAGTTAGAAAAACATTGACTTCCAGACGAGGGAGCAGGAAGTGCTAAAATGCTGGCTCAGTTCCCGGGTAGGGGGCTCTATTAAGTGTAACACCAACAAACTGCATTCTGGGTACATTTTGTTCTCCATCACTTCAGTCAAAGATGTTCTATCAGCAAAGATAGCACCGATTATATGAATTGTTACACACTTTTTGTATCCTTAAGGTGCGTAGTCTAATCAATGCACTATTATTTGATTTGGCTAAAGTTGGATGTTTACACAGCTAACAAACATGTTTATCATTACTAATATAATTTAGCGGAGACGTTTGGGAATGTAAGTTAATGTTAGCTTAACATTTTGACACAGCTTTGCTAATGTTTGCAGGCCGAACATCAGCCCATTGTCGATAACAATACTGTCATTCTAGTGAATCTAGTCCATACTGAACCCTGAGTTGCTCCTGATGGCCAACGGTGTGTGAGTGTGTGTGAGTTAGGTCTGAATGGGTGAATCACTCGTAGTATGTCAAGCACTTTAAGTGGTTCTAAAGTAAAGTGCTATATAAGTACATTTATAGCAGCTGTGTGCTTTGTGAGAAAATGCTATTCAGTCTAAATTCACACCCTGCTTGAGTGTACAGTGTAAGTGATGGCAGAAAAAATATCACAAGTCATTTTCTCAACAACCTCTAAGTCATTTCATTTGAGGTTGGTTTGTGTTTTTGTAATTGTTTTGTAGTTTTGCTGCGTGGTTCATTTTGGAGGTTTAAGATCATACGTTTGGGTAAGGCCAGATAGCGTATCGAACAGTAATATAATATATAATCGACTTCATGATTTATGAATGTTTTGAGAACGATTCTCAATATGTTCGGATACTAACTCATTTCTCCAAGATATTTTAGTTAGAATTTTGAGAACATTTATATTTGTTCTGGTATACTAAGTCATTATTTTGAGAAAGGTCCTCATGTCTTCATCACTTTGGCAGAAATGTGCTTCCATATCTAAGTGATATTTTCCTTTTATCTGTGGTTACATATATTACAGCTTCAGCTTGTTCCTCAAAATTAAAGAAATTTGGCCATGTTGTCTAACAGAGAGATTCTGATTATGCTTCTGGAAGGAATACCCTACGTTGACATATTTAGTTTCTAAATCCCTCAGTGTCTTCTTGAACTTTTTACTTTGTTCTTCTTTCTTTTGTCACTTCTCCTGTGAGTAAACTTCCTGTGAGCTTTTCCACAGGAAGACTTCTGGGTCCTGCTGACATTTGCTCAGCTCCTCTGTGTAATGGGTGTAACTTTAAAGGTCAAATACACAGCTCGTTAAGCTCGTTATGCATCAGAGGGAGCTATTAGCCACGTCTTCTGAGAGTGCTTCTAATCTAAAAAAGATTGGCCTTTTGAGTAACTTAAAAACAAGTCGAAGCACCCTCTATGGAAAGCAGTGATTAAGTTCACTGACCTTAACAAGGATAGTCAAAAACAAAAAAGGTATTCTCTGTGGACAAACATGCCCTTTATCCACCGGTGATCCATAACAACCATATCTATGTTTTCCACGTCTGACTTGTTTACTGTGAAGCTAATTAACGGAAACAGAAAGTTTGTTTGTCATGATTAAAACTTTCCTGTAAAGTTTGTTCATCACACCACAAGAAAAGTTTATTTTTCAAAGGAGCAATATTCTGCACATCTTCAGGTTCATAAAGATATGTCTGTTGGTTTCCATGGAAAAAAAGATACTTCACCAAGGTCTCTTTGTGTCATCCCAACAAGAAAACGGATTAAAAAAATTAAAATAAATGGTCAGAAAGACTCAAATAATCTGTTAATTTATCAACAATTAATTGAAAATGGCTTAATTTCCTTCACGAGGGAAACCCCACTCGAAACAAGCTCAACGTTTTGCTTAAAAGTGGCCCTATGTCCAGCTGTATATCAGTATGTAGTGTCTCTACTTTAAAGAGTCCTCTCCTGCTGATGTTCAGGTGTATATCAGTATGTAGTGTCTCTACTTTAAAGAGTCCTCTCCTGCTGATGTCCAGCTGTATATCAGTATGTAGTGTCTCTACTTTAAAGAGTCCTCTCCTGCTGATGTTCAGGTGTATATCAGTATGTAGTGTCTCTACTTTAAAGAGTCCTCTCCTGCTGATGTTCAGGTGTATATCAGTATGTAGTGTCTCTACTTTAAAGAGTCCTCTCCTGCTGATGTTCAGGTGTATATCAGTATGTAGTGTCTCTACTTTAAAGAGTCCTCTCCTGCTGATGTCCAGGTCTATATCAATATGTAGCGTCTCTACTTTAAAGAGTCCTCTCCTGATGATGTTCAGGTGTATATCAGTATGTAGTGTCTCTACTTTAAAGAGTCCTCTCCTGCTGATGTTCAGGTGTATATCAGTGTGTAGTGTCTCTACTTTAAAGAGTCCTCTCCTGATGATGTTCAGGTGTATATCAGTATGTAGTGTCTACTTTAAAGAGTCCTCTCCTGCTGATGTTCAGGTGTATATCAGTATGTAGTGTCTCTACTTTAAAGAGTCCTCTCCTGCTGATGTTCAGGTGTATATCAGTATGTAGTGTCTCTACTTTAAAGAGTCCTCTCCTGATGATGTTCAGGTGTATATCAGTATGTAGTGTCTCTACTTTAAAGAGTCCTCTCCTGCTGATGTTCAGGTGTATATCAGTATGTAGTGTCTCTACTTTAAAGAGTCCTCTCCTGCTGATGTCCAGGTCTATATCAATATGTAGCGTCTCTACTTTAAAGAGTCCTCTCCTGCTGATGTTCAGGTGTATATCAGTATGTAGTGTCTCTACTTTAAAGAGTCCTCTCCTGCTGATGTTCAGGTGTATATCAGTATGTAGTGTCTCTACTGGGACATGTCTCCATGCTTTAATGTTCAAAAAGCTCTTCTCATACTGCCTGTGCTGCAGCACCTCTTTTCACCCTCTGTCTGAAACCAGAGCCCAGTCTGCTATGATTGGTTACCTGGCCGGCTCTGTTGTGATTGGTCAAACGCTTAGAGATGTCCCGCCCCTTAGCCTTTCATGTACAATGTGTTGGAGCACTAGCCAAACGAAGCGCGAGTGTTACATAGTGATGTCACAATTTTCATGTAGTAAAAGGAGTTCAATGGAGGCGTTCCAGCGTCACGTTTGGAGGGAACAAAGCCTTGTCAGACCAACATGCACTAAAACCTATAGAACACACTACAGGAAATGGAAAACCCAGAAAATCTGAATAGGGCTTCTTTAATTCAACGTCAAATAACAACTCTTGTTATTTTACTTAAAATATGTCATTAGCTATCTACGTGTTTCATGTTTCTGGTATTACCTCATGTTGTGTTTGAGGTAAAGAACATGACTAAACAAATGTAGCTGGCTTTTATTCTTTGCTCTTCATCGTTGTAATATCTGCCAAACAAATCCTCAACACAGTGATGGAAACTTCTGAAGCAATGGAGACTCAGACAGACACGAGGAGAGCAGGAACTTTGATGGCAAACACTGATGGTTTATATGGAGCTTGTGCTGCAGATCTCTACCCCAGACCCGTGTGTTTAGCCAGTTCTGAGAGAATAATCAACACATAACAAGATAAAGCACTATAATAACACCTCAGATTTGTATATATATATATATATATCTACACTGTAGCTATGTACACATGACAATAAAAGCCTTGAAACTTGAATCTAGGGAGTCAAAACACTGAGAGAACAGCCCAAGGTTGAGGCCTGTGACAATGAGGGGAGTACAAACTGATAAACTGGGTCAAAGTTAAGGAACATATTTCCCCAACAACAACCACAAAACAAACGTATAATATCTAATACAGATAAGTTGTGTTCAACATGTCTTGCATCATTCTGCTGAGAAGCCAAAGGTCTCCGTCAGTAATGAAGCTGGTCCCTGAGGATCTGCTCTTTAAAACAACCCCTCAGGGAATCAGCTGTTCCTCTCAGAGTTCACATCACGCCTGTTCACCTTCACACAAACAAGACTGCCTGAAACCCTCTGAGATCAGACTGCAGTCATCAGGGAACTCTTCTAATGTCACATGGAGTTGTGAGGAATCATCAACATTGAAGTGTGACGTAAGAAAAGTTTAGTGGAAGTGTTTTGAGTCATCTGTTTTAATCGAGATCAAAGTTCCAGATTCTCTATTTTAAATAAAACAACATGAAAAACATCATTCAAAATAGATAAATTAAGTTAATAATTGTTGCCTACTACACAATACAACACTACGAAATGTGTAAAAATAGGTATGTCGTTTATTAAAGTTAATTGTGATAAGTGGACAAGGTTGCGTAATTGCGATTATTGAGTAACAAATGTGGGGTACTTCACAGTTTATACAGCGAAGTGTAGAACTATTACACATTATATTTGAGTATATATTAAATTATTTTTCAAAGACGGACCTTCCAGTGACATAAAGTCATTATGAATGTTTTATCTCCTGTATTAGTGATATTTGTTACTTAATGGAGAATATTAGACAAGATACTAATAATACTTAATTGTGCTTACATCCCACTTATAAACCCAGCTCAGTGAACCACTCAATTACTCTGGGATACTGTTTTGAAATTAACCAAAATTAAAAAAACAAAAAAATAAGAGGACTCTTTAAAGTAGAGACACTACATACTGATATACACCTGAACATCAGCAGGAGAGGACTCTTTAAAGTAGAGACACTACATACTGATATACACCTGAACATCAGCAGGAGAGGACTCTTTAAAGTAGAGACACTAGATACTGATATACACCTGAACATCAGCAGGAGAGGACTCTTTAAAGTAGAGACACTACATACTGATATACACCTGAACATAAGCAGGAGAGGACTCTTTAAAGTAGAGACACTACATACTGATATACACCTGAACATCAGCAGGAGAGGACTCTTTAAAGTAGAGACACTACATACTGATATACACCTGAACATCAGCTGGAGAGGACTCTTTAAAGTAGAGACACTACATACTGATATACAACTGAACATCAGCAGGAGAGGACTCTTTAAAATAGAGACACTACATACTGATATACACCTGAACATGAGCAGGAGAGGACTCTTTAAAGTAGAGACACTACATACTGATATACACCTGAACATCAACAGGAGAGGACTCTTTAAAGTAGAGACACTACATACTGATATACACCTGAACATCAGCAGGAGAGGACTCTTTAAAGTAGAGACACTACATACTGATATACAACTGAACATCAGCAGGAGAGGACTCTTTAAAGTAGAGACACAACATACTGATATACACCTCAACATCAGCAGGAGAGGACTCTTTAAAGTAGAGACACTACATACTGATATACACCTGAACATCAGCAGGAGAGGACTCTTTAAAATAGAGACACTACATACTGATATACACCTGAACATCAACAGGAGAGGACTCTTTAAAGTAGAGACACTACATACTGATATACACCTGAACATCAGCAGGAGAGGACTCTTTAAAGTAGAGACACTACATACTGATATACACCTGAACATCAGCAGGAGAGGACTCTTTAAAGTAGAGACACTACATACTGATATACACCTGAACATCAGCAGGAGAGGACTCTTTAAAGTAGAGACACTACATACTGATATACACCTGAACATCAGCAGGAGAGGACTCTTTAAAGTAGAGACACTACATACTGATATACACCTGAACATCAGCATGAGAGGACTCTTTAAAGTAGAGACACTACATACTGATATACACCTGAACATCAGCAGGAGAGGACTCTTTAAAGTAGAGACACTACATACTGATATGCACCTGAGCATCAGCAGGAGAGGACTCTTTAAAGTAGAGACACTACATACTGATATACACCTGAACATCAGCAGGAGAGGACTCTTTAAAGTAGAGACACTACATACTGATATGCACCTGAGCATCAGCAGGAGAGGACTCTTTAAAGTAGAGACACTACATACTGATATGCACCTGAGCATCAGCAGGAGAGGACTCTTTAAGAAAATAAATCATGCATTTTGGACAGTTTCCCTTTATTTTGTATAGTCTGTTCTTTTACTAAACAGTAAGTTATTCATCTCAAGTCTGAACGAAATACTGAAGATTAGGTGCAGATAAAAAAAGACATATACAAATCAAATCAAATACAAAGATGCGTAGCTTTCACTTTATGTTGGTGTTTTTCCTGTGTTTTATTTTGCAGTGTCACGATCTGTCAGTTTCCTGTTTTATTTTGAAAGGTGTTCACCCCCTGTCTTTTGTCTGGGGTTACTTCCTTTCTCTGTGTTTCCCTCCTGTTTGATTATTTGATTGTTTTCACCTGGTTCTCCTGTAGTTTTCCTGTCCTTCCCACCTGTGTTATTATCGAGACATATTATAAGGAATCATTCTGTAAACTTTCATTGTTATGCGGATGATACTCAACTATATTTATCAATCAAGCCTGATGAAATTAATCATCTAAATAAAATTCAAGACTGCCTCAAGGACTTAAAAACGTGGATGACCTTACATTTTTTGATGTTAAACACGACCAAAACTGAAGTTATTGTACTTGGCCCGAAGAATTTACGAAACAAATTATCTAAAGATATATTAACTATGGATGGCATTAATTTGGCCTCCAGTGAGACTGTAAGGAATCTTGGTGTTATATTTGATCAGGATTTATCCTTTAACGCCCACATAAAATCAATTTCAAGGACCGCCTACTTCCATCTACGTAACATTGCAAAAATCAGGCATATCTTGCCTCAAAACAATGCAGAGAAACTAGTCCATGCATTTGTTACTTCAAGGCTGGATTATTGTAACTCCTTATTATCAGGGTGTACCAAGAAGTCAGTCAAGTCGCTTCAGCTGATTCAAAATGCTGCAGCTCGTGTACTAACCAGAGTTAGGAAAAGGGACCACATTACTCCTGTTCTGGCTGCCTTACACTGGCTCCCTATAGAACACAGGATAGAATTTTTTTTAAGAGTGCGCTTAAGACCTTCCTTTTTGATAAAGCTTATAGTTAGGGCTGATTAGATTCAGCTTCAGATTCAGATACTTCTTCCTTCTCTCTGTCCACTTCTTTATGTCTCTTCTACGTCAACATGTGTCCCCTCTTCTTCATGTCTCTTCTACATCAACATGTGTCCCCTCTTCTTCATGTCTCTTCTACATCACCATGTGTCCCCTCTTCTTCATGTCTCTTCTACATCAACATGTGTCCCCTCTTCTTCATGTCTCTTCTACATCAACATGTGTCCCCTCTTCTTCATGTCTCTTCTACATCAACATGTGTCCCCTCTTCTTCATGTCTCTTCTACATCAACGTGTGTCCCCTCTTCTCCATGTCTCTTCTACATCAACATGTGTCCCCTCTTCTTCATGTCTCTTCTACATCAACATGTGTCCCCTCTTCTTCATGTCTCTTCTACATCAACATGTGTCCCCTCTTCTTCATGTCTCTTCTACATCAACATGTGTCCCCACTTCTTCATGTCTCTTCTACATCAACATGTGTCCCCTCTTCTTCATGTCTCTTCTACATCAACATGTGTCCCCTCTTCTTCATGTCTCTTCTACATCAACATGTGTTCCCTCTTCTCCATGTCTCTTCTACATCAACATGTGTCCCCTCTTCTTCATGTCTTTTCTACATCAACATGTGTCCCCTCTTCTTCATGTCTCTTCTACATCAACATGTGTCCCCTCTTCTTCATGTCTCTTCTACATCAACATGTGTCCCCTCTTCTCCATGTCTCTTCTACATCAACATGTGTCCCCTCTGTGGAAAGAGACTCTGAAAGTTTCAGGAACAAAGATTCTCTCTCTTTTTGATCAATTTCTATAAAAACCTGTCTGAAAATGAGCTGATCAGATTTTGGCCACTTTATGATGTCATAACGATGTTTTGTCTTGTGTAACCATTAGCCAATCACCAACCAAGGTAACCCCCCCCCCCCCACCTTATCACCTGAATCTCCTCCTAGAGCACCATTGAGTTATTTTTAACCAAATGTCTCTCAGAGGGGCGTGGGGAGGGGCTCCTTATTTTCATCTAAAGTAACAGACAGAGAATCAGCACTTTGGAAACAGGGCTGAAACAGAGGGGATTATGGGTAATGCTGCAATGATCTGTTTGGTGTTTGGAGCCAAACACTTCAGAGACATGTTTTGTATATATCTGAGACCTATAATATATTGATGAAAAACAGGGGGACTTCCAGTTGGACGAACATGCCTGACAACAGACTATAAAACCTTGTTCTATATTCGGTAAATAAATAAATAAATGAATTATAATTATTATTAAATGAATTTCTAAAACTTAAATCCAAAATGAAGAACACCTCATTTCCCCAAAATAACGACACATGACTCCGAAGGAAACGGTTCACTCTTTTATTGCCGTCCGTGCCGTAATACAGAGATTCATCAGAAAAATACAAAAATGTTAAAGCTATAAGAAAATATACAAAAACATACAAGCATTCAAATATATAGGGGTATACATTTATGGTGGTCTTTTTTGTATTTATTTATATGTTAGTCATTTACAGACAGTACCCTGTGAGGCCTCTTGGTGAGATGAAGACAGATACAATGAACATTAGGGTCAAAGAGAAGATAGAAAAATGTACAAGAACCACTTTTTTAATGATGGAAAATACTCAGATGTGTTTAGGGCACTCGAAGACAAAATCTAGAAAGTGCAGAGTGCAGAAAAAAGTGGATTTTCAAAAATGTATTTTGAGTAAAACACTGATTTCTGTTTTATCTGTTTCATCACATTTTAACAGCTTTAGTGATACTTCTCATTTCTTCCCTTTAGACCTGCGATCAAAGTGAGTTTAAAACAAGTCATGATTTTGTATAAAAGTGGCCAATTTAAATATTGGGAGTGGTAACAACTGTTTTTACCTCAATGTGCTATCCTGCTGTGGTCGAAGAACTGCTATAAATACAACATATTTAACAAAGCGTACAAAACAGATCAAGTATACACAGTAACAGATGAAGGGTGTGTGTGTGTGTGTGTGTGTGTGTGTGTGTGTGTGTGTGTGTGTGTGTGTGTGTGTGTGTGTGTGTGTGTGTGTGTGTGTGTGTGTGTGTGTGTGTGTGTGTGTGTGTGTGTGTGTGTGTGTGTGTGTGTGTGTGTGTGTGTGTGTGTGTGAGGCCAATAGGGCTGCACAATTAGTCAACATTTTCTTGGAAATTGCAAAATGGACTAGTGCAATATCCAAATCGAACAATAATATAACTGTATTATCCTAACTGTAGGAACACACACACACACACACACACACACACACACACACACACACACACACACACACACACACACACACACACACACACACACACACACACACACACACACACACACACACACACACACACACACACACACACACACAGTTGAGCAGATGTCTCAGGGATTCCTTGGAAGTGTAAACTCTTGTGTTTCACAGCTGTAGCTTTAGAGCGGACGAGTTGTTATATTTTAAGACGTACAAATGAGTTCATTTACAGACAAGAAATATGATTCTATATCACAAGCTTTCAGACAGACGTCTTCCTCGAGAAGAGCGCTGAAGGCCACAGAGGCTTTGAGAGAAAAGGCCCTTTGGTTTTGTCCATTGATGTAAAGAGCTCCTCCTCTTCCTCCTCGTCCTCCTCTTCCTCCTCTTCACGCTGTGGTTCTCCTGTTCTCTCTGGGTGATGAAGATGAGATCACTTCTTGGAGAGGAGCTGGTTCTCCAGCTGCTCCAGACGGGCCGTCATGGCGGACAGTGGACAGAGGGTTAGGGAAACATAATCACATGGAGCACAAAGTGCATCACTCACCTGATCAATCCTGATCTTTTTCTGTTGTGATTCGCTTATTCTGAATGTAGAAACATGAGTTTATATTCTGAACAAAGCCTATCTTATTAATTAAATAAGCCAATAAAGTGTTGACGAATATATATGCAAATGGATGGTATATTTGCATTACTCTTAAGCAGCAACAAATATATAATAATCCAATAACTTTGTGGTAACATTTAGTAATTCACTAGTCTTTTGGCAGATGAAAAAATAAGGGGAGGTTGTTCACCAAATTTGACTAAAATCTCTGGATGTGAGATTTTATATAAATATAGGGGGGGGCAGCAGTGGCTCAGTCTGTTGGACTTGGGACTGAAGGGTCGCCGGTTTGAGTCCCGATCGAAAAAAATAAAAATAAAAATTCTATGTTGACTGATAGCTGGAAAAAAGCTCTTGAGCAAGGCATCGAACCCTTCACTGCTCCCTGGCCCTCTCCAGATGCATGTGTATTCTACCTGTGTTCTGTATAGTGTGTATAAGTGTGTGTGTGTGTGTGTGTGTGTATAACTGTGTGTGTGTGCGTGTGTTAAAAATATATATATAAGCCAGCGTGAAAACTGAAATAAATATTTGTTGTGTTTTGTTCTCCAGGCGTTTCTATGGAGATGTTTTATCCGTTAGTTTTAAAGGATATGTTTCTGAGTGAGCTGCTCCAGGCTGCTCATGGTCGCCTGCTGGAACTCCACCAGACTCTCACAGGCACAGGGGTCCTTCACCTCGATCTCCCCCTGACTCTCCGCTGCACACACACACACACACACACACACACACACACACACACACACACACACACACACACACACACACACACACACACACACACACACACACACACACACACAGCTTTAGTCATTTGATTCTTATATATTGTACATCTTTTTAATTGAGTTTTAATGTATTTAATGCCGGTTTGATTTTAATCAGATATATATTACAGTGGGTTTTTATTCTAGCTATTAATACGTGACACGTTTTTATTTAATGAATGATTACATTATTTCATTTCATACATATAAACAGTATTTATATATTGTTTCCTGCAGTTGTATATTTCAGTCAGCAGAGGGAGCCACACAACAGGAAATCATTACAGCGACATGTGGCTCTCATCCTCTACTTTGTACTTTATGATGGACAAGATCATAATAACCATTTTAACATTTGTGTATTTTACTTTATTTATGAGATTTTAATTAAGTAAAATAATGTTATACATCATTTAACTTTAAAAAACAAAGTTCAATGATCACATATTAAACAAAGAATAATACATTTCTGTTATTTTACACATCAAACCAATTCAATAAATCCTAATAATGAAATACTTTTGCATAAAAATAACAAATATCCTTATCTATTCAATTCAATAGCGTTAATATATTTAAGGAAAATAAACTATATGTATCTGCCGTGCACAAAAGTGAATTATTATACTTCAATTTAGTGATTTTCTATTCCACAATATTATCTTTTTAGGACAATAAAGAACTTTATGGGGGCTTTTTTTCTAGTTTGACACAAAACTCATGAAACTGCAATGAAGTGGTGATGAACCCTGGAAACTCCTGCCTAGTATTGTGTGTTTCAGCTCCTGTAAGTTGTTATTGTTATCCTGCATGTTGTACCCAAGGTTTCAGTAAATCCCAGATCTTCTAACCTGGGCAGATGTTGAGTTTGAGGTTCTCTGCGATGGTGCTGATGGCGGAGAAATCGGTCGTGTAGTAGAAATGTTTCTCCGTCGGTTCAGACGCGATTTCACGCAGCTCGTCTTCCACCGCTTTACCAACGCCCACCGCGTACATGGTGATACCTGCAGACACACACACACACACACACACACACACACACACACACACACACACACACACACACACACAC
The DNA here is from genome assembly GCF_949606895.1 of Notothenia rossii. Lineage (NCBI taxonomy): Eukaryota > Metazoa > Chordata > Actinopteri > Perciformes > Nototheniidae > Notothenia > Notothenia rossii. Next base: position 89,243,158 of record NC_136903.1, read on the forward strand.
ACACTCAATTTAATGTAAACATTTGAATGTGCAGGACCTTTGAATAGGAATGTACCTTTTAAATTAAAACTGTAAATGTGGGCAAATCGTTAAACTAGGGGTCATATAGTTTTGTATCACACGGTGAGTTTATATATCGTGAGCAAATATATAGTTTTGTCTGTTCAATTAGGAAATGGTTTTATAAACAGTATCACTAGTATCAGTAACAATATGAATGAAACAACAATTAATGAAAACACTCAAATCAAAAGTAAAATAAAGCTAAAATATTAAGTGTTACAGGTTTTAAAGTAACAGATAAAAACCAACCGGACTCGAGTCAGGGCAAAATACAAATCACAGAAATGTTAGTTTTTGTTGTAAAAATGCATTAAATTACACAAATGTATATATTTTTTGTTCCTATGTATTCTTCTTTCTGTGTTTATTTGCGCCACATAAAAAACACCACAAACTGATTCTGATTTTTGGTGTTAACATGTAGTTTAATCACAAATGTATAGTTTTTTTTTTTATTTAAAGGTCCCCTATGATACTGTTTTTCATCAATATATCACAGGTCTCAGATATATACAGAGCCTGTCTCTGATTGGCTCCAAACACCAAGCAGATCATTGCAGCATTACCCATAATCCCCTCTGTTTCAGCCCTGTTTCCAAAGTGCTGATTCTCTGTCTGTTACTTTAGATGAAAATAAGGAGCCCCTCCCCACGCCCCTCTCAGAGACATTTGGTTACAGAGAACTCAATGGAGCTCTAGGAGGAGATTCAGGTGATAAGGTGGTGGTGGGGGGGGGGGGGTACCTTGATTGCTGATTGGCTAATGGTTACACAAGACAAAACATTGTGATGACGTCATCAAGTGGCCAAAATCTGATCAGCTCATTTTCAAACAGGTTTTTATAGAAATGGATCAAAAAGAGAGAGAATCTTTGTTCCTGAAACTTTCAGAGTCTCTTTCCACAGAGGGGACACATGTTGATGTAGAAGAGACATGAAGAAGAGGGGACACATGTTGATGTAGAAGAGACATGAAGAAGAGGGGACACATGTTGATGTAGAAGAGACATGGAGAAGAGGGGACACATGTTGATGTAGAAGAGACATGGAGAAGAGAGGACACATGTTGATGTAGAAGAGACATGAAGAAGAGGGGACACATGTTGATGTAGAAGAGACATGAAGAAGAGGGGACACATGTTGATGTAGAAGAGACATGAAGAAGAGGGGACACATGTTGATGTAGAAGAGACATGAGGAAGAAGGGACACATGTTGATGTAGAAGAGACATGAAGAAGAGGGGACACATGTTGATGTAGAAGAGACATGAAGAAGAGGGGACACATGTTGATGTAGAAGTGACATGGAGAAGAGGGGACACATGTTGATGTAGAAGAGACATGAGGAAGAGGGGACACATGTTGATGTAGAAGAGACATGAAGAAGAGGGGACACATGTTGATGTAGAAGAGACATGAAGAAGAGGGGACACATGTTGATGTAAAAGAGACATGGAGAAGAGGGGACACATGTTGATGTAGAAGAGACATGGAGAAGAGGGGACACATGTTGATGTAGAAGAGACATGAAGAAGTGGATTTTGCATAATAGGTGACCTTTAAGTAATCAATAAACGAATGGTTAGGATGAAAACAAACTCTCACCGGCTTCTTTGGCCTTCTTGGCGAACTCAGTGATGTCGTCCTGCGAGCGTCCGTCCGTGAACACGAGTCCGATCCTCGGGATGTTTCTGTCTAACGGACGAGCTCCTCCAGACTCAGAGAAACTGTTCTCTAGCATGTGTTTCAGAGCGAGGCCCGTCATCGTGCCTTTCTCCATGTAGTCCACCTGAAGGAGGTAAACAAGTCCTGAGGGCTGGCTTTTATTATATCTAACACATATTATACATTGTATATTGTCTCATGTTTTGTATTGACATGTTCCTCTATGCAGCTTTCATTTTAATTTAGATATACATACTGATGCCTATTATTTACATTTTCTTCGATGCAGCTAGTACTAACATTTCTTCTATCTTACCTTGCCTTTTATTATCTTTGCTTTTTATGTCTTAATATTTGTAATGTTTTTTGTAAAGCACTTGAATTGCCTTCTTGTCTAAATGTGTTATATTTATAAAATGAAAATGGGCTGAGAACATGTCCCTGTTGGACGCCCCTTCATTAAAAGTCTGTGTATGACTTCTTCATGTACTTGTCGTAGGGATTAAGACATTTCTTCTGTCTTATATGTACACAAAGATGGTTCCTCCTGTAGGGGGCGCTTTCACATTTAATACACTACGCACGTCCGCAACACACACTTTGTACGTCCGCAACACACACTTGGTACGTCCGCAACACACACATTGTACGTCCACAACAAACACTTTGTTCGTCCGCAACACACACTTTGTACCTCCGCAACACAAACCTGGTACGTCCGCAACACACACATTGTACCTCCGCAACACACACATTGTACGTCCACAACACACACTTGGTACGTCCGCAACACACACATTGTACCTCCGCAACACACACTTGGTACGTCCGCAACACACACTTGGTACGTCCGCAACACACACTTGGTACGTCCGCAACACACACTTGGTACGTCTGCAACACACAAATTGTACGTCCACAACAAACACTTTGTTCGTCCGCAACACACACTTTGTACCTCCGCAACACACACATTGTGCGTCCGCAACAAACACACTTGGTACGTCCACAACACACACTTGGTACGTCCTCAACACACACTTGGTACGTCCACAACACACACTCTTCCCTCAGAGTTTCATTGAGCCTCTCCTCGTTAACTGAAGGCTGAGTGGAGTTCTGCATGTTCCCCGGTAGCTGGTCATACATCTGGTTTTAAACTATTTAAAACACACAGTTGAATAACTCTACCTTCATGACGGCGGCTTTGATCTCGGCGGCGGTGTGGTACATGTTGAGAGGAAACTCAGTTCTGACCCGACTGGAGTACTGGACGAAACCCACTCTGGTGCCGTGAGCCGAGACGTCCAGAGAGTCCACCACCTGCAGCACAGACACTTCATTATTGATCCTCCATTAGTACACCTGTAACGCTAAACTTACCTATCATGCAGATAGTTTCATCATTAACCATTTGCAGCTTTCATTTTGGACCTGATTCGTTTTCTTATGGGTGCATGAAAACTCTGTTGTAATGATATCAGATAACGCATAAACTACTTTAAATGCCCCTCCCATAATGAATAGTCAAAACGATAAATACAGAACAAATGATGCAATCGATATATAAGATATATTTGAAGTAGAGTAATTTAAGCCACCTTTAGCTTAGCGGTGGTGATGTGTAAGGCATGGGACCTGATAGGTAGTTCCAGTTTAGCCGGACTAGTGATTGCATTTAAATCATAAAGTGGTTTTAATACGTGGAGATTATCCTGCTGAACAAAACGTGTAAGTATCATAAATGTTTGTTTGACGAATAATCCAAAATTACATGGAGAAATCCCACTGGCTTTTATGGAGGAAGCCCTTATTAGGGTGCTAACTTCTTGGTCGGCCTACACCAATACATTATCCCCGTACCACCCTATACAAACTGACAATAAAAACCGTTAGTTATTTGTATGAAAAGATGAAGATGTCTCACCTGGTTAACAAACTTTTTGACCAGCTCGAAGTTTTGTGGCCGGACGCTTTTAGAGCCGTCGATCAGGAGCACCAGGTCGATGTTCGCAGACTTGCAGGCTGAGGGAACGAGTGACAAAGAGCCGGTAAATATAAAACACTTTGTTTCGGTTGCTATATAAATATTGAGGTATTTCCATAACCGCCAACTATTACAAACGGCCTCAGATTTAAAGAATCAGCCGTGTGATATTTCATAGTTCAGACGTCCTACATGTCGATATATAACCACATTTTTCTCACAGGTTCTTCGGTGACTTTGTGAGTTTTCATGGGAACAAAAGAGGTGTTTCAGTGTCCTGTGCGTCAGCCTGTGGGTATGCATCTTGAGTGGATGATAAATGAGACATCTTTTTTCACGAGCTGCAGTTTGAAGCTACTGGCAGACGAGGACTCCCCGGAGGAGAAGAAGATCTGAGTCCGTCCGGCCAGAAACTCTGAGCTGCTTTTAACATCAGAGTCATGTTCACACACACAGCTTCTTTCAGCTCTGGATGAATACAGTCTTTATGTGAGGCTCATCACAACAGAGTGGATCTATGGGTTACACAATGGCCTGGTTCATCACTGAGGCAGCACACTTTAAAGTTGTAGGGAAATCTTAAGGTGCTTCAAATAAACATGGAACAATTATAGTACAACTTTAAAATTGTTAAATTTACACTAATTAGACCCAATTAAAGTTGAAATACCTTTGAAAGAGGACCCCTGCATTTTGTAACGCTTGATGTTAATGACCAATATCAAATATATAGTGACACATAATTGTATTTTAAATGAGTTTATAAAATGCAGTTTTTTATGCACACCTACATGTGGATGATTTTACCCTCCATAGCTTTGACCTAAGACAGTGTTTCTCAAACTTTTTCATACCAAGGACCACTTAACCAATAAAAAAACACTCGCGGACCACCTAACTCCACAAATATAAAAAAACACATCGTTTTCTAGAACAGACAACAAACAAGTGGCACCATGTGTGATGCAGGTGTTGCGCTGGGCTATATCAGGCAATCGAGAGTGAAAC
>NC_136903.1:89257879-89322619 GCF_949606895.1 Notothenia rossii
GCCCTGTGATTATCACTCGAATATAAAGGGTTTCAAGTATTTTACTGAGACAAACAGGGCGGACATGATGCAACCCACATTTCATGACTCAGCATTTTGGGAAGCTCTGAATCAGTTTCAGGATGATGAACATGAATTCAAGCCGAACAAACTTCTCAATATAAAGCCAGCAGCTGACAGCAGATAGGAGCGAATGTGTGTGTGTGTGTGTGTGTGTGTGTGTGTGTGTGTGTGTGTGTGTGTGTGTGTGTGTGTGTGTGTGTGTGTGTGTGTGTGTGTGTGTGTGTGTGTGTGTGTGTGTGTGTGTGTGTGTGTGTGACTCACTTGTGCAGGACTTCTTGTCGTCGTTCAGTTTGTATCCTACGCTGCAATCGCAGGTGAAAGCGCCCGGAGAGGCGTTGCAGATCTGCTCACAGTCGTGTTTCCCCTCAGCACACAGGTCAATGGCTGAAACACACACACACACACACACACACACACACACACACACACACACACACACACACACACACACATATATGTAACTAATGTTGTGTTTTACTCATTTTAAGTGTGTTGTTTCAATCATGTTTTTATGAATGTTTACTCTGTATAGTGTCTTTGATTTTCAAGAAAAGCTCTCTAAAATAAATGCATTATTATTATTATTATTATTATTATTATTATTATTATTACTATAAAAACATGTCAGTATCCTTCCTCTTGTTACCTGCGCATGTCTTCCCGTCCTCGTTCAGAGAGTATCCGGGCAGACAGAGGCAGTGGAAAGATCCCGGAGAGCTCTCACAGATCTGCTCACAGCCGTGGTTCGACTCCACACACAGATCCACCTCCTGAAGCAGAGACACACACACGGTTCAGATCCAGTTCACCACTCTTTAGAAAACATGCTTACTCTAGAGCTTCATAATAAGAGGGACGGGGTTGTGCACGAATATGGCTTTTCATTTTGGGTAATTTTATTGGGATCACTGTTCATGTTTTATGGTTTTGTGATATAACTCTTTCTGTTACTTGTTTTGAATGATGTTCCTTACTCTTTAGTCTTTTGTGTATCTTGTCTTGCTCTCTAAAGCACTTTGGGCTGCAGGAAAGGTGCTTATAAATAAAGTTAGTATTATTATTACGTTTCTGTCAAAGTTGGAAAAGTTTTGTTGACTTCACAGTAAATATTTATTTGGTGAGGTTTTGTACTTCTACTGCTATATACTATTTTGAATGTATGATTTAGTCATGATTGTTTAAAACCGCTGGGTAAATATATTGATATTTATTTGTCCTATTTTGAATGAACTGTGTGCTTTAGAGCAAATTTCAGATTTCTCATCAAGTCATACTGCGCTTCTGTCTGTGGTTTTTGATCTGCGTAGTTCTTGTACGCAGACTAAATTAACTTAGGTATCACTTTTATTTTCCTACTGGCGTAAATTGGTACTGCATGGTTCCCTCTATTAACTTGATTGGATCCTGTAGGGTCAACAACTGGATTTGGTGTCAGCTTGCTGGGAATAGTGTTAATGTTATACATTCAGGAAATGAATTGATTCCCATTTATAAAAACATACTTTCTTTAATTGTGGGCTTTTGTTCTCAACAGATGCACCATTTCCTCTGTTTGTTTGATAAACACTAAATTGAGCAGCTTAACAGTTTAGAGACGTTTAACATTAGAGACACAGAGAGATTATTCTTACCGCAGAGTTTGTCCTGGAACTGCAGTCCGAACTGATGGATCAGATCAAAAGACTCGACCAGGAAGACGTGGTCCTCGAATGGAGGGGATGCCATCGCCCTGAGGGACGCCATATCTGCTCTGGCCACGCCCACAGCGAAGATCTCGATGCCTTTTTCTCTTGCCTCAATCGCCACTTCTGCCACTCGATCCTGAGGACGACCGTCCGTCACGATCACCATCACGTTGGGCACCTGAGGAGAGGAAACAGTCATCAGGTGAAAAGGCTTTCTGCTTTTAGTGACGCAGGAATGAGTTCTTAAGGCAAGGCAAGTTCATTCATATAGCACCTTTCAACACAAGGGCAATTCAAAGTGCTTTACAAAAATGAAAGACATTAAGAAAATGGCATTTCAAATCAGTCATTTAAAAGCTAAGATAATACAAAAACATTAAAAAAAAAATACATGAATAAAAGTTACAGTGCAGTTTAAGATGTGAATAGTTCAATTAAAAGCAGCGACAAAAAGAAAAGTCTTCAGCCTGGATTTAAAAGTAGTCAGAGTTGCAGCGGACCTGCAGGTTTCTGGGAGTTTGTTCCAGATATTTGGAGCATAATGAACTTCTCCATGTTTAGTTCGGACCTCTGGGGACAGAAAGCTGACCCGTCCCTGAAGACGTGAGAGATCTGGATGGTTCATCATTTAGCAGGAGGTCAGAAATGTATTTTGGTCCTAAACCATTCAGTGCTTTATAAACAGCAGCAGTATTTTGAAATCTATTCTTTGACACACAGGAAGCCAGAGTAAAGACTTCAGAACTGGAGTGATGTGATCCACTTTCTTAGTGTTAGTCAGGACTCGAATTAAACCCGGAAACCACTTCCAGTTGCCTCGCCTGGAAGACAATGTTTATTTTAAAGTGTTTGTTGTTAGAAATGTGTAAATACCTTGGGCCTGTCTCCCTCCTCGGCAACGAAAGCTGTGTCCATCACGAATTTGATGGCGAGACCGGTCATGGTGCCCTGAGCCAGAGGGATGATCTCGTTGATGCCCTTCACCATCGTGTCCAGTTTAGCGTGAGCCTTCAGGGAGAACTCAGTGCGGACCTGGAGACAGAAATGGAACGTTTACCATATTCCTCGCCTGATCTATGGCGCTTCTACTTTGCCATGTTTTGTGTTTGCAATAACGTCATTGCTATTTCATTACTTACCTCGCTAGCCCTATCAACCTTTAAGATAAGACTTTATTTATCCGAAGGAAATTGTTGTGCCAGAGTTACAAAAATACAATAAACACAGCAGCATAATAATGCTCTTAATTAAAATGCATGGTTTGAAACGCTGCTAAACCGAGAAGGATCTGCATGAACCAGAAGTGGGGTAAACGGCCAGGGGACATTAACTAAATACAACATGGCCGACAGTACCTGGCTGGAGTACTGCACCACCCCCACTCTGGTGGCGTTGAGTCCGATGTCCAGCGTGCTCAGGATGTCGATCATGAACTTCCTCATGGTCTCGAACTCGTGAGGCCGGACGCTTCGAGAGCTGTCGATCAGAAACACCAGATCCACCGGACCGGACTTACACTTCTGCTTCGGACCTGAGAGAGGGAGGAGGAAGGGTCAACACCGAGGAATGAAAAGGGAAATCAATCACGTCGAAAAGTGTTCGAAGGCAGGACTGTGATAGAACAGAATTTGCAAAACGAAGGGGAAGAAAGGGGCACTCTAATAAGTTGAAAAGGCTTTAACAGGTGGTTATTTCATGAAGTTTAAAAGCATACACAATTCCTCTACACTTTAAAAAATAGAGCTAGGTTATCTGTTTTTTTGTTTTTGCTAGAAGAGTGCCTTTTTTTACCAAATTAATGCTTAACTAGTTGAGAAACAGATACTATTTTTTAGGTTTTTTAAACGTTCTATTCTCTCGTTAAAACGTTTTGATTGTATTTAAATGTCCTTTATATAATTATTGTTTTGCAGTAAAGCCCTTTAAGTGCCTTGTTGCTGAAATGTGCTTTTATATAAAACTCTTACTCAAAACCACTGCTCGTGTGCAATTAACTCAATTACTTTACAATTTATTTTCAATTTGTTAAAATGATCAGCTCCTTTGATACGTTATATTTTCAGTCACATGATATAAATCAGGTCAGGTCACCCCTGTAGCCTGGAGCACTTAGATTACATCAACACCCGTTTTAAAATACTGCTACTTATTCTTTTAACATGCTGTACTTAATTGTATTTTTTATTTTTTAAATAAAGTGTGCTTGCCTTTTTATTTAATATATGCGTCTTCTATTTTCCCTTTTGCTTTTCATCTGCATTGGACCTCTGACTTAGTAAGGTGTTAAATTGGCCCGATATGGAACCGTGTTTGGTCCTTAATGCATTTATAAAGGGTCTTGTTTTGTGTTTGAATTCTCACTACGAAGAGCCTCTGTTCTCACGGCTCGGTGTGACTGGTTTTCAGTTTTACATTTGCAGCCGATCAGGCATGACTTTCACATCACGTACCTCCTGAACTCACTCCTCTTCAGCCACATGTGTTTAATGTGATCTGTAACATCATCTCTGCTCAGAGACAGCAGTCATGGAGGAGGGATAAAGCAGGTCTTTGTATTTCTTTAAGAGTTTGAAAGAGTATGAATGCACGTCCAGGATCTCTTCTTGTGAAAGCAGAGGAGGTGAAAGTAGACGAGTGGGATCTGTCTTCGGTTTCAAACAGACATGAGCAAACATCTTATAAATATGTCCACCTCGTCGTCTGCTCACGTGAATCCAGTCAATCCAGCTGTTGATGTTTCAACTGCATCCAAACGTATAAATCTGATACGTCCAAACGCATTAGGGCCTTAAAGTAAAGTCATGATGCACAGGAGGGTTTTATTTTAACACTTTCCTGCTGCTGTTAATTGTTCCCTCAGCGTGTTCAGACTGACCTGCTTTGGGTCGGGCGGCGACGAGGACGACGAGCGCCAGGAAGAGGAAGACGAGTCTCATCTTCATCCTGATGATAATGATCTCAGAGCTGGATCTGGATCACACTGTGGAGGTGAGACAAGATGAGATAAGATATAACAGTATTTAGTACAAAAAACGCAGCGGCAGATACGTTATTTCACGTTATTTATAGAACATTATTAATAATAATGGTATTGCACAATATGCAGGAGAGATAAGGACATAATTGTCAACCCTCCCGATTTTCACGGGGGACTCCCGATTTCATTGCCCTCTCCCGGTTTTCTCCCGGGGTCATATTTATCCCGCATTTCTCCCGATTTCTGACAAAATCAGATTTACACACGACTGTTTCCACTCGGACTTTAATACAGCTTCACCATTGTTTGGTTTCCATGGTAACACGTCTCTTTAGTAACGCGCAACTCAAAGTCTGAGAGGGTGAGGCAGATATTCACAGAAAACAGAACAAGAATCGACAACTACTCTACTCACTCCTTTCCTCTAAAATACAGGTCCAGCCCCCCCCCCCCCCCCCCCCCCCCCCAATTTTGCATTTTGAAATGCTCCCGATTTCTGAGGTCTAAAGGTTGGCAAGTATGGATAAGGAGGAACAGAGGGAAATGCACAAGAGGTTATTTGTGGTAACTCCCCAATCACGTCACAAACTGACACAGAAGTTGTGGTTCCACCGCTTAGGAAAAGTGATTCAACATCTGACGCATTTTCTGGGCGTTTGATCAAAAAGGCCAGGAAAGCCAGGTCCAAGATTAAATCCTTAAATCCTCTTCTAAATGTCGCACATTTACACACACACTCAGTTAGTCTTTCACCCATCCAAGTACGACGAGCAGTGGACAGAAACTACACAGCAGCCGGAGAGCAGAGCCTCAACGTTTACTTAAAACAGTGGATTTCTTTTCAGGGGTCTTGTTTTCGGGATGGGGGCAACAAGGCAGCCCCTCGTTGTGGTTTCACCTACAGATATGAGATCTAGTAGCTGTAGCACGGTAGGACGCACAAGAAAGCCTCTTGGAGGTTTATCGTAAAACCAATGGGTGCTCAATCATTTGGGATTTTATGTGCGTTTTTGTGGTATTTTCTGAACTTTCCAAAAGCTATATTTGAACAATCTCCAACTGTTTTAATCTGATCGACTTTATTCATTATTTTTACCTAGAATGACCCTAAAAAAACGTCCCGGACGTTTGTGATGAGTGTTAAAGCTTCAGTAAATTCCCCTCGTTGTGTTTGTGAGGTGAGAATGATGTGCATGGCGGGTGTGTTGCAGATTCCAGTCCTGCCCCGTCGTAAAACACTCGACTGCACACACCTGGAGAAGATAATTCCTGCTAAATACACACACACACACACACACACACACACACACACACACACACACACACACACACACACATACACACACACACACACACACACACACACACACACACACACACACACACACACACACACTAATCTGCCTGTGTGTCTGTCAGTATCTGCCTCCATAGCAGCAGCAGAGGAATAATGATAACGTCTGTTTACCTTCAGGGCACACAGTCAACTCAAACAGGCACAAATAGAGACACCTCTCTTCGTCAGGGCCGCTGAGAGGGTCCTTCAGGGGCTTATCTCTTTTTAAGTAAGAGCCAGAGTCTGAACAGATGTGCACGAGCACAAAAGACCTCTGTTTGTGTCTCTGTTTGTCTCGTTGGCTTTCTCTTATCCAAGTATTTTATTACATCTGCTTCTGTGAACGGAGGCTAGGCCAAACACTCGGAGCACATTATGTCTTCCACTTTTTGGAAAGAAACTAGAAAGAAGGCACTTTGTTTGATCTTAAATGCACAATTTGTGTCTGAAAAAACAAAAAAAACACTCACGCTCCTATTGGCGAGCACTCCAACACATTGTGCGTGATAGTCTAAGGGGCGGGACATCTCTGAGTGGTTGACCAATCGCAACAGAGCCGGCCAGCTAACCAATCAGAGCAGACAGGGCTCTGGTTTCAGACAGAGGGTGAAAAGAGGGCAGGCAGTGTGAGAAAAATAAAGAGCTTTTTGAATGCTATATTTCCTCCTTCTTAGACTCTTGGACTTCAGACCAGGTGGATCTGGTGAACAATTTAAAAGTGCAAATGAAATATCATTTGTATGTTTCCTACTGTTTGTACCATGACGGATGTCCTCTGGTATTAAGTGTCCTCCGTGGATCCTTATGTGTTTTTCTCATTCCCAAGAAAAAGGGTCCTGTTTATTTATTTTTGTTGTTATGTTGTAAGATATCCCATAAACTACTTCTTCCTTATCGTGGAAAAGTTCCGATTTTTGAAGTGGGGTTATATGAGGTGCTTCTTCAGTCAGTGTAGATAAGGTATAAGCATTTATGTGGACGTATGTGGACACAATTTACGAGCACATTTTATGTACACAGCTCTTCACCTTCCTGTCAGACGGCGCTTTCTGTCGGGGAACTGAAGCCAACACACTTGATTGACAAAAGTAGTATTATGGCGTCACTCTGTGTCACTTGGTACGTGTTACTGTGTAGGTTTGGTGTTTTAAAGGTTTAATCAAGAGTCACCAAAGTCACATAATAACACTAACATACCAACCAATAGACAAGAAACTACAGTGTTCAGTGAGGAACAATTCATTTGGTGAGGGAGTCAGCATAATGGGACGAAGGTGGCTTCGGGCTTTGTATATTGCACGTGTTTTATTTTTTAAAAGTGTTCCCCTTCCCCATGTCTGTTGCTGTTGATTGTGTTCACCTGGTGCCCTGTGTTGTCTCCTCCCCCCTCACCTGTGTCTTGTTGGGTTAATTAGTGTGGGTATTTAGGCTCTGTTTTCCTGTTTTGTTTGGTGTGTGAGATCCTTGTGGCTGGTGACTGTGCTCACGTGAACAGTGAGATTGAGGCTGTGTCATGTGCCCGTTAGTAATAAATGCCCACACCGGGTTGTATTTTGGACGTTCTGCCTCCTTGCTTGGTCGGGCCGCTCAACGGTCAGCTTCACACATAGATATTGTTTTTTTTCCCCCAGACAGCTCATATAAAACAGTGAAAATATTATAAATATCAAATCAAATCAAGTTTTATTTATATAGCACATTTTTAAAACAATTGTTGGTCGAGCCAAAGTGCTGTACATATAATAATTACCTTACAGCAAGGACACCCTCTGACCTTAGACCCTCACTCAAATATAGCATCTATTTCTACTAATATATATTTTTTTTAGGTGTCTCAAATACATTTCCAATCCAAAATACTCCTTTAATGTTGTAATACTATCTGTGTACAAACTTTACATCAACATCACAGTCTCACCTTTCGCAATTCTTTCCTTTAGGTCGTAAACCATGTCTAAGCTAAGTTACATTACATGTCACTTGTTTGCAGCGATTTGGGGTGAAGTGTCTTAGGGACACAACGACATGCTGACTGCAGTGGGGTTTGAACCCTGATCCGAACACCAACGCACAACCCACTGCACCACACGTCTCCTTATATACCACCATTAAAGGGACCGTGCTATGCTCATCTTATAAAACACAGGTCATTTTAAAACATTTAAATCCGTAAAATGGTGGACAAACAAATGGTTCTAACAAAAATATTTCTACTCTGATGTCAATAGTGCTTTTCCCACCGCAGCCTGACTGTGCACTTTCTTGCTTTTTAAAGGTCATCCTGTCTTTATGTAGTTGGAAACTTACAATAAAGCTGTTTTACACTTTGAACATGTTCTCTGAGTCTCTGCTGCAACAAAACTCAGACTGCAGGAAATCCAGCGGTTTATTTTTACTGCCTGCACTTGAAAATACCTTTTAATAAAAAAGCCACTGTTTCCTTTGTCGCTGTAATCTCACTTTCATGCCAACGTCAACAACTCCTTTTTAACAAGCAGCTCTATGAAATACTCTCCTACTGTATGTGGCATCAAGCGGCTCCACAATGTGCGCTTATATTCTGGGATTTCCCATTAAAAAGCACATTTTCTTCCAGATTCCACATCACATATTATCTACTTATCCTAATAAGTTTGTGCGGTATACACAACACTATTTGTTTTCTATAAATAAAGTGTATTCCCAGTAGTGGTGCAGAGAGCGGACGCGGTTTTAATTTGTTTAAAGTGCTAATTAAAGGAAATTGGATCTCCACTTCTATTTTTAACAGCTGTGTTAGAAAAACAGTCAGTTCAATGTTCAACAAGAAAGCTGAATGATGCTCTTTGTGGATAATTATAGAACATGCGCTGAGGGGGGCTGTGTGTGTGTGTGTGTGTGTGTGTGTGTGTGTGTGTGTGTGTGTGTGTGTGTGTGTGTGTGTGTGTGTGTGTGTGCGTGCGTGCGTGTTTGCGTGCGTGCGTGCGTGCGTGCGTGCGTGCGTGCGTGCGTGCGTGCGTGCGTGCGTGCGTGCGTGCGTGCGTGTGTGATTGTTGTTCGGTGAGTGGTCGGAGAGAGAGACAGGAAAGGGGTGAAGGTGGGGGGATCGCCTACAGAAAGTTATACTAAGGAGTCTTTGTCTTGCACACACACACAGGCCCGGCCCTTGGCATAGGCAGTATAGGCGAATGCTAAGGGCGCATCAACCTATTTTTTTTTTTAATTTCATAACAAAACAATTTCCCGATTTTGGATCAACAAAGGACATCCTGTTATCTTATCTTGACAGAACTACGCCTAGATTGCTTGCAGCGCCCATAAACTATGGCGCAACCCCCCCCCCCAAAATCAGGTAAGTTGAACTGCCCCAGCGAGGGGCGAGGGGGCGGGTCAAGTGTCATTTTTAATGTGGAAGTAGATTACAGCCCTCTCTTCACTTGATTAGGACAGCTCCCTCTGTTATAATTAATGTAAACTACAGTAAAAACCAGAGGTTTATGTGAAATTGTTCTTTTTTTGAAATAATGGTTTTTGTGTGCAATTATAGGTTTTAATTTTGTATTTGTGTTAATTTAAAATAGGGGGGGGGGGGGGGGCGCCAGCTAAAATCTTGCCTAAGGCAGCAAATTGGTCAGAGCCGGCCCTGCACACGCACACACACACACACACACACACACACACACACACACACACACACACACACACACACACACACACACACACACACACACACACACACACACTGGCACACACACACACACACACACACACACACACACACACACACACACACAGACACACACACACACACACAATGTTAACATAAAACTTTCCCTCTTTTACAAACCATCATCTATTTAGCCTCCGTTCACAAGACGTTCTAGTTTGTGAAGGTCATACACTTTTTCAAGTTGAGTACTTGGTAAACGATTCCAACATTAAAGGTAATTATTTGACATTTTCCCATTAAAGTGATTACAAAGTACTACACTTATGGTGTAGTTGTGTAGTTTCAGAGGAATGTGTAGTTTTTCCTCTGGTATCGGTAACTGCTATCTATATCCACGTCTCTACAATGGCGTCATATTCCTTTAAGCATGAGTCAGTGCCAGAAGCGGTCAAAAATAAATGTACTTTTTATCCAGTTTTAATCCATATTTTAACATACATTTATAGACCTTGGTTCATCTCTCTATTTTAAACAGGCGAAGGATTTTAGTCATTAGACATCTGGATCTGAAGTTATCAGAGTAACAAGCTGAGCTAACGTTAGCATTTAGCTAGCTCTGTCGACTGGGGAAACACAGATTTTTTATGTGAAACTGATATTTTCAGTGTTCTTACATGTTCTTAATCAGCAGGCCTGTTTGTTTTGGAGAGGAGGTGACTACTGAGGATAGTGTGTCTCCTTGTAATCACCCCTTTGAATTTCTGGATCTTACGTTATCAGAGAAACAAGCTGTGCTAACATTAGCTTGTAGCGTGTAGAGTTTCACAGATTTGTTTACGTGAAACAGATATTTTCAGTATTTTCACAGGTTTTTAATCAGCATGCCTGTTTGTTTTGGAGAGGCTATGACTTTTGAGAATTATTCGTCCACCAGTCAAATCTTTATAAACATCAGTGTTAAGTAAACGGAGAAACAAGTTGAGCTAACGTTAGCGGCAGCCGAATAGCGTGCAGGCTAACTATGATTTTTAACGCCCAATTGTTTGGGCTTTTTATATGACACTGTGTATCCCTTCCAAAAAATTGTTTTAAATCTTATCTAGAACACAATAACAGGAAAGAGAGTGGAATATAACTGAGAATAAATAAATTCCTCATGCATTTAATGAACTCCTAGCTACTAAAACAGCAGCTACACCGAACGGTAGCAAACATCCGGACTTCCTGCTGCTGCCCCCTGTGGAGCGGAGGAGTTAATGCATCCTGCAGACTTCCTGTTCGTCGGCCTCTAAAGACCTGCAGCCTGCAGAACACATCACTCTGACAGGAGGTTACACTGCATGAACCTGAGATATACTCCACACTCAAGCAAGCTATAGCTACATTATGTTACTACATTCATTCAAGAACTGCAATTAAGTACAATTTGTAGGTATTTTAAGTACGTATTTGATTTGTATGCTTCTTCAATCCTTTGACTAAAGTACGTCTAAAAAAAAACAACACAAAATAAATTACTTTGGCGTTTCTGATTATTAATAGAATATGTTTAATTAGAGATGTAATTACCAAGCAGGATATGTCTATATTTGATCAGCTGCGACATTACAAGTATTAAGACACTAATGCATTAACACAAAATAAAAATACTTTAAAATAATACAAAATTAATAAAATAAAATAATTAAAATCTAAATACAAATACAAATATAATGAATACAAATACAATTATAATTAAAAAAAAGAGTGATTTCAAATTAAATACAATAAGTATTTCAGGTGTGTCACCTCTTAATTATTTCTTAAAAAAGCTGTAAACCTTAATTGTATTGCTAAACGATACCAGCCGTCTCTTGGCATTAAGATTGTGAGACTTCTAGTTATATTAAAAGCACAAATTAAATAAAACCCTCATCAGTTTTGAAACCACAGACTCAAATCAAAAATGTTGGTCTCTTCCAAGTCTCTCCATTGCTAAATTTCAATGATGTGACTTCACTCTTTTCCTCTGGAGTCTCTCATCATCTTAAACAACACATCTCTCACAGATTCAAGGTCCAGTTGTTCCTGCTTTGATGAGGACTATCTTTGGATGAATCCCCACCACTGTTGTTGTTTTTCTCCCTGCTGCCTGATGGGAAACGCAGGCTTCTTGTTGAGTGTTGTGATGTTTCTAACAGCTGAATGTTTGACAGATATTGAGGACACTTGAGGCGGAAAGATGGCGATGTCTGAAGGTAAATATGGGCCTCAGTTTCTCTGAAGTACAAACATATCAACCTTTGAAGTAAAGGGATAAAGTATATTATATAAATGGAGGTGTTTAATGTTTAAAAAATCATCATGAATTGCTTTCATGTTCATGTTGAAGGAATAGTGCAAAGTGGTTACAACTAATGATGTATGTATTGCTTTATTTTCCAGAGTGTGTCGGCTCTGATTCGACTCAGCACCTAATAATCTACAGTTTTGTTCTATGTAAGTTAATGATAAATACAGTCTATTAAAAATATTTACTTCAATGTGATATAACATAACCATCTGTCATATTCAACAGGCTAAAAACAGCATTAAATGTACTGCATTAAACTGCATTATCTGACTTCTGCATGTTTACATGTCAATCCTCTACATTGTGAAGTCATTTAGAAACTCTGAAGTCATTTACAATATTATAAGAAGGCAGGTGATTATTATTCCAGAGCAATTTGGTGTTACGAGGTTTAAAAAACTGGTATTTATGTGATTTCAAACCCATTTTAGGTATAGACAACACATTTTGTCTATTGAACCTTTTTATTGCACTATTAAATGTTATTTTCTTTTATGTTAAGTATACGTAGCATGGGATTTCACATTTACATTGCAAATAAAGACATATAAAGGTTTTTGAATCCTTTAAAATAGAATACAGCAGCAGGGAAACAAAATAAATGCATGTTTGACTGATTAAAAAACGAAATGCTTCTGAAAAGCAGCACGTGTCTGCAGTGTGTCTCAAAGAGAGAAAAGGTGTGTGTGAGAAACCAACAGGTGACTATCTGCTTGTACACACAGACTGAGAGATACAGTAAGTCAGACATGAGTGCACACACACACACACACACACACACACACACCTCAGATAACGGATCCAGGATGGAGGGCAAACATGAACACACGTTAACACACACATTTGCAAACAGATGTTTTCCACCAAAGGCTCTCGTACAGTAGCTGGACTGATGCTGAGGTGCTTAGTTAGTGTTTAAGTTGATTTGACTTTAGCTAATGTTTCCTGCTGAGGACGGAGACACTTTAAAATCTCATCTGGATGGACAGAAACTGAAGCTGCAGCAGACAGAAAAGACAACAAGAGGATCTTAACGTGATTTCAGGTCAGCTCCAACTCCCGGATGCATTATTTGTGGTAATTGTTTTGTTATTGTCAGTTCTCACAGTCTGTTTTCTGAGACATTTAAAGCCCTGATAAATCATTTTAAGTCGGATTTGTTTAGTTTATCTCCACATTTCAACGGACCATCAAGATGCATTTAATCCCAACCTGACGTCAGGTCCACAGCTGCAGGGATAAGACACAGCTCTCTGAAGACACTGATGTCTTTGTTTTATTCCTCCACAACAACACCTGCCAATTGGGCATTTGTTTATCCACATACAAAGAGATGTGTCCCAGTTAACATGCAGAACTCTGCTGTGAAATATTTACACTTTGCAGTATACTGTTATTATTATTATTATTATTATTATTATTATTATTATATTATTACTATTATTACTATTATTAGCTGCTTCTTACGTTTACTGTATGCGTTCTGTGGTTTCCCCTTACTTCCTTTTATCTGCACTTATTTGTATTTGATCAACATGTTCTTGACTCTTAATCTACTCTGCTTATATCTGCACTGTGCCCTTTGCTGTAACACTGCCCAGTTCCCTGCTGTGGTGCAGATAACGGATTGAATGAGTGAAGATGGACCTGAGGAACGCCTCCTCTTAATGTCAGCGGAAACCAACATGGAGGAGTTGGACATCAAAGAACAAGAGAGGAAAGGTGAGTGAGAGGTGACGTTACGTTGTGAGTTGATTGTTAGCAACACACCAACGGTTCAGACCAATGTGATGGGAATGTCATTTGTTCTGCAGGAAAATGAATTTTTGACCTGATGATGGCGCTAAATCCTAGTTATTACCTTCATGGATGTTTAAACTAAGTTTCATGAAAATCCTAAATGTGTTGAGGTATTTCAGTCTGGAGAAAGAGATGGACCAACCAGTCCATTAAAAAAATGGGTCCAACAAACACAGCAAGATAACAATCGGACAAACAAAACCGCAGAGTCACGTTCTTTCTAAAAAACTAAAATGCCTCGATTTGACAAACCGTATATAGAGCTTCATAACAACAACTTTGATAATGAATGAATGGTTTTAGTGATATTTCCATGTGAGAACAGTGAAACAATAACCATGTTCTTTGACTCCATGCGTCTTAAATGAGAGGATTTCCTGCTTTGCGTTGTCACATGTCTTTGTAAAATACATATTTGGGGTTTATTTTGACTTTTGCTCCAACAAAACAAGATATTTTAAAGGCACACGTTTGGTTGTGTAAAGTTGTGATTGGCATTTATTGATGTAAATAGACTAAACTATAATTAATTATTTAAAAAAGGTAACTGCAGATTAATCGTTTGTGAGTTATTATGAGTAAAACGATCCGTAGTTTTTTCCCTATTATAGAGAATACGTTCTAAAGGTGCATCAGTGTAGAAATAGACGGTGTAATAATATATTTGTTACCTCTTTTTGCAATCTATCAATCAATCGGCCTGTGACCCCTGATCACCGTCCTCAGACCCCCACAGGGTCCTGACCCACAGGTTGACAAACGGTGGCAGATGACAGATATTTGACCCGGTTGTTGACTTCCTGTTGGAAAGTCTTTGCTGCTCAGTGTGTCTCATAAGTCAGGAAGGATTGACTCAGGAGATACTAAACAAATTATTTACAGGTATTGTGAATATTCCAATTATTTATAGGGACAGACAGTTAACTGAGTGGAGGGACAGACAGGTCAATGAGTGGAGGGACAGACAGGTCAATGAGTGGAGGGACAGACAGGTCAATGAGTGGAGGGACAGACAGGTCAATGAGTGGAGGGACAGACAGGTCAATGAGTGGAGGGACAGACAGGTCAATGAGTGGAGGGACAGACAGGTCAATGAGTGGAAGGACAGAGAGGTAAATGAGTGGAGGGACAGAGAGGTCAATGAGTGGAGGGACAGACAGGTAAATGAGTGGAGGGACAGACAGGTAAATGAAGTCTCTGTTTGATTGACAGCTGGATTCACACTGAGACGTAAACACTTAGTCTCTGTGGTTCAGACTGTAGCAGACAGACAGGTGGAGACCATGTGTTCAATGAATGTAGAAACAGAGAGAGAGACAGACAGGGGAAAAGAGAGAGGTGGATGTGTGCAGAGAGACAGGCAGCAAGCAGTGAGACAGGCAGTAAGACAGGCTCTGTACTGTTAGTGGTGTGCAGAAAGACAGGCATTGAATAAGGTACTGTACTGTAGGAGCTGTGCAGTGAGACAGGTACTATAGGAGATGTGCAGTGAGACAGGTACTTTAGGAACTGTGCAGTGAGACAGGTACTTTAGGAGCTGTGCAGTGAGACAGGTGCTGTAGGAGCTGTGCAGTGAGACAGGTACTTTAGGAGCTGTGCAGTGAGACAGGTGCTGTACTATAGGATCGGTGCAGTGAGACAGGTACTGTACTATAGGAGCTGTGCAGGGAGACAGGTACTGTACTATAGGATCGGTGCAGTGAGACAGGTACTGTACTATAGGATCGGTGCAGTGAGACAGGTACTGTACTATAGGAGCTGTGCAGGGAGACAGGTACTGTACTGTAGGAGCTGTGCAGGGAGACAGTTACTATAGGAGCTGTGCAGTGAGACAGGCAGTGTGCAGTGGGAAAGGAAGTGAGACAGGTACAGCAGCAGTGTTGAGTGACAGCTGGATCTGGGATGAAATCAGCTCTTCTTATTAGTGGCTGCAGACAGTCAGTGAGACAGGTACTGAGCAGGTAGACAGGCAGATAGCAGTGAGACAGGTACTAAGTAGGGAGGCAGGTACTGAGCAGGGAGACAGGTACTGTAGCAGCAGTGAGACAGGTACTGAGCAGGGAGACAGGTATGTAGCAGCAGTGAGACAGGTACTGAGCAGGGAGACAGGTATGTAGCAGCAGTGAGACAGGTACTGAGCAGGGAGACAGGTACTGTAGCAGCAGTGAGACAGGTACTGAGCAGGGAGACAGGTACTGTAGCAGCAGTGAGACAGGTACTGTAGCAGCTGTGCAGTAAGACATGCATGTGAGGACGGAGACAAGCAGTGAGACAAGTACAGTAAATACAGTGAGACAGGTACCGAGCAGTGAGACAGGTTCGAGTAGCAGTGTTTGAGTGACAGCTGAATCTCTGATGAACACAGCTTTTGTAAGTGGCTGCAGACGTAGAGTGAGACGGGAAGAGTAGGTAAAGTGAGACAGGTAGAGTAGGTACAGTGAGACAGGGAGAGTAGTGAGACAGGTAGAGTAGGTACAGTGAGACAGGTAGAGTAGGTACAGTGAGACAGGTAGAGTATGAACAGTGAGACAGGTAGAGTAGGTACAGTGAGACAGGTAGATTAGGTACAGTGAGACAGGTAGAGTAGGTACAGTGAGACAGGTAGAGTAGGTACAGTGAGACAGGTAGAGTAGTTACACTGAGACAGGTAGAGTATGTACAGTGAGACAGGTAGAGTAGGTACAGTGAGACAGGTAGAGTAGGTACAGTGAGACAGGTAGAGTAGGTACAGTGAGACAGGTAGATTAGGTACAGTGAGACAGGTAGAGTAGGTACAGTGAGACAGGTAGAGTAGGTACAGTGAGACAGGTAGAGTATGAACAGTGAGACAGGTAGAGTAGGTACAGTGAGACAGGTAGAGTAGTTACACTGAGACAGGTAGAGTATGTACAGTGAGACAGGTAGAGTAGGTACAGTGAGACAGATAGAGTAGGTACACTGAGACAGGTAGAGTATGTACAGTGAGACAGGTAGAGTAGGTACAGTGAGACAGACGGGAAGCAGTGTTTGAGTGACAGCTGGATGAACACAGCTCTTCTTGTTAGCCTCAGATAGACAGGCAGTGAGACAGGCAGTGAGACAGGTTCTGGTTCCTGTTGGCCTCAGATTGGATCCAGATGTTGACCCTGCTACTGTTCGGACTTTCTCTCACTGCCTCACTGTTTTGCTGTCTACCTGCATACCTGTCTCACTCACACACTTCCTGTCTGTCTGCAGACCTACCTGAGCTTTCTCAGAAATAGACCCTGACTGTGCTCTTATCTCCAAACGTCATCTAACTCTCTGGCTCTCTCTTTGGACAGAGATGAAGAACTCTGGACGTCAGTGTTCATTCAACATGTAGAGATATCAGGTTTTATGTGGATTTGTACCCAAAAAAAAGGCATTATATAAACCTGAACTAACTATTACAAGCTTTGTGGTCAGAGTAGTGACATGGTGTTCATTTCGGACCCTATTTTAAGGTTTGCTTATCTTTGGGAGCGCTCTTTATTTCATGATCTGTAACACCAATTTCCGGTTTTATTTTGAAAATGATTGTCTGTTTCTACTTCCTGTCTCTGTGTGTTCCTCCTGTTTGATCACCTGATTCTGTTCACCAGGGCTGAAGTCGAATAGTCCGTTTTGCTTAGGAACCTTCCTAACGGAGTGCCTTTTGAATTCTCTAGATGAAAGGAAAGGAGGTTTCAAACTTCCTTTATAACCTCCTTTAGCTTAGGAACCACTGGACCGCCCTTTACGAAAGGAGAAAATGCTGTCCCACAATGCCTTGCAGCCGCAGCATAACCACATTCGGCCGTTCACGGAAACAACCGATTATGACGGAGAAATTATATCATGAAAGTTACGGTGCTTATTAAGCATTTTTAAACGTATGTGGTAAGTTGCCAAAGTGCTTTGTTCTGAACGTTCATCAGTATTATAATCAAAAAGAGAAATATGAACGTTAGTTTTTACTGAAATGATCAAATAAAGTCAACATTTCACTGAGCTGTGTGGGGTTTGTTCAACTTTTAAAAGATGTTTGAATGGTGATAGGTGTTAAAGACTAACGTTTATAATAAATACATTTGTATTAATTTCAAGATATTTTCATACAATCATACGTATTGGGTTCATAAAGCATACCACAACAGCATCAGAGCACGGTGCAGAGTCTCTAGATGAGTCCGTCGTTCTTATTGAACATCCATGTTGTAGTCCGCTGTTTAGAAAACTGTAGTTTCCATAGTTTCCCCACAGCAGCAGACGCACATTCATGACGTCTGCTGGCGCATCATAAACACGTCGGATAGTGAGAGTGCATTCGGATTCTCTAAAGTACCACAGTCTCTTCTCCTAAGTCCTTTTGAATTCTCCTATCCACTATCCCTTAACCCCGTGACGTTTCACTCAGAGGTCAAGGAATAGACGAAAGGGATAGACGATAGGAGCTGATTTTCGGACTATTCGACCGCAACCCTGGTGTATTTTCTCCTTCCCTCCCCAGCTGTGTCTTGTCCTTGTGATTAGTGTTTGTATTTAAGTTCTGGTTTTCTGGCCTTGCCCTGATCTACACGAGTAAAGGTATTTTCTGTTGAACTGTTGTCTGCATTTGGGTCCAATCTGCTCTAAACCCCTGACTCTCTAACAATTCAATGCTATTCTCTATAGATCAATTAAAAGGTTCATCCCTACTCTTGACAATATTGAGTAGCACTACATTTTGAGGAATTCTGGGTTAGCTACAAA
The DNA here is from genome assembly GCF_949606895.1 of Notothenia rossii. NCBI lineage: Eukaryota > Metazoa > Chordata > Actinopteri > Perciformes > Nototheniidae > Notothenia > Notothenia rossii. The sequence continues at coordinate 89,276,453 of NC_136903.1, forward strand.
CAAAAAACATTGCTTTCCAACAATGAAATTGAATCGTATTTTCTTGTTTGTTTACGTATCACAAGATCTTAACGTATCTTATAAAGTCTTCGTTAATCCACGAAACGGGTCGGGTAGGATCGAGGACTTTAACCCAGAAAATGCATTTTTATTCACGTAATATACTTACGTAACTTCAGATCTTACATCTTGATCTTTTACCAATTCTCACCAAGTAGTTTTGTTTCAATTCACTGCCTTAATCACGTAAACTAAATAAGCTACTTCAAAACCTAATGCTGGATGGATGCTATTGTGAGGAGACGTGAACAGTTACAAGGACATTTAATTGGAAAACTTAGAGAATAGCCCAAAACACTTTCTGTAGCAAAACATCTCAACGCGCAGAGATTTAACGTTGAAGCTTTTTCCACTGAGTCAGGATGAGGATTTGTTCTGGGTTATATTGAAAATACAAACAAGGTCTGTATATTTCACGTTACTAAAATCTTATGTTACTCAATTGTTGTTACTTGCTGGACATCAATAAAAACTATTCAGCGCTAACGTCACTTCCGGACAAAATTACGACCCTGAGTTACGGTTTCTTTACTTCTACGGAAAAAAGGCCAGTCAAAGAAACTGATTCAGAAATCACCGTCCATCTGCAGACCGACCGGAGATCCATCCCATAATTATTCGGATCTCCGTAAAAACAAAGCTGTCTGCCATCTGACGCTCTATTTGACACGATTTTCATATATCTGGAGTAATTATAGAGCTTTCGACGAATAGAAATATTGTTTTCTGGCATCACTTTAACATTTCACGGGGAAATCTGCATTTTGGTATTCTATTACCAAATTTAGACAAAACCCTGAAATTGAGCGCTGTTCTCCCCTTTGGCGCCAATGGACAACATATCGTAACCAAAGACGTATGGCTCATATATTAAAGTATTTCATCTACCTGTTATACATATTTCTTATTAATTTGCACGTTAAAATCGGAGTGGAAACTTCTGAAATGTTAAGAGTTTTAAATGTCAAATGCATTTTTTTCTTACAAATTGGCTATGGTGGAAAAGTTTAAAGTAAATGCGACAACAGAAACGTTATATCTAATTTAACATGACATTATCCAATGAGACTTACAATAGGTGCAAACTGAATAACTTCATTAGAGTTGTAATGATGATGTGTATAAAGCATGTGTATTGCAGTCCAGATCTGAAACCATGAGAACTGTGTGAAGACTTCCTCACATGAAACCAACTCAATTTCGTTTTCACATCGTGTTCTCCACATGGTTTTCAATCTTTTCAGCTTGACTGGACTTTGACTTCCGTCCAGCTGTGAATCGCCGCTAAACAACTTCTAATACTCACAAAAATATAGGATTTAATCGGGAAACTTGTTTAAAATGTGGTTTAAATTTGGATGGCAACTATAATTTAATTCAGAGTTAGTCTCGGGACACAGTGGGTACTTCTTTAGGTCTGAGAGAAATCCATTCTTATTTTTATGAAATGGTTTAACTTGTTTTAAATAAGACAATAATCGACTGTCCTATTCCTGTATTTACCTTCAGCCTGTCTCACTGCTTGTCTGTCTGTCTCACTGCCTGTCTGTCTCTCTGCTTAATGGTCTGTGTGTCTGCCTGAATGCTGGCTTTTACACAGAGCATCACCTCCAGGCAACCAGTGTGAACCCAGAGCACACACACACACTCACACACACTCTCTCTCTCTCTCACACACACACAGACACACACAGACACACACACACACACACACACACACACACACACACACACACACACACACACATCTATTTTTATACCTCTGACTTTAAGTTGTTTGAACCTCAAGGAATAAAAAGGAATGTTTTATTGTCTCTTGTTTCATTTCAAACACAACTCAGCACCATAACATCGGTACAAACGTTTTGCTTTCTAACTTTAAACCAAAACCAGCCATAGAAACAAAGTAAATGCACTTCAAACCTATTCAAATATTTTTGTTTTTAAGATCATCAGAGCTCTTTAACTGGATCCCCCTCCAGTAAAGATTTAGAAAAGTGAACTCCAGACTTGAATCTAGACATTTAGAGGCTGCGAGCACCAGTATTTGTTGTAAATCTGCCAATAATTTTCACAAATAATGACCAAAAAAAAGAAAAAACCCCTGATCAAAACTTCCCAACCCTCAAAGAAACAAAAATCAAAATATATTAAGTTCGTATCATAATTTTTGACAATGAAAAGCATCACATTTTACCTCTAAAAAGATTGAACAAACGATGGTTTAACACCTTGATTGAAAATATACTCTTGATTCTGACTAATGAGGTCAGCTGTTTCAGACACAAAAATGTATTATAAGCGGAAATAATCGTTAACTTTAGCCCTACATGAAAGTTGTTAAAATAAAATTAAGTCCGGTTTAATACCCTGCAAAGCATCTCCACTGAGGAGCATCCATTCCTGCAGGCTGCACACATATAACGTTAAAACATCTCATCCTGCATAGGCTTCTCGTATGAAATTAACATGCACTTAAAGTCTAATAATTCATGCAACAAGTTTCTTTCTGACAGATTCGCCCCGGTTCTCCCAGGCGGATTCCTCTCTGCTGTACCCGGCTTCCCTCTCCCCTGCCCCGGATCCGCTCTCTCACCTGGGGTCGCTTCTGGCCGGAGGATGGGACAGGTAAGACCGGGGAAACAAGCTCCAAGAAGTTCCGAAACACACGCACAATGTCCCGGGTTAACAGAGGTACTGAATCCCAAACGGTGATTGTTCTTCGTGCTTCTCCTCCGTGTTGCTCACTGCGGGAATGAGGAGGTGCAGGGATGGTGAGGAGGTATTAAAACTGCAGGAGGACAAGTATTTGTGGAGGAGGAGGAGACCACACCCCCATGCACTTTAAATTCCGAACAACGGGGAGCGAGCAGAGGTGGAAGAAATGCTCAGATCCTTCACTAGTAGAAATACCAAAGTGTAATAAGTATTCTGCTACAAGTTAAAATCCTGCATTCAAAATCTTACTAAGGCAAAAAAAACTACAGTTTTGACATAAACATGTGCCTAAAGTGTACTAAAAGAAAAGTATTTGGTTAATTTAAAAATGATATATTAAATGACTGGATTATGATTATGGATGCTTTAATGTGTTCATCACAGCTGGTACATGTGGCGCTACTTGTAATAACTGTATTGCTGCTGGATATCTGTCGGTATATAATAGATTATGAATATGTTAAGTATAGCTTAAACTGTCAGATAAGTAAAAAGTGTATCACTTACTTGCTAAATGTAGTGGAGATAAACAAAAAATGCTCAGATAAAGTACAAGTAACTCAAAATAGAACTTAAAGAGGCCCTATAGAGGTTCTCCCTTCCCTGTAGTGTGTTATAGGTTTTAGTGCATGTAAATGGTCTGCAAAAGCTCAAATCCTTGCCTGAAACTCCCCCATTGGACTCATAGTGACATTGTACGTGATGGGCTAAGGGGCGGGAGATCTCTAAGCTGTTGACCAATCACAACAGAGCCGGCCAGCTAACCAATCAGAGCAGAAACATCTTTATTTCTAAAGTAAATGGTAACTAAGGCTGCAGAAATAAAAGTAAAATGTACAATATTTCCCGTTTTAATTGGAGTAGAATAAAAGTATGAACTGGCATTAAAATAAAATACTCAAGTAAAGTACAAATACCCTTTATTTGCACTTAAGTACAATATTTGAGTAAATGTATTCCCTTTTGAAATGTTTTCACAATCAGCTGATACTGATGGGAGGGCCTTTATTCATAATAAGTATTTATACTTTTGCTACTGAAGTACATTTTGACTCCAGTACTTTTTGTACTTTACTTGAGGAAGATTTTAAGTGCAGTACTTTAACTTGTTACACACTTTTTTGAATTCACTACTGCTACTTCTACTTGAAAGCCGAGTACTTCTTGTACTTCTGAATATAACTCAATAAACAGCAGCCTCTTGCAGGAGGGATTGGGAAAAACACATAAAATCCACGCAGAGGAAACTTAAAACCAGAGGACATGCATCATGGTACAAACAGTTGGAATATCAAAATGATATTTCAAGCGCCTTTTTAAATTGCTCAGCAGATTTACCTGATATGACGTCTAAAACGCAGACGGTTGCCTTTTGTTTTAGTCTGAGAGAATCAGAATCAGGTTTATTACCAGGTAGGTTAACACGTACGAGGAATTTGACTTGGTGTTGTGGTGCATACATAAAAATAAAAAACACAGATAGAAAACTATTTGAAGTAAACTATAATAACATTAAAAATATATAGCAGTTTTTACATTGAATATGATTGAAATCGTAGAAATAGAATTGGAATAAAATATGTGCAGTAATGAGAAACAAAATAATTGTAGGATTGGAAGGAGGCAGGTAAAATCAGATATACTTCAGGTGAAATGAGTGGTATAGGAATCAAGAGTAGTTGTTTATTGGGAACTTTGGCTAAACTTAAAGGAATATTATATAGAAGTTCCGCTTTAATATGTCTTAAGATGACTAGATCTTTGTTATATATTTTGTAGAGTTTGTGTAGTTTTAAAAGTTGTAAAATGTTCCTGTAACGGTGTCGTCCACTTTGAGCTTTTCATAAACTGACTTTGTATCCAGTTTTAAACCACATTTGTATCATACACACTTTATACATCTTGTTGCGTTTTACCTGTTTTAACCAGATAACGATGAAGACATCAATCTGCTTTATTCACAGTTTTTACCGCTTGAACATTGAATGAATCCTTACCAGACTACAACTCCCATGATCCACCACACCGTCTTTTGTTATTGTTTTGAGCAAGGCGATTACATTTTGGGTTGAGAGAAAATGTCCAATAAGATGTCTCCAAAAGTACATCTTGGTTTAGTCTTCTTTGTTCTAAATCAGTGGATTTTAACGTATTGGGGTCAGGAGATCATTTATCGGGGTCGCCAGATCGAGAGAGAGGGTGCATCTCACTTCTCTTATTTTTCATTTCCTCGCTCCTCGGTCTCGGTCTCACCGGAAGTTGATTTGTCTGCACCATCTTGATTAGCGTCCCAGTGGCCTTATTTATGCCGGAGGACCGAGGATCGAGGATCTTGGAGTGATAACGGAGGAGCGATAATCGAGGAACTACCAGACCATCCTCCGGTGAAATCCTCAGGCACTCGCCCCGCCCCCTTACTGTGTATGGCTCACTGATTGGACGATGCAGCGCATGCACTGATCTGGCTGCTGTCAGACGATCAGCTGTGCGGAGTCCTCACAAACGGACGTCGCTTCACGTGACGCTCCGGAGGAAAGGACGTCCCATTGCTCTTAAAACTAATTTCCCTGCTTCTCGTGGTTTCCTTGCGTCTCTCCATGCTTCCCTGGTGGGAGGGACTAAACGCAGGGAAACGACGCAAGGAATGAATTTAACCAAAGTGAGATGCAGCTATAGAAATAACCAAGTAAAGTTCAACGACCTCCATTTTGTAATATTTCATAATTGTGCTTAATTACATCCCACTCCTGCTTTTACGTGCAGGACTTTTACTTTTGGAGAGTATTTTTCTAGGAGTTATAAGTACTTTCACTGCGGAAAAGGATCTGTATACTTCTTCCACTGCTGTGTTTTTTACACTACATTTCATTTAGATGACCCTTTATCCAAATTAACTTAGAATAAGTTCAATCAACCACCAGGAAATCTAGTCAGAACGGCAGAACATAAGCTTCAAAAAAGCCAAATATGTTGAAGTGCTGGTCCCTAAATGAACACCTGTTGAGCCGCACTCTCTAACTAAACTAAGATGATTGTAGTCATTTCAACTCTCAACCTCCGGCCCTGAAGATTTACTTTTTTGGAGGTGAAAGTGCGTTTTTTTCTCTCGCTTCATTCCTCCTTCACCCCTTCCTCCCTTTTTCTTTCTTTCTGTCCATTCTGTGTTCCCGGTGTGAAATGCCAGAAGCTCTAAACTCCCGACACACTGACCTCTAACCTTTGAAAAGGACAAGGTCTAATTTAGACTTCTGCTGCCACTCTGGTGACTGAACACACACACACACACACACACACACACACACACACACACACACACACACACACACACACACACACACACACACACACACACACACCCAGCTGAGTGTGACCCCTGACCCCTGAACGAACAACACATTCAGTATTCGTCCGCAGACTTTCTTCCTTACAAGGAGTCGTCGCTCGGCTCTGAATACATGAACCTCTGTGAGAGTTAACAACCAGGAAACAAAAACACTACGGCTGTTAATCCATTTAAATATTGAAACGTGATTTATTGGCACAAGTTTCCAGTTAAAAGCAAATTAGTGCTGTCAATCGGTTAAAAATTGTAATGCTTTTTATCACATTCAAAATCCCAAGTTTAAAGTACCAGCATTTACCTTTAGGCGGGATAACACATAAACACATGTGGTGATGAAGTAAAGCAATGCACGACAACCTGGTAAGAGACATTTGAGTTTTTTTAATATTAAATATAACATGATTTCTGGATTATTGGAATTAAATGTTCCCGACACTTAAAGCGTTTACAAAGTCGCTGTCAGAGAGAGCCGCTGTGAGGACACTGTATAATATTTGGACATAAACTAAATACTAAAATTTTTAAATATGTCTCTTGCCCTTCCATTTGTAATTTAGATATGCTGAACACATTGTTATTATATTTCTCTCTTTTTCTCGTGCATTTTATTTTCTATTCTTTGTAATAGCTTTCATTTTTGTCATGCACCGGTACACCAAAGCAAACGTGAAACCCTACTCAACCCAAGTTCTGAATAAGATACTGTAACATTTCTCTATCACTTAATTCCACAAGGATTCCTGGTACAGTAAACATTTATTCTGCTGTAAAATAATGCAAATACTGTATGGCCAGTTTGATTGCATTTTCTGCATACATGCCATTGTCTGTTTGTGTATTTCACTTCCTTTGTGTCTCTGGTGTCACTGAGTCAGATTACCAGAACACTTTCAAGATATAAAAATAACCCTCTTATTTTTCAATGTGTCATTAATGCAGTGTGACCATCGGAAACTATGCTTGGCATGTCTTTATTTATGTCACCGCTACGAAGTCCATTATGGAAATGCTTGAGTGTCTGGAGATGTTTACTCTGAGTGGTTTTATAGCCTTGTCAAGAAGGAGAACCACTTTACCCACTTTCACTTGTCTGTGACGCAGATACAGCTGAGAAGTAGTCAGTTTAATTTGATGCCATATATCAAATATTCTCTTTTAACACTCTTGTGGTTATCACACTTGTTTTTTCCATCATGTTATTTGATTTAGAAACTCCGGTGTGGTTCAGTTTAAAGATTGGGTTCATTAACTGGAGTTTGTATATTTATTTTCTATATTCAAGTTTAGTGAGCACATTTCACTTCACATTCACTTGAGGTATATAATCTAATATAATGTAATTTACAGTATTTAACAATATAGAGATTTCTTTTACCTGCATTCTTCCTAATGGCCAGCAGGGGGCTACTTTACCGGTTGCGAAAATGGCATAGAAGTCCATGAGAAAATGTCCTTACTTATGCTTGATTTATCACCTCAGTAATCCTTTTTCTGTTAAGTTTATGGTCTCAGTCTGTAGTTCAAGTCTTCTTCAGTACAGCATGATGATCAAATTGTAAATAATAGTCAGTTATTTTGTTAAATAGACGTTAAGGCAGACTGTGCTTTACCTTCTGAGCTCGGAAGTAAGACATCTTCATTCATGCAATACGAAGATTAATGATTACGTGTGTGTGCGATTTCAGGTTTACTTTCAACAGTTCAGTCAGACAACTCACGTGTTTTTTTAACATGTTTATTAGAAGCAGCATATAGTTAAGTTTGGCGACTAGGCTCGGGCATCATCACTCCATAGATATACATAGCACGATGAGTGATGATCGAATAACTAACCCCCAAGCCTACAGGTGGAAGCTGGGGTGGAAGCTTGGGTGGTGGTGGGGCAGCAAGCAGCAGCGACGTAGAGGTAGCTGCAGCAATAGCAGCAGCAAGCAATGCATAGAGAGAGATCTGGCAGGTTCAATAGAGCGGCATATTAAGGAGACTCTGTTTGGTTGGTTGCAGAGTGGCAAGGGGCGTTATGTATGAATGCAGCATAAGTGCTCGAGTTGACTGCCTGAACTAGCTCGCAGGCTTCGCCCCATTTACAGGAGTGGATGTTTGTTTTTGTGCAGTACCTGAGTTGGCCACTAGGATCAGGCACATGAAAATAAAACAATAATTCCTGGTTGTTTGTGACTGACAGCTTTCTTGTCTAATCAGGAGAGCGGATCAGAGTTATCAGAGCTGTCAATTACCGGGTCGAGAAGCTCACGCTGACCAGAGCGTCACCATCCTGCACGCCAAGGTCGCCCAGAAGTCCTACGGCAACGAGAAGAGGTTTGACCTTCTGTGTTTCTAACTCCAACCCTAAACATGCAACCATTTCAAATGTATTTATAACTCAGGGTTAGTACCAGTCTTTACAAGAGGTAGGAGATAGGCAGTGATAGGAGAAGTGTTTTGATTTCTCACGGAAATAAAAGTAATATTAACACAAATGATCCACTTATTGTAAAGTCTTGCATTCAAACCCTTACCTCAAGGTATCTAAATTATGCTTGTCTTCTATTAGATTATGTTTACATGCTTTCTGTTCTCACACAGTTTGTTTTAATGCGTTTACCCTCCATCTGAAACCCTCCATTATCTCTTTAAGCTGGCTAACCCAAAAAAGCACATTTTGCTTTGATTGGCTGGAAGGAGAATTGAAAATGATCACAGATTATTAAAGATTATTTCGCATAGTCACCAAAGTATATATTGGACATGTATCTTCCGAACATTGACACATGTTTTACGGACAAAAACGAATTTCTTCAAGGCCAATCGTTCTGATTTGTTAGCCAAATAAGTTGAACGGTATCAAAACGTTAAACTAGTGTTCGCCAACACCTAGCTAACTTACTTTCGTAATGTTGAATTGGTTGTAAGCTACGTAAATATGTAATGTCTGTTCCTCGACCTAGCAGACAGGAAGTGGATATCATTTCATACCATTTTGCGCTTGTATCTGTAACAGAATCAGAAATACTTTATTTATCAACGTTGGTAGTTCTTCGGGGCAGCATGATATGTCCTTTAAGTCTTTCCAACATCTCCAACACCATACGGCTGATGTTCTTTAAAGTCTGCACTGTTTCTCGCCCCACAGGTTCTTCTGTCCTCCTCCCTGTGTTTACATCAGCGGTCCGGGATGGAGAGTCATGCAGAACCACCTGAAAGGTGAAGGCACACAAATATTAACTGGAGACGTAAAAATGTTGAAAGGAGGAAGAGGAAGGTAGAGCATTTCAAACCCAGATTGAACGATACATCTCTTTGAATCAGGGTTCGAGAAGCTCTACGTTCCTCGTCCTCCCTTCGTCCTTCTGTTCCTTCATCTTCATCCTTCCATCGTTGCTTTTTATCCTAATTTATCATCGTTTCTCTCCAGCGGCAGGTCATGGAGACGCTGTGTATCGAGTCTGTGGCTTTTTGTGTCTCGACAACACCAGCCAGTCTCAGGCTGACGCTTACAAACTGGTGTTCAACGAGCAGCCCAACTCCAGGGTGAGAGCCGTGTGTGTGTGTGTGTGTGTGTGTGTGTGTGTGTGTGTGTGTGTGTGTGTGTGTGTGTGTGTGTGTGTGTGTGTGTGTGTGTGTGTGTGTGTGTGTGTGTGTGTGTTTTATCTGATGTATTGCCATGCACATACCTGTCCTCTGTGTTTGACTGTTTCTGTCCACAAAGTCTCCTCCTGTCTCTCAAATTCCTTCAATGACAGAGGGCCCAATTTACTGGAAATTCAAACTGGCCTTTGTCCCGGTTAAACAAGCCCCCAAATTCCTCTCCAAACAACGAGATCTGTTGTATCTGTGTCCCTGTATTTGTCCTTGGCGGTGGATGAAACCAGATTCATAACGACAGCAAATATGTAAATGGTCTTCAAAGGCTAAAATCCCAAAGTTGCCTCTCCCACGCACTTTGTTTACTTCCTGAACATAGTGACATGTGGCTAGCACTCCAACACCTTGTACATGATAGGCTAAGGAGCGGGACATCTCTAAGCCGTTGACCAATCATAACAGAGAAGGCCAGCTAACCAATCAGAGCAGACTGGGCTCTGGTTTCAGACAGAGGGTGAAAAGAGGTGCTGCAGCACAGGCAGTATGAGAACAATAAAGAGCTTTTTCAGACATGTCACAGTAGAACCTGAAAATGAGCATAACTTAAACCCCTTGAATAAAGGTCAAGCTGTGAATCTTGTTAATAGAGGCTCTTAAATCAGAGCAACAGCTGATAGGCCGGCTCTGGATGATAAACGGCTGCTGACCTCAGATCTGTTGTGTCTGAGCGACAGACAGCTCTGTGTCTGTTTACCCAGACAGACCTTCGCCTCTTTATTACTCTCACTGTGGACTCGACAAACAGTCGTGTCTGACAGGAAAACGACGCTGCTGTAAACACACCGTGTGTGTTCACTGGCCTCCTCCTTCACTCAAGCAGAAAACAAGACCCACACATCGCTGTGAAGAGAAGAGCTGCAGCGAATAGTCGATCCACAGGAAAGAAAACGCCACCTTTTCTTGATAATTGCTTTATCGATGATTTCCTTCTCGTGCAAAAACTTGAGATAATGTCGTTTTCTACGTTTCATTATGTAGATATCAGCTTTTTTCTGTATTTCATCATATTCAAGTTAAAACATTTGGATTTTTGACTGAAAAAAGACCTTTGAAGACATCACCTACGACTTTGCAAAACTGAGATGGATATTTTAGGATATTTCAGTATTTTCTGATATATATATTCAATGGTTACTGGTTATATGTAAGCTTTATAAACCTTTAAGGATAGTGAATGTCGTATATATAATATTGTGCATTGCTTTTATTTATTATAAGATGTAATTTATATGTAAAGCACATTGTGTTACGTGTTATAATGTGTGAACTGTGCTATGTTGAAATTATTTTTGAACAAATACAGAAAAATGTCCATCCCAGTTTCTTAATTCCAAGGCGATGTCTTTGTCTCCACTTTGTTTAAATAAAGTTTCAGTGTGTGTATTCTCGCACTCCTTCTGTGTTTCAGATGTTCGCCTCGGCCAAGTCCCTGTTCATCTCCGACCAGGACAAGAGGAAACACTTCTGCCTTCTGCTGAGGCTCTTCCTGGGAAACAGACAGGAAGTGGGATCGTTTCAGAGCCGGATGATCAAAGTTATCTCCAAACCGTCGCAGAAGAGACAGTCCATGAAGAACGCTGACCGTGAGTTTAATCACCAACGCACCAAGCATAATGTTACAAATGTATTTTATAAATGTCATTTATATGGAATAATCAAACATCCATGGTCCCCTAAGCCTCAACAGAAACTACCTACTATCAGTAAAGACTAAGTGAGGATATTTAAAATGTTGGCCGGTCCCCCGTTTGTTTGGATCAGTTAATTTGAGACAGACATGCATTGCAATTGTACCATACAATTACTTATGTTTTTAAAATGTAGGCAGGAAAATCTGCGACAAATGTCCACAGACAGTTTCTTTATTAAAAAAAATGTTAGAAGAAAGAAGAAGAAAGAACATTGAGTCACATACACGGAAAAATACACAAAAAATATGTTTAAAAATAACGAAAGTATACACACACCTTCAACCGCCTGTTTGAATATGTGTCAGTTTGAATGTGTGTGTGTGTGTGTGTGTGTGTGTGTGTGTGTGTGTGTGTGTGTGTGTGTGTGTGTGTGTGTGTGTGTGTGTGTGTGTGTGTGTAACCAGATGCAAATGATGCTCCGATGTTCATCCAATAAAATGCACATTCCTGCAGGCAGAAAACCAATGTAACTCTGAGACCCTGTGTGGTGTGTGTTTAAATATGTGTGTGCCTGTGAGTCAGTCCTTACAGTATCCCTCTGTTTCTGTGTTTCTGTGTTTCTGTGTGTGTGTGTGTGTGTGTGTGTGTGTGTGTGTGTGTGTGTGTGTGTGTGTGTGTGTGTGTGTGTGTGTGTGTGTGTGTGTGTGTGTGTGTGTGTGTGTGTGTGTGTGTGTGTGTGTAGTGTGTATCTCGTCGTGCTCCAGAGTGGCTTTGTTTAACCGCCTGCGCTCTCAGACGGTCAGCACGCGTTACCTCTCCGTGGACAGAGGAGCTTTCATCGCCAGCGCCAGACAGTGGACCGCCTTCACCATCACGCTGGGTACGAGTGTGTGTGTGTCTGTGTGTTATATGTTAGTCACACATTCACTTATTCCATACTATAAAGGTCATATTGTGGTCAGTCTATGCATGAATTGACTGTTTGACATCTGACGATCAAAAGTATTTTTTATAATCCAGAATTTTCCTTAAAGGGGCCCTATTAAGCTTTTGGGGTTTTCCTTTTCCTGTAGTGCAGTGGTCACCAACCTTTTTAAGCCCAAGATCCCCGACCTCGGCCTAGGTGAAAGGCAAGATCTACCTATTGCAGAATTGAGTGAAAAAAGACGGCCCAGACAATGCTTCCAATTTGAGGTCTTTTATATAGGCTAATTGCATCTGAATTACTGTTACAATGAAGGCTCCATAATCAGCTCACGGCATATAGACAGGGGTAAAGTGCTATTGGGGGGCGGACCTCAACGGGGGTCCGGGGGGATTCTCCCCCGGGAAGATTTTTTTTTAAATATTGAAGTTGAAAGCATCAATCTGGTGCACTTTGAGAGCAACATGCAGAGATCTATGGATACCTCTCTCAGCACCCATATGAAACAGAACTGTAAACAGATTTTCTTTTTCTTTATGGATATTTTACAAATCACATTAAACTGTATTCTTGTTTTACGGCCATATAGTAGGCTATTTCATACCTTTTTTTCATTTATTCTCTCATTGTTTGTATAACTATAATGATCATATGAAGGTGTGCCGCGGAAATAATCTTTTGAATAATTTGTGATAAAACGGTTCTAAACACTCAAGAGTCCTTTAGCTCACCTGAGCCCCTCAGTCTGACAGGAGAGGACTCTCCTCCAGCTTGTTGTGGAAACGGCTCCTCATGTCCGTTAGTGCAGCTAGCTAACCAGATGCTAACATCACGGTCCCCGCTAGCACCGGTACCTCTCTCTCTCACTCCCTCTCTATCACACTAAATGCGCTATCGCCACACACACACACAGAGCCGAGCTTGAATGACACAAGCACACGTGTATTTCCATGCAACTCTCTGATTGGTCTGGTGTCTTGCCTCTGTTGCGTTCAGTGAACACGGGAAATTACAGTCCTGCCGTCGTCTCTTGTGTCATGATGAGGTTCACGTAAAGCACGGTTAATGTTATATTATTGAGGTGTCTCAAATATACGTCAATCAAGTGGCACCTGCTAATGGGGTGGTGGATGATAGGTTTACATCTAAAAACGTATTTTTCAAACATTATTATTTTAATTTAATTTTTCTTTCTTTTGTTACTTTTTTTTTAACGGTCCGCGATCTACCCGCACCACACTCGCGATCGACCGGTCGATCGCGATCGACCGGTTGGCGACCACTGCTGTAGTGTGTTGTATAGCAAAGTAACATACTCGTACTTCTATTGGCTAGCGCTCCAACAGCCAATCAGAGCAGACTGGGCTCTGGTTTCAGACAGAGGGTGAAAAGAGGTGCTGCAGCACAGGCAGTGTGAGAAAAATAAAGAGCTTTTTGAACATTAAAGCATAGAGACATGTAGAGACACTACATACTGATATACACCTGAACATCAGCAGGAGAGGACTCTTTAAAGTAGAGACACTACATACTGATATACACCTGAACATCAGCAGGAGAGGACTCTTTAAAGTAGAGACACTACATACTGATATACACCTGAACATCAGCAGGAGAGGACTCTTTAAAGTAGAGACACTACATACTGATATACACCTGAACATCAGCAGGAGAGGACTCTTTAAAGTAGAGACACTACATACTGATATACACCTGAACATCAGCAGGAGAGGACTCTTTAAAGTAGAGACACTACATACTGATATACACCTGAACATCAACAGGAGAGGACTCTTTAAAGTAGAGACACTACATACTGATATACACCTGAACATCAGCAGGAGAGGACTCTTTAAAGTAGAGACACTACATACTGATATACACCTGAACATCAGCAGGAGAGGACTCTTTAAAGTAGAGACACTACATACTGATATACACCTGAACATCAGCAGGAGAGAACTCTTTAAAGTAGAGACACTACATACTGATATACACCTGAACATCAGCAGGAGAGGACTCTTTAAAGTAGAGACACTACATACTGATATACATCTGAACATCAGCAGGAGAGGACTCTTTAAAGTAGAGACAATACATACTGATATACACCTGAACATCAGCAGGAGAGGACTCTTTAAAGTAGAGAAACTACACTGATATGCACCTGAACATCAGCAGGAGAGGACTCTTTAAAGTAGAGACACTACATACTGATACACACCTGAACATCAGCAGGAGAGGACTCTTTAAAGTAGAGACACTACATACTGATATACACCTGAACATCAGCAGGAAAGGACTCTTTAAAGTAGAGACACTACATACTGATATACACCTGAACATCAGCAGGAAAGGACTCTTTAAAGTAGAGACACTACATACTGATATACACCTGAACATCAGCAGGAGAGGACTCTTTAAAGTAGAGACACTACATACTGATATACACCTGAACATCAGCAGGAGAGGACTCTTTAAAGTAGAGACACTACATGCTAATATACACCTGAACATCAGCAGGAGAGGACTCTTTAAAGTAGAGACACTACATACTGATATACACCTGAACATCAGCAGGAGAGGACTCTTTAAAGCAGAGACACTACATACTGATATACACCTGAACATCAGCAGGAGAGGACTCTTTAAAGTAGAGACACTACATACTGATATACACCTGAACATCAGCAGAATAGCCCCCTTTAAGATTGAGCGTGACTCAAAATTTAATTTTTCGCTCTTTACACACTATCACACATATCAGTTTTGGCATATTAATATAAATACAGGCCAGTATTTCAACAATATACATGTCCGTAGAAGTGCTGAAATGTCGTCTATATGGGTTGGCTTGTATCAAAAGTTCAACTTCCAGCTTCTCTCTCACCTTGACCTAATAGCCAAGACTCTGCTCCCTATGTTCAATAATTATTTGTATACTGAACGTTAATAATAATAATAATAATAATAATAATGCAATACAGTTTTTTATTAGAGCGTAGTGTATACCTAAAAATCCCCTCTTGTCCCAATGCATGATGGGTAGACTTAAGCTCCTCCCAACCCCATTACGATAAGAGAAGCTGCCAAGAAAAATAAATAGATCGCCAGTGGATGAGTACAAGACAATTTCAGACATGTTTGAACATTAACTCTTCATTTATCTGACATCTGTAAATCTGGAGTTCTTAGTGTTTTAAAATACACTTAAACAGGGATGAAAAGTGGCATCAATGACATTACCTTACAGTCAGCAGTGAGCATATATACAGTCAGTGTGTGTGTGAGCAGTGTCTCCTCACACACCTCTGGAAAGGTCTGTGAGGTTATTTATTCAACACACAGACCTCCCACCACCTAAACCCAAACCTCCGTCATTCATCCAGCTGCACTCTCTACTATCACTACACCCACCCACACACACACACACACACACACACACACACACACACACACACACACACACACACACACACACACACACACACACACAAACACACACACACACACACACACACACACACACACACACACACACACACACGCAAAGTTGGTAGAAAAGTGTTCCAAGATAGAAACAAATTTAAGTTTTCTGTGTGAAAAGATGTTATAAAATGTGTGTGTGTGTGTGTGTGTGTGTGTGTGTGTGTGTGTGTGTGTGTGTGTGTGTGTGTGTGTGTGTGTGTGTGTGTGTGTGTGTGTGTGTGTGTGTGTGTGTCTTTGTGTGTGTGTGTGTGTGTGTGTGTGTGTGTGTGTGTGTGTGTGTGTGTGTGTGTGTGTGTGTGTGTGTGTGTGTGTGTGTGTGTGTGTGTGTGTGTGTGTGTGTGTGTTTCTCTCCAGTGGAGGACCAGCGGAATGACCATGGTGACTTCGTGCTGAGCGAGGGCTTCATCTGTTACGGCTGTGTGGTCCAGTTAGTGTGCAGTGAGTCAGGAGTCGCTCTGCCACCCATGGTAACACACACAAACCACACACACACACAAACCACACACACACACACACACACACACACACACACACACACACACACACACACACACACACACACACACACACACACACACACACACACTCACCCGATACCTGAAGCTTTAGTTAGCGTCTGCAAATAAAAAGCAGCGGCATCTGACGGTCAAAACTGGTTTTAAATGGTGGGAAATGAACATTTGTTTTGAAGTTAACAAGGTATGTATTTTAGGTATATCTATGGGATTATCTGAGATTAAGGTGTGTGTAAAGACAACTATCAACTCTCTCTATTTTATGAAGAATATCATCAACACATTTAGCTATGAAGACGGGTTAATTCGTGAAGAGCCAACAAAATGTCATCTCCTCGTTTACATGAACAAACGTTTAGTCAAAAGAGACATTTTGTTCGAAGATTAGTTTTTAATCATCACGTTGATTTCCTCACAGATGGGACATTTCGTCATCGTCTCTTCTGAGATATGAAAACAAACGCTTGTAGATAACGATATTTATTAAGAATTTTGACTAACAAATATTTAAAAAAGCAGTAGTGGCATCAACAACCTTCCTTTATGAGCTGCAGAGGAGTGCATAAGCCCGTCTGATGACCCCCCCTCTCAGGCTGTATCTCTCACAGATGTGCAGCTGCTACCCAACCTGCTAATCCCAAAAACTGCTGTTATCGTTGAGCCCGACCTCGTCTTTAAGTTAAACTTAGACAAACGCTGCTGAGCTGACTCTTTCTGCTCCTGCTGTCAAAACACGCTCAGTGTCTGCTGAACGTAAACCTATACACGCCTCTCCGTGTTTTTGCAGCGGAGGCCTTTTTCTGCTCCGTTTGTTTGAGCAGTTCTTCCAGTGGTCGTGTTCAGAGGCTGCAGATCGCTGAGTGAAACCCCAACGATGGGCTGGATCAGCAGCTTGGGAAAGACTTTAATGAGCTCTTTATATTCTGTGTGCAGCAAAGTAAAGATCTCAAGGTCCAGAGATACCAGAAGCTGTTCTTTGTGCAGACCACCTAGTGCTATATAGACCATACAGCTTCACCCAACCATTTGCTAGCGGTCTCAGCTAAATGTTGAGATCAGCACGATATGAGGAACATATGTGGTATCAGTTACTTTGTTGAATTTGTCGAGTGTAAGAAAGTATATTTGTCTCTTACGCTAAAATATCAAAATGAGTAAATCTTCTTAGTGGAAGTTGACAGATTGCCCGATTAGCGTTATCAGATTCTCTCATCATTGGGCCATAGGTGTTTTCACTTTGACTTTGAATACTCTCCCCTGTCTGATTTGACAGCAATTATTTAGCGTTTTTTACATGATTATGAAAGAGGTGACTTCAGGATTACTCATTAATATTCATGAGATTTCTGAATGAGAGGGTTTTTAGAATGTGTTCTTGTGTCTCCAGGTGATCCGTAAGGTGAACAAACAGCACGCCTTCCTGGACGTGGACGAGCCGGTGTCTCAGCTCCATAAATGTGCCTTTCAGTTCAGACACGACCCCAACGCTTACCTGTGTTTATCCAACGACAACATCATACAGCACCAGGTCAGACTCTATCTCCCTCCTTCCTCCTTCTCAAACCTCCTTTCCTCCTTCTCAAACCTCCTCAACCTTCTTCTTCTTCTCTTCCTTCTCAAACTTCCTCTCCTCCTCAAAAGTCCTTTCCTTCTTCTCCTTCTTCTCAAACCTCCTCTCTTCCTTCTCAAACTTCTTCTCCTTCTCTTCCTTCCTCTCCTCCTTCTCCTCAAACTTCCTCTCCTCCTTAATTTCCTCATCAAACTCCCCATCCTTCCTCTCCTCCTCTAACCTCCCCTCTCTCTCCTCCTCCTCCTCCTCTCCTTCCTCTCCATCCTCTCCTCTCCTCTAACCCCCCCTTCTCTCCTCCTTCTCTCCTCCTCCTCTCCTCTCCTCTAACCCCCCCTCTCTCTCCAGGCCTCCCCCAACCTGACGGACCCCCTCAAAGTGGGTCTAAACGATGGTTCCTGTTGGACCATCATCGGTGTGGAGGTGGTGGAGTTCACCTTTAATCAGGGATCCTCCTGCATCCTGACTCCTGTCACTCCGTTTCCTGTCATCTGCGGGTTAGAGGTGAGCTATGGAGGATCGGGTGTGTTGGATTAGGTTTTTATAGATTTCAGTTCCAAACATCAAACCCTAAAAACTGCAACTAATGGAACGTGCTAACTTAGAAAGCACTAAATGGTTTGGGACCCCAATACAGTATTGCTGTGTCCCAATTCAGAGGCTGGGTCCTCCTGAGGAGTCCGCGGAGGACCCAGCTTGGGTCCTCCGTGGACTGCGAAATGAGACGGTCTACGGAGCATGTCCTTGTACGTCACCGGCAGTTACCCCTACATTTTCCCGCCCCCATCACCTAGCAACCAGCTGCAGTCACAAGTGCCGGTAATAATTTCTGACCCTAGGCAAAATATTTTCAAACTGTTTTCAAAACTGTTTTCAAACTGTTTCAAAACAGTTTTCAAAACTGTTTTCAAAACTGTTCAATATGGAGTCAGATCTAGCTGTACTTATTTTGGTGTTATATAATATGTTTAAATTATTTTCCCGAGGTCGCAACAGGCCCCCGTGAAGAGGGCTTCATTCTCCCCGCGCATCTGGATACATTGCGCAGTCTGCTCCTTGCTCCCTATCAAAACAAAATTGTTGCAGTAAGATTTGTATAACAAAAGCAGTTAAATAAATAAATTTGCTTTATAATGAATCCCAACAATATGAAAACCAAACAGGGTTTAGACATATTTTCACTTCATATTATTTTATGTATGTAATATAAAGAAGACATCTCCAATTGCCCGTATATTTAAATACACAAATTAAATAGGTTTACTTTTCTTTCATGTCGTTTACTATTTGGGTGAGTACATTTAAAAACGAATCCAGCTGAAACCGTTGTAGCCGTTGATGGGACGTTACAAGCCATATATTTTTTTTAAAACTCATTCGTCACCGTCACCCATTGCATCCTGGGATATGTCACACCGCGGAGTGTACATCAGATGTATCCTCTAAATCTGGGGAAAGAAGGCTGCATTTGCGGGCCGCATTCGGAGGAGTCTTGTCTTTTTTTTTAATTGGGACAGCCTTCGTTTGGCGGAAGTGACGTATGCGGTCTCGAATGCATCCTCAGGAGGATGCGGCCGCTGAATTGGGACACAGCTTATATGTCCGACATGCTTCTCTGTTACGAGCCAATCAGAGCTCTGAGATCATCGGGGACTTAGTAATTGCACCCTGGCTCAGAACCAAACACTGCTTTTAATTTTTATGCACCCCAAAAATTGAACAAACTTCCCGAAAACGTAAAGTCTTCACCAACGCTGAGTTCTTTTAAATCGAGGCTAAAAACTCTACTTTGTTTAGCTGCCTATCCAGAAGACTTTTAACTTGTTTTAGCACCTACCGTATTTACAATGTTGTTTGAAAACCATTCTGTATCTCGATTTTCATGAATCTGTTATTTCATCATGTTCATCTAGTGTGTTCCTTTCTGTTGTCTTCTTATTAAGTGTTAATGATAATGTAAAGCACTTTGAATTGCCTCTGTGTCTGAAAGTGTGCTGTATAAATAAACTTACCTTACCTTATCCTAAAGACTATGAGAAAATAAAACAACGTGTGTGTGTTACTGCAGGTGAATGGCGGGGGACATGTTGCCATGCTGGAAGTCTACGGAGAAAACTTCAGCTCTCATCTCAAAGTCTGGTTCGGAAACAGCGAGGCCGAGACCATGTTCAAGTGAGTCAACAGGAAACAGCGAGAATGTGAAAAATGTTGAAGTCAAAAATATTTTGAAGTCAAAAGACCTTCGAAAATACCCAGAAAACAAACAAAAATACGGACCCGGAAACCAATAGGAGGGAATACACTACGATATTACCTGCAGACAGACCAACACGTTATTATATTTTATTGACCGCTTGTGGTCTGGCTGCCTTTAAAAGCCCGGGGCAACGTGGGAAAATACTTTGTGTCTGACAGTCGTTTATATCTTGCTTCACGTTTCTATCAAGATAATGGGAGAGATGTTGTTATTCAATTAGTTTTTCAGACAATATTTGAAGTTTTTCTTTGAAATATTGGAGTTCTTTGGGCCTCATAGACTAATTTGAATAAAATATTTTGCATAGTTTGGGGAACGACTCATAGACATCTGAACCATCATCCTCCTTTTAGTCAGAGCCAGAATTTTTTTTGGAAACACCTGGGTTTAAACTTAAAACATTTACTGATTTAAGATCAAATTTGAATCAGAAAAGTGGTAAATACTTGTAGCTAAAACGGTACAAGTATGCCTACCTCTCAGCCGTCCTTAAGTAGGTTCCTTCAGTACGTTCCTTCAGTACGTTCCTTAAGTACGTTCCTTCAGTACGTTCCTTAAGTACGTTCCTTCAGTACATTCCTTCAGTACGTTCCTTCAGTACGTTCCTTCAGTACGTTCCTTCAGTACGTTCCTTCAGTACATTCCTTCAGTACGTTCCTTCAGTACGTTCCTTCAGTACGTTCCTTCAGTAGGTTCCTTCAGTACGTTCCTTAAGTACGTTCCTTCAGTACGTTCCTTAAGTACGTTCCTTCAGTACGTTCCTTCAGTACGTTCCTTCAGTACGGTCCTTCAGTACGGTCCTTCAGTACGGTCCTTCAGTACGTTCCTTCAGTACGTTCCTTCAGTACGTTCCTTAAGTACGTTCCTTCAGTACGTTCCTTCAGTACGGTCCTTCAGTACGTTCCTTAAGTACGTTCCTTCAGTACGGTCCTTCAGTACGTTCCTTCAGTACGTTCCTTCAGTACGTTCCTTCAGTACGTTCCTTCAGTACGTTCCTTCAGTACGTTCCTTCAGTACGTTCCTTCAGTACGTTCCTTCAGTAGGTTCCTTCAGTACGTTCCTTAAGTACGTTCCTTCAGTACGTTCCTTAAGTACGTTCCTTCAGTACGTTCCTTCAGTACGTTCCTTCAGTACGGTCCTTCAGTACGGTCCTTCAGTACGTTCCTTCAGTACGTTCCTTCAGTACGGTCCTTCAGTACGTTCCTTCAGTACGTTCCTTAAGTACGTTCCTTCAGTACGTTCCTTCAGTACGTTCCTTAAGTACGTTCCTTCAGTACGTTCCTTCAGTACGTTCCTTAAGTACGTTCCTTCAGTACGTTCCTTCAGTACGTTCCTTAAGTACGTTCCTTCAGTACGTTCCTTCAGTACGTTCCTTCAGTACGGTCCTTCAGTACGTTCCTTCAGTACGTTCCTTCAGTAGGTTCCTTCAGTACGTTCCTTCAGTACGTTCCTTCAGTACGTTCCTTCAGTACGTTCCTTCAGTAGGTTCCTTCAGTACGTTCCTTCAGTACGTTCCTTCAGTACGTTCCTTCAGTACGTTCCTTCAGTACGTTCCTTCAGTACGTTCCTTCAGTACGTTCCTTAAGTACGTTCCTTCAGTACGTTCCTTCAGTACGTTCCTTCAGTACGTTCCTTCAGTACGTTCCTTCAGTACATTCCTTCAGTACGTTCCTTCAGTACGTTCCTTCAGTAGGTTCCTTCAGTACGTTCCTTAAGTACGTTCCTTCAGTACGTTCCTTAAGTACGTTCCTTCAGTACGTTCCTTCAGTACGTTCCTTCAGTACGGTCCTTCAGTACGGTCCTTCAGTACGGTCCTTCAGTACGTTCCTTCAGTACGTTCCTTCAGTACGTTCCTTAAGTACGTTCCTTCAGTACGTTCCTTCAGTACGGTCCTTCAGTACGTTCCTTCAGTACGTTCCTTAAGTACGTTCCTTCAGTACGTTCCTTCAGTACGTTCCTTAAGTACGTTCCTTCAGTACGTTCCTTCAGTACGGTCCTTCAGTACGTTCCTTCAGTACGTTCCTTCAGTACGTTCCTTCAGTACGGTCCTTCAGTACGGTCCTTCAGTACGTTCCTTCAGTACGTTCCTTCAGTACGTTCCTTAAGTACGTTCCTTCAGTACGTTCCTTCAGTACGGTCCTTCAGTACGTTCCTTAAGTACGTTCCTTCAGTACGGTCCTTCAGTACGTTCCTTCAGTACGTTCCTTAAGTACGTTCCTTCAGTAGGTTCCTTCAGTACGTTCCTTCAGTACGTTCCTTAAGTACGTTCCTTCAGTACGTTCCTTCAGTACGTTCCTTCAGTACGTTCCTTAAGTACGTTCCTTCAGTACGTTCCTTCAGTACGGTCCTTCAGTACGTTCCTTCAGTACGTTCCTTCAGTACGTTCCTTCAGTAGGTTACTTCAGTACGTTCCTTCAGTACGTTCCTTCAGTACGTTCCTTCAGTACGTTCCTTCAGTACGTTCCTTAAGTACGTTCCTTCAGTACGTTCCTTCAGTACGTTCCTTAAGTACGTTCCTTCAGTACGTTCCTTCAGTACGTTCCTTAAGTACGTTCCTTCAGTACGTTCCTTCAGTACGTTCCTTCAGTACGTTCCTTCAGTACGTTCCTTCAGTACGTTCCTTCAGTACGTTCCTTAAGTACGTTCCTTCAGTACGTTCCTTCAGTACGTTCCTTCAGTACGTTCCTTAAGTACGTTCCTTCAGTACGTTCCTTCAGTACGGTCCTTCAGTACGTTCCTTCAGTACGTTCCTTCAGTACGGTCCTTCAGTACGTTCCTTCAGTACGTTCCTTCAGTACGTTCCTTCAGTAGGTTCCTTCAGTACGTTCCTTCAGTACGGTCCTTCAGTACGGTCCTTCAGTACGTTCCTTCAGTACGTTCCTTCAGTACGTTCCTTCAGTAGGTTACTTCAGTACGTTCCTTCAGTACGTTCCTTCAGTAAACACTAGGGAGTACATACAGTATAAAGGGATAACTTTATGGAGTCTGAACTTTTCCTCTGAATCCAAAAGTTGACCGTCAGCCAAGTCTTGCAGTTATGTAAGATTGCATGATTAGTTACAGGGATTTTTGCTTTAACAATCAGTTACGGAGACTAGTCCCTGTTTTTATTTATTTATGACTGTGACGTGCTGCTTTAGAGGCACCAGGTGTACCACCGCAGCACGAAGAGCAAATTAAAGTTTTATTTTAATTTAAGTGAGACTGCTCAGGTGGAGCTGGATGCTCATAAAAGTTGGTTTTATAGCATATTAAGTGGCACTTCCACACCAAGTATTACATAACCAAGCACGTTCGACCCAAATGATATTGCATTTGTCCCAGGATTTGAAAGTAGCTATTTTGCTGTTTGTTGAGGAATTTCAATAAAGAACAACAGACTCGCAGTTATGTCTGTCCTGCTGGAAACACGATAAAAAAGATGCCTTCAGGAACAGCTAATAAGTGTAATGTATAACTCGTGAAATGTCACAACATGTCAAAAATATGTAACAATACGATACAGTGCTGCAGGGATGCCAATTTTTGTCGCCCAACCCATTGGATTTTGGATTCGTGCAGAAAATAATTAACACCACTTTAGGATTTCTGAAGTAAATAGCTAATGTTGGGCTATAAAGGAACTACAGCACGGTCACATGACCATACTTGCCAACCTTTAGACCTCAGAAATCGGGAGCATTTCAAAATGCAAAATTGGGGGGGGGGGGGGGGCTAGTGGATCGCCGGAGCTGTTAGATTAACATCAACATGCTTATTGTAGTTGTAAGTGCACTGCCTTGTGGCCTGAAGCACTGTCCTTGATGGAGCATACAGTATGTGTGGGCTGGACCTGTATTTTACAGGAAAGGAGTGAGCAGAGAGTAGAGTAGTTGTCGATTCTTGTTCTGTTTTCTGTGAATATCTGCCTCACCCTCTCAGACTTTGAGTTGCGCGCGCTACTAAAGAGACGTGTTACCATGGAAACCAAACAATGGTGTAGCTGTATTAAAGTCCGAGTGGAAACAGTCTTGTTGTGTAAATCTGATTTTGTCAGAAATCGGGAGAAATGCGGGAGAAATATGACCCCGGGAGGAAACCGGGAGAGGGCAATGAAATCGGGAGTCTCCCGCGAAAATCGGGAGGGTTGACAAGTATGCATGACTTCACGTCACCACCGCTAAGCTAAAGGCGGCTAATGTTGGGCTATAAAGGAACTACAGCACGGTCACATGACTTCACATCACCACCGCTAAACTAAAGGCGGCTAATGTTGGGCTATAAATGAACTACAGCCTGGTCACATGACTTCACGTCATCACCGCTAAGCTAAAGGAGGCTAATGCTGGGCTATAAAGGAACTACAGCCTGGTCACATGACTTCACGTCATCACCGCTAAGCTAAAGGAGGCTAATGCTGGGCTATAAATGAACTACAGCACGGTCACATGACTTCATGTCATCACCGCTAAGCTAAAGGCGGCTAATGTTGGGCTATAAAGGAACTACAGCACGGTCACATGACTTCACATCACCACCGCTAAGCTAAAGGCGGCTAATGTTGGGCTATAAAGGAACTACAGCACGGTGACATGACTTCACCTCACCACCGCTAAGCTAAAGGCGGCTAATGTTGGGCTATAAAGGAACTACAGCACGGTGACATGACTTCACATCACCACCGCTAAGCTAAAGGCGGCTAATGTTGGGCTATAAAGGAACTACAGCACGGTCACATGACTTCACGTCAACACCGCTAAGCTAAAGGCGGCTAATGATGGGCTATAAAGGAACTATAGCACGGTCACATGACTTCACGTCATCACCGCTAAGCTAAAGGCGGCTAATGTTGGGCTATAAAGGAACTACAGCACGGTCACATGACTTCACGTCATCACCGCTAAGCTAAAGGCGGCTAATGTTGGGCTATAAAGGAACTACAGCACGGTCACATGACTTCACATCACCACCGCTAAGCTAAAGGCGGCTAATGTTGGGCTATAAAGGAACTACAGCACGGTCACATGACTTCACATCACCACCGCTAAGCTAAAGGCGGCTAATGTTGGGCTATAAAGGAACTACAGCACGGTGACATGACTTCACATCACCACCGCTAAGCTAAAGGCGGCTAATGTTGGGCTATAAAGGAACTACAGCACGGTCACATGACTTCACGTCATCACCGCTAAGCTAAAGGCGGCTAATGTTGGGCTATAAAGGAACTACAGCACGGTCACATGACTTCACGTCATCACCGCTAAGCTAAAGGCGGCTAATGTTGGGCTATAAAGGAACTACAGCACGGTCACATGACTTCACATCACCACCGCTAAGCTAAAGGCGGCTAATGTTGGGCTATAAAGGAACTACAGCACGGTCACATGACTTCACGTCATCACCGCTAAGCTAAAGGTGGCTAATGTTGGGCTATAAAGGAACTACAGCTCGGTCAAATGACTTCAGTTTAAAAAATCTTTGACTTTTACGCAAGGGATTGCTAAAATTCGAACTCTATTGATATTGTTCCCGCTGAACAACGATAACACATAACATCCCAAACAGTTTGACTGAGTTTAACTTAATGAATTTACCTATATTCCTGTATTCTAAGAGTCCTAACGTCTTTCAAATGTTTGTTTTGACCAAGAGACCTAAACCCAAAGATATCGAGTTTACAATTACTAATGGAAAAGCTGTCACAAGTGTTTTTTTTTTATAGTTTGCTTGAAAATAACCTGATTATCGTAATTACTAAAATAGTTCAATAACTAATCATTTCAGCGTCTTTTTTTGATTTTCACATCTTTATTTTTTCTTGCCGTGGCTTTGTTAGTGCGCGAATCTCCTAGACTTGATTTGGGCGAAGAAGGCGACCAGTTCTCCAACAAGTTTGACAAAAAATATCCTCGACAGTCATGACTTTAACTCTCCAAACGTGCCTGTATTCATACGTTTCGAGAGCCCCGAGAAGCATAAAGGAGGTTTTATTCAAAGCACTTCGAGGAGCTTTCGGGCAACGATCGTCTCTCTTACTGTGAGTTACAGAAACTTGAGATTCAGGCGCCCCCCTCTCAAAATCTCATGTGACGCATCGTGGATCAAAACAGCCTCTCTGACGTCAGAAAGCACCTCAGACCCCACAGCAAAGTGCTGAGGCATCGAAAGTCAGGATCAAATACTCCTCCATCAGCAGCAGAGAGAGGAAAGCCGTATTTATACAGCATCCACAATGTGCTGTTTGTACGAGAAGCTGCAGCCAATTAGAAACTGGATCCTTCACCGCAACGCAATCCACAGGAGAAGTGGAGGTTTGAATGAAATACCTTTATATATAGCGAGGAATGTATAAGAGGGCTTTGAAAAGTATCTGCTGCTCACGAGAGTTTCATATCAACCACACAGCGGTGTTTAGTCTGTGGCGTGTAATTATCTGCTTTAGTTTATTTTCTCACCGTTGTTGTTATTGTTGCATCCTGCAGAGTCTCAGAGAAGTCAACAGGAGGGCAGATTATTGAACATAATAATCAAAATCACTTTTCTTTGCACATTCTGCGTCCAAGTTGTTGAAATGTTTCTCATCTTCTTCTTTTAGAACCAAACAAATATTGGTAAATGTAATTTCTATTTGATACAAGATATGCAGCTCAAAATGCTTTTCAAGAATGATAACTACACAACTAATTTAAAGAAGGCGAAACAGGCATACTTTGAAATCCCTTTGGCAAACAATCTGTTGTGTTATCCGTAGTAAATACAGTGTCAAGACACAAGACAATCGGAGATCTCCGGACACCAAAGTCGAGGATTTCTGAATGCAGAGATTTTGATCAAATTGGCAATTTACCAACATGAGAACGGATGAACGGCAGCTTTAATTCCTGAAATAAATTGTTTTGAAAAGTCTAGTAAAGACCTGTTTTCTTAGTTGAATCAACAGTATTTCCGGTATGGATTTTGAGCTGGAAAATGTATTAAAACCTGCCGGATTTTTGGCCAACAACTCATTTTCTTTAAAAGCATAATCCCCATATATTAACACCACTGTATAATTTTGAAGGGCGAATGCAATCGGCAGTATTTATGAGCTAATGTAATGCTATTAACGAACTACATATTGGTCGTATGGTTACGCGTCATCACTGCTAAGAAACTCTAACCATGAGACAGAAGTTTCGCACATTCACCAGTTGGGTATTTAGTGACATATTTTGAATTGTTCAACAGTGGCCCCTAACCTTTTTTGCTCAACAGACCAAAACGTTAACATCTCTTCAGCTTATGTTAACCACAGACCTCATTTCGGACCTCTAAGACATTGAAAGAAATGTTTGCTGTTTCATAAAAACTCTTTCTTTGACCTCTGTTTTCCTCTCAGGTCTCCCCAGTCTCTGCTCTGCGTGGTTCCTGATATCTCCGTGTTCAGCGACGGATGGAGATGTCTTCGTCGAGTCCTCACCGTTCCTCTGGCTCTCATCAGATCGGACGGCCTGATCTATCGGACCTCTTTCACCTTCACCTACACCCCCGAAATAAAGCCTCCCCCCAGCAGAGGAAAATCAGGGGGAGGAAAGAGAGAGGGGGGGACGGAGGGAGGACAGCAGGAAGACGTCCTGTTAGAAACCATCCATCAGGAGTTCACCAGAGCCAACTTCCACCTGTTCATGCAGAGCTAGGTAGACCGCAAGTTGGTTCAATGGTGGAGCTTTTTCAAAGAACATGACGCATGTCAATCTCTTAGCAATCAAAATAAATTCAATCTCAAGTAGAAGTACAGATACTCGTGTTTGAAAATACTCTGGTGAAAGTAGAAGTACTGAATAAAATTCTTTACTCAAGTAAAAGTAAAGAGGCTTTGAAATGTCCTTCAGTAAAAAGTACCCATAACTAGCAGCTGTTTTAAAGAGTACCTGACCTCCCTTTATATTAATAGAACAATAATTTCATTGTTAGCTAATGAATGTTTCCATGCTGAACAACGGCAACATGACAACGTTTTCATTGGTCCCTCTTCTTTAGAGAAGACCAGGAAATGATGGATACACGGATCGTGTTCAAATCAATAGGCACGCAATGACTCTAAATAATAATGATCACGCCACCAAACACACATTCAAACTAAAGGAACCAGCCTGTTTGGAAAATGAGAGAAGTAGAAAGTACAGGTATTTGTGTTCAACATGTAAGAAGTAGAAAATACAGGTATTTGTGTTCAACATGTAAGAAGTAGAAAGTACAGGTATTTGAGTTCAACATGTAAGAAGTAGAAAGTACATGTATTTGTGTTCAACATGTGAGAAGTAGAAAGTACAGGTATTTGGGTTCAACATGTAAGAAGTAGAAAGTACAGGTATTTGTGTTCAACATGTAAGAAGTAGAAAGTACAGGTATTTGTGTTCAACATGTAAGAAGTAGAAAGTACATGTATTTGTGTTCAACATGTGAGAAGTAGAAAGTACAGGTATTTGGGTTCAACATGTAAGAAGTAGAAAGTACAGGTATTTGGGTTCAACATGTAAGAAGTAGAAAGTACAGGTATTTGAGTTCAACATGTAAGAAGTAGAAAGTACAGGTATTTGTGTTCGAAGTGTAAGAAGTAAAAGTAAAAAGTTGTCAGAAACATAAGTAGTGGAGTAAAGTACTGATACCAGAAAAATTAAGCTACTTAAGTACAGTAACGAAGTATTTGTACTCACCTACTTCCCATCTCTAATCATACTTGAATGTACCATTAATCCGATAAGAAAACAAGTTTTATTCAGAGGGAGGACAGCAGGAAGACGTCCTGTTAGAAACCATCAGGAGTTCACCTGTTCATGCAGAGGTAGGTAGATCTCAACTCAATGATGACAGGGAACTGTTTTTGGATCAATGGTGGACCTTTTTCAAAGAACATGACGCCTGTTTCTGGACCACAATATTCTTTCTTTGTCCTTTTCATGTTGGAAGTTTGATACGATACGATACGATACGATAATACTTTAATGGTCAGATCAAGTCTGAAATTTGACTTGCATCACAGAAGCTCCATGAGTAACATCACCATAGACAGATATCAAGACACAATACATGAAAAACAACAAACATTTACCTTGCATGAGAATCTTGCATTGAAATGACTGAAATGATTGAGAGACAAGTCCTGCAAAGTATATCATGGGAACAAATACTATTTGTACAATATGGTGAGAAAGGCACAGTATGTAAATCAATTAATAATGTGCATTTGATTTAAATGTGTCTTTCGTGTAATTACAACCTTTGTTAAAATCTCTTAGCGATCAAAATAAATTGTAATCATATTTTTATGTACCATTAATCCGATACGAAAACGAGTTTTATTCGGAGGGAAGACGTTGTGTTAGAAATCTCCAGGAGTTCATAGTTTTTGGATCAATGCTGGACCTTTTTCAGAAGAACTGGACGCCTGTTTCTGGACCGGAGTATTCCTTCTTCGTCCTTTTCATGTTCGAAGTTTGTTGCACCACAATATTACATTGATATGATGGACATTTTGAAAGACAAGTCCTGCAAATTATATGATTGGAAGAAATATTATTTTTACAATATAGTTAGAAAGGCACAGTATGTAAATCAATTAATAACGTACTTTTGATTTAAATGTGTCTTTTGTGTAATTACAACCGTTGTTAAAATCTCTTAGCAATCTAAATGAAATGTAATCATACTTGAATGTACGAATAATCCGATAAGAAAACTAACTGTTTCTCATGTTTTTCTGATATCATTTCTTCTCACATGAACATTTTCCAGCCAATCATGCTTTGTGTAGGTTTTCTAATTTGTAGGTATTAAGACGTCAACTTATCTCTGCATTCATGTTTCAATAAAAGTAATTTGATATATTCATCCTAGCTAGTCAGCTTCATTAAAGGCAAAAAAATGAACGCCACTAAGCTAAAGGCGGACTTGTGTCGGCGTCATGAAGTTTAGTTGATTATTTAGTCACTTGTTAGCAACCACTGTTTTTATGACATATAGGAGCTTCAGCCATTCACCAGTATTTTATATTGCAGAAGAAAACATGAAATCTCTTCAGCTTGTTTTAACCAAAGACCTTATTTCAAGCTTCTACAATTGAGTTTTGACTTTGAGACAAAGGGACCAGAAGTCATAATATGCTGACTCATCTCTGGGTTTAGAGACTCACTACTGCACCACTCTAATAGAGAGGGATTTAAAGGACTTGTTGAGTGGGGTGTCAATGGATGGGAAATGAACAGTTAATGCATCGCAGGTTGAACAGAAAGCTACAGAGGTTATTAAATCTACAGGGGGCTATAGAGAGCTTTAGCTGATCCACTGAAGGATGTTTTTTCTGGAGAAAGGGCACGCGAGCCAGACTCCAGTGTTGTGAGAGAAAGCAGCTCTGAAACACTTTCTACCTCACTTTTGATCCTCAGAGAAACGGTGTGTGTGTGTGTGTGTGTGTGTGTGTGTGTGTGTGTGTGTGTGTGTGTGTGTGTGTGTGTGTGTGTGTGTGTGTGTGTGTGTGTGTGTGTGTGTGTGTGTGTGTGTGTGTGTGTGTGTGTGTGTGTGTGTGTGTGTGTGTGTGTGTGTGTGTGTTTGTGTGTGTGTGGCACTTTGTTGCTCGACTGTAACTGTAATAATTCACAAGGGTTTCTCACTTCACTTTCAAACGGAGCTTTTGGAAAGCTACAGAAAAAATATTAAATAAAGCACGCTATTAAATGCATGCAATATGACAAATATTTGTAAAGAAATCCCAAGATAACAATAAAACTCTTGTTTGCTAACGTCAATGCTGAAAATAGGGAATTGAATTTTGATTTATTAATAAAGACTTAATGATCGCCTGTGTGAACTCTTCATGTCTTTAAGAGAAATTAAATTAAATGATCAGAAAGATGTATAGTTTGCGATGGCGTATTATGAAAACATGATCCAAAATTGTTAAAACTGAAGCGATTGGTTAACTGTGCCATGAGTCAGCAGTCAAGTTTAAGGCTGATTCAGTAGTTCCCAAAATGTGCAGGATGAAAGATTCTAAGCGCAGGACGTCTGGATCTGAAGTTATCGGAGAAGAAGCCGAGCTAATGTTAGCTTTTGACTTGTAGCTACTCGGTCCAGTTTATAATAGAGAAACACAGATTTTTTTAGTTTGTCAGGTTTTAATAAGCTGTTTGTTTTGGAGAGGAGGTGACTTATTACTTATAGGTAAAATAGTAAAATCGTTATACTTGTCGGGGTGTTAACTTAACAGAGACACAAGCTAAGCTAACGTTAGCGGCAGCCGTACAGCATGCAGCGAGAAACAGATTTTTAACCTCAAACGTGTTTATTTAGTATTGTGACCGGTTTAGATCAGAGCATAACAGAACGTGCTTAACACATCCTGAACCAGGAACACTGAAAACAATTCTAAGCAGGAGAAGCCAAAGACTACAACTCCCATGATCCCACACAAAAAAATATGATTGAAAGTTTAATATCATACATTCAAGCTTTTTGTCTAAGACATTTATATTAAGTGTATAAGTATTAACTGTAGTGTTGTCTCCAGCCTTTACTTATCTCTCCTTTTTTCAATATGATCTACTCTTCCTTTCTTCTTTCTCTTTTGACCTGTCTCATGTTTCCTCTCTTTCTTCGCCCGCTGCCTGTCCATCAGGCTGATGTTGAGGCGATGACATACAGGAAGAGGATTGTGGTGCGCAAAGCAGGTTTTTGGACAGTACGCTCCTTTATCCCACTGTAATACACAAAGAGAGCCACAGAGACGGGGGCCCCTCGACCACACTGTGAGGGATATGAGGCCCCCGGTGTAATAATACTGCTCCCGTTCACTCACGCTCACGCACACGTGTGTTTTCCCCGTGACGACTCAGAAACTTAATTCCCATTCTCTTTCATCAAACAGAGAATTAAGCTTTTTATTTACTTTTACACTCACCCTTAATCCTGACCTTCCACCTCTTATCTAAACTCCAGCTGCAGGAGGAGTCAAGATTATTTCCTCTAACTGTTTCTTATCAGTAAAAGAAGATGTTCATCAATTTGCATTATGAAAAGCAGCCCATAAACAACAACCAAAAACGAAGGCCTTAAAATGTGGTTCATACATTAATTCTCAGAAGTGAACGAAGCAGTCAGACTTCCTATTTCAGTAAAATAAGCAACACTACAATGTAAAACTACTGGTTACAGGTAAAAGTCCCGCATTTAAAATACAAAAAAAGTTCAAAATACAAGCTTCAAAATATACTTAAAGTATCAAAAGTACTCATCAAGGACATTTACTATGACATGCTGTGTCTCTAAACATCGCTGCACTCAAAGTATCTGGCTATTTCAAACCATCAATCCTCTGCTAAATCTAAATGCCAAATATATTCATTACATTGACAATATACAGAAATACAAATCTATTTGTAAAGACACGGACTTTAATCCCTCAATTCACACCTCACTTAAAGATGGGGTAGGTAAATTTGAGAAACCAGCTTGAGTGCGCTAGAATTTGAAAATACACAACCGGAAAAAATCTGCCACTTCCTTACAGAGCCCCTCCTCCAACACACACGAACGCGCACATGACCAATGAGGGCACGAGATGAGTTTGTGCACAGATGGAAGGCTGACAGGCAGGTAGGCCATCCAGTTACTTTAGCCGGGCCGGCTCAGATGATTGGACGTGCTTTTTACAGCGCCACGGCTTCCAGAGATGTCAAAGCACTTCAGATATTCATTGCTATCGGGATGTTAAGAGCATTCCATGGAATATAACACAAAGTGTATCTCGAGCCGGTTTCTCAAAATTACCTACCCCACCTTTAAGTAGGTCGTAGATATTGGTACAAAATAAATACTATTTTTAACTATTATGTTTGTAGCATAAAGAAAGATTAGGTTCAAACAAACACAGATTGAATGCTGAAAATGACAGATGCTCACTTTGAGGCCTGATGCAAAGTGAAGGAAAACAGTGAGATGCCCTTATGCTACGGAGGGTTTAAAGTCATTGAACTCTTTCTGTAACGGCGAGGAGGAGGTGGAGGGCTGAAGAATGAAGGTGTGTTCCTGCAGATGAGAGCCTAAGAATGGGTCCTTTCATACAGAGCCTCATTCATCAGAAGGGATGAAGGATGGAGGGGAAACGTGGCGGCGTCAGTGTTTTGGGCACGTGAATCTCTCAGTTTGAAGTTTCTGCCACATGATAGAGATTAGGAGCCCAAAGGTCTGGTGTTTTCTGCCCGTCTCCTTCCTCCTCCTCTCTCACACATGTTTGTGTTGCTAATGACGAGGAAGAGGAGGAGGAGGAGGAGGAGAGGAAGGGAGGATGAGAGACACATACCGTTCAGTTCCCAGCAGAATATCAGAGGGAAACCGGAGGCCTGTCGGGGAAGTTCTGATATTTAGGGTTTTATGAAATTTAGGAAAAGGAGAGATTTCAGATGAAATGCAACTCCGATGGCGATTAAGTTTGGGTTTCTGGGGTTGACAGGAAGTAGATCTGCAAGGGATTAAAATAAAGTACCTCTTAATACACTTTGGTTGATGTTGCTAGCTTCCTCTGCGTCCTACAGCTTTTTAAATCTCAGCTAAAAACTCACCTCTTTCCACTGGCTTCTCATACTAGTTGAAAATAACATTTTGACATTTGTATGTGTTATTATATATTTCTAGTTATTGTGCTTTTTATCTTGTTTTTACTTATTGTTTTATTATTTTACTCCTATTGTGTTATTGTATATTGCATGTGTTCCCTGTACAGCACTTTGGTCAACTGAGGCGGTTTCAAATGTGCCATATAAATAAAGATTGAGATTGATTGGTTTTGCGTGGAAAGGTCAGAGTTAGGGTCAAAGTTGACAGCTAACAGCCACACAGCATTTGTACCGTGGTTATGTGAATACAACTTGAGTCATGATGCATGCATGAGGAGTAAAAGTTTGTCTATCACCAATGTTGTGTACATTTAAAGAAGTGTTAGGTTTTCACGAGTAAGCTGGTTTGTCTCTTATTTTCATAATGCTGTGATGGATTGATGTTAGAGGTTTTTTAACCATTGCCCTTTGGAAGCAATTTGGGGTTTTACAAGGACACTTTGGCTAGGGATCGAACCGTTGACCTTGGTGGAAAACAAACCATAGTATGTCCACACACACACACACACACACACACACACACACACACACACACACACACACAAACACACACACACACACACACACACCATGTATACATCACTTCAGGGGACATTACATTGACTTATATGCATTTCCTGGAGACTTAACCTAACCTTAACCATAACCAACCAAGTCTTCACCCTAAAATTAATGATCCCCCTCCATTATGTCCCCATAAGGGAGGCAAGTCCCCACACGTGACTGTGTAAACAGATGTAGGTCCCCACAAGGATGGTAATGCTAGGCCACACACACACACACACATAGATATACACAATGCCAGTGTAAAGACAGTCCTATGAAGGTTACTCACCAAGCAAATATGTCTTTAAGTTTCACCCTTTCTCTTTAAAAAGTAACACACACACACACACACACACACACACACACACACACACACACACACACACACACACACACACAGGATTGTTGCCAAGTGCGTCTCAGATCATTAACTTCATGTGTGTCTGCGGTTCTCAGTTTTTACTAAAGAGTCAAGTGAACACTGTCATCTTCTAATGAAGCAGCGTCACTAAATCCACCTGATGCTTCTCCTGTGTGATGAGTTGTATACTCTATCTATGGAGAAAGCAGTTCCTCACACATACTCTCTGAGCTGAGGAGAAACCATGTGAAGAATGAGAAGTATGCGAGGGATGAAGAGAGAAAATGAAACTTGGCTTTTCTATCGAGCACATGGGAGGTCTTGTCATGCTTGTGTGATTATCTCCCGCTTCACTTCTGTGGAACAAAAGAGCTTTTTGGTTGCGCAAACTAATTAATCACAAGTTAACTTCCAAAAGATCAGAGGAACAGTAGGAACAAAGTGTACAACAGAGGGGCGGTGTGTCGGGTTTATTGGTTTGTTGAGTTTCTCTGCAGCCAGACACTTTAATTAATTGGATTAATATAGAAAAGGATAAGGGACTTAAGGGGACAAAGGGACCAAATGTGAAGCAGGCGTGGCCAAGTTCAGCTGATTTGGTCCTTTCTTCATTGTTGTCAGCAGTCTACAGTTATCAAATCTAGTTTCTTAATAAAATAATACCCTCTTACTTTGTGATCCCCTGTCCTTACCTTGGCGCCACCATGAAGTCAAACATTTCCATTTGTCGAAGACTTTGATATTCAACCAAATACTTACAAGACTGAATTACTAATTAGACACAAATAAAAGATAGCAGCATGCCGCTAACAGTAGCTTAGCTTGTTTCTCCGTTAACTTAACATCCTGACATGTAGGAAGATTTTACTGGAGGCTGAAATATCCTCAGAAGTTGCCTCATTTTGTAAACAAACTCTCCCCCTATTAAAACCTGTAAAAAAAACGGACTTTATCAGTTTCACGTTAGAAATCAGAGCTTCTCCAGTGGACTGAAGGGCTACGAGCTAAAGGCTAACGCTAGCTCAGCTTGTTTCTCATTTAAAGGGGACCTATCATGCAAAATGCACTTTTTGATGTCTTTTCTACATAAATGTGTCCCTGGTGTGTCAGGGAACTCACGCAGCGTCAGCAAATAAAACCCTCTCTTTTCCTCCGTACCCAAATCTCTAAAAACGGGGCTACAACGGAGCTGATCCAGATTTGCGTCCGATATGACGTAATATCTGAAATGTGGACCCACGGCCCGATCAGAAACGTTGCTATCAGAAACAATGCCCGACTGTTTTGGACGTAATATGGTCGGTGTTCACATTAGCATCGCTAACACTCAGAGCTAACTTGTACTGGAGAGCATGTGTGTGAAGAAGCAGGAAGTAAAAAGGAACTCACCTTGTGGTATAACCGGCAAGAGAGAAAGCCTTTGAGCTCCATACTGTTTCAGAGATAATCCATGATATGGTGTTTCATCACCGCAGTATTTAGTTTAGACAGTAGCTGCCGGGTCCCGCATGAGCTCAGACCCCTCCTTTTTATTTTGTATCAATCTTCTATTTTTGTAAAGCTTTATACATAAGATCAGCACTTTTGAAACAGGAAGTGAAATAGAGGGATATGAGCTAGAAAGGGTGATCTGTTTGGTATTTGGAGCAAAACACTTCATAGACATGTTTTTTATATAATTTCTTTTATTGCCTAAAAATAGCATGATAGGTCCACTTTAACATAAGATCCTAAGGCTGAATTATCCACAAAGGTCACATCCTCTCTAACACAAAAGGACTTGATGAATTAATATTGTAAAAACACTGAATAAAGATGTTTCATGTTAAAAAATCTGAGTTTTCCCAGTGGAAACTTGACCACTGACTTGGCTGAAAGCTAAAGGCTAACGTTAGCACAACTTAAAATACAGACGTCCAAGGACTAAATTATTTCTGTTAAACTATAGAGGTAAAAAGGACCAATATGTAAAAAGTCTAAGGTAAATATGTGGCTTAAAAACTGGATTAAATGTCAATTTATGGCAACTTCCGAAGGTGACGCATGCTCAACGGAGATACAACGCCATTATAGGAGACTACACATCTGTAAATATACGAACGAAAGTAGCAGTTTTAGACCCATCAGTGAGTAAATGCTACATATTAAACCTTTACAGAAAGAAGAATAACAGACAAAAGTTGTTTCCAAAGAAAAATGTCAGATAAAGTTGAGTGGAGAGAACCCATGAGACTTTCTTTCGAGCCGTAGATGATTTTCCTCTCCACTAACGTCTTCTTTAGTTGACAGCTGTTGGTCTGCTGGTGGTGACAGCAGCTCTCAGCGAGGACTCCTCCTGTCAGAGAGCTGGGAGAAATATGAGCAGAATGCTAATTGTCAGAAGCTAACGGAGCATGGGAAATATGGGAGGAATGCTAATGATGGATAATGGAGATAAAAACCCAGGTGGTAAAGGTTGTTTGTGTCCGGGAACAAAGCGGGGTTCGGGGAAGACGATGGAAGGATTATGTTATCATAGAGTAGCTGCTTTGTCTCTGAAGTTATTCTGTGATTTACTGATTTAGAGATGGTTTAATTCTATGTTTTTAACTTCTTCTTTACCTGCAGCTGCTCTCAGATCACCTGTCTTTGTGAACACGTGTACGGTAGGCTGAATGTTTTAGAAGACAACTATATTGTAAAGGTTAAGGGACCAGTTATTCTTTCTTTTTTGGTCGTTCTTTTTTGGAAATTAGCAGAAAGCAGGATGTCAAATGATGAGGTCCTCTTCTCTCTTTGAGCGTTGTTCTTGGTCTGTACAATTTCTTCAATTTAGTCCTCTAGTTTCTAACTGTCTTTGTCGATCATTTGGCGCTGAGCAGGTGTACAGTGTGTTGTTTTAATGGAGGTAAATACGTCTTAATATTTGTTGTGTTGATAGATTGTCAATCTGTGTGTGGATGTTTAATTGGTACATGTAAAATACTTTCCACAATGCAACAACGATTTGTAAAGTCAAAAGACAATGTGCAAATACAAAACTGATTTGCACACGTTTCCCTTTCCTGTAGTGTGTTCTAGGTTTTAGTGCATGTAAATGGTCTGCAAAGACTACAATGCCTGTGTTCCCTCCAGAGGGAGTTTCTCTCACACACCTGAAGCTGAACATGAGCATAATGTGTCATCTTTAATGCTAAATGTTTGGTGATTATCAACGCACCTACAGCAACAAGCAACAGTAACCAGGGGTGTGTGTGTGTGTGTGTGTGTGTGTGTGTGTGTGTGTGTGTGTGTGTGTGTGTGTGTGTGTGTGTGTGTGTGTGTGTGTGTGTGTGTGTGTGTGTGTGTGTGTGTGTGTGTGTGTGTGTGTGTGTGTCATGTCCTCTCTCTTTCAGACACTTTGTCCATCTGGCCTGTTCCTACCAACATACAAACAAACCTGCCGTCCAGTCCCGACAAGAACAAATACAGATGGACATTCCTCCTGTTCACTGCCACATGGGGAATATCTGTGTGTGTGTGTGTGTGTGTGTGTGTGTGTGTGTGTGTGTGTGTGTGTGTGTGTGTGTGTGTGTGTGTGTGTGTGTGTGTGTGTGTGTGTGTGTGTGTGTGTGTGTGTGTGTGTGTGTGTGTGTGTGTGTGTGTGTGTGTGTGTGTGTGTGTGTGTGTGTGTGTGTGTGTGTGTGTGTGTACACTCTGTTTTATAATGAGAGGGTTTCCAAATACTTTGACCATGTTGTTGTGGTATGTGTGTGTCTCTAACAGCTGCATCAGAGGATGCTAAGTGGTAACTAATTATATTTACAAAAAGTATGTACCCCACTGTATTAACTTGACATGTCACTAGTTGTCATAAATTAAAGATATTTGAATACAAAACACACTAAAATATTATGAAATATGTAGCTTTGTTATTAATTAAACTACCTTACAGTGCCTGTGTGTGTGTGTGTGTGTGTGTGTGTGTGTGTGTGTGTGTGTGTGTGTGTGTGTGTGTGTGTGTGTGTGTGTGTGTGTGTGTGTGTGTGTGTGTGTGTGTGTGTGTGTGTGTGTGTGTGTGTGTGTGTGTGTGTGTGTGTGTGTGTGTGTGTGTGTGTGTGTGTGTGTGTGTGTGTGTGTGTGTGTGTCATTTTGGTAATTTAATTACATCTAAAAGGCTGAGAAAACATGCAGGAGTCTGGAAACAGAATATTATTAGTCTGCTTTTTGTTGGTCATAGGGAAATGTAGAACAATATCTAAAGTAATGCATCATCAGAAGAAAAGGAAAAGGAGCGCCCATTGCAACATGATTATAACCTGATCAATGTAATCAAAAAGATATCTAAAGGTCGCTTCTTATCAGTCTAAGCCATAATCATCATCTTAGGCCTATATTGCTAGTTCAGGTGAGATTCAGTGCTCTTGCCCTCCAACAGGAAGCAATGTAATATAACTTCTGGTAAAATGAGAGAGAGGAAAGAAATCCTACATATATGATATCAGTAATTATTGCTATGAAGACAAAGGAAGAATAATTCTTCATCACAAAATATAAATCTATTGGGATCAATGTTGAACCTTGCATTCATGTGTGTGTGTGTGTGTGTGTGTGTGTGTGTGTGTGTGTGTGTGTGTGTGTGTGTGTGTGTGTGTGTGTGTGTGTGTGTGTGTGTGTGTGTGTGTGTGTGTGTGTGTGTGTGTGTGTGTGTGTGTGTGTGTGTGTGTGTGTGTGTGTGTGTGTGTGTGTGTGTGTGTGTGTGTGTGAAGGCACATTGGAGGAAGTTCCTCTCAGAGAGTCAGGGGTCACATGTCGAGCAGGAAGACTTCACGAGGCTCTGCAGACATAAAACGCTTCGTATCTCGGTGCGAAAAAATGTTTTACGATCTAACAGCGAAAATAATCCATCAACATCGTGTAGCCAAACACGCCTCAAACAGCCTTTATTCTGAAAATCACCCAAAGCGTATGACTGAGTCCACAGGTTTCTGCCATCGTTATGTAATATTTCAGATTCAGGTTTAACTTACAACGTTTTCTCAGTTAAAAAACGAAGTAACAGATGTTAGTTAGTGCATCAGAAAGCATTGAGTAACATCTGTGTTCAGAAACTCCAGCTGCAAGCATGTATGGGATGCTGCGTGCGCTACCTAAATAATTATTGTGGCATTTGTGAGGTGAAAATTCATCAAATTTGGTGGTGTCAAGTAGGGCTTGGACATTTTTTAAATATCTTATATCACAATTATTTTGTACTTAATATTGTAGGTTT
The DNA here is from genome assembly GCF_949606895.1 of Notothenia rossii. Lineage (NCBI taxonomy): Eukaryota > Metazoa > Chordata > Actinopteri > Perciformes > Nototheniidae > Notothenia > Notothenia rossii. The sequence goes on from NC_136903.1 coordinate 89,316,368, forward strand.
CATTAATTTGGCCATATTTAATGTTTTATATTGCACGTTATTAAACTATGCAATACATATGGCTGGGATTTTAAGAAAATTACATTTGTGGATACAATTTTTGCCTAGATAGTCAAATGTATTTCCAATTTCGGTTCATTTGTACCCCATTCGAGGACCACTTTTTATATTTTCATGTGTTGAAATGGAAATACTTTGGTCATTATGAAATATCCAATCGTGGAAAAGGTCCAAAAAATATATATTAAGTACAATTTTGGTTTAATAAGTCATTACACGGGCAAATCTTGTTCATCACTTTAATATGGACTTCTTTCACTTCTGGTAGAAACAGGATTGAACCGAAGCAGGAAAAGACAACAGGTTTTAACCAATAAAATGACACAAGGTACACTTCCTGTGATTAATTTAGAGCACGCAGAAAGCATGGAGGAAACTCAATTTACTCCAGTTTGATGGACTTTCTTCTGTTCTGTGAATCCGCTGCACACAGCCGGATGTTTTCTCTGCAGATGTTCCGGTTTAGTTTTCCTCTCACATGTCGTCTGGCCCACAGATGTTTCTCAGGAGAAGCTTTGTATTATTTGAATTTGAAACCGTGTGCTCAGGTTGGGTTTGCATAACATGATGACTTATCGTATGGGTGCATTTAATTAAAGATTTCTATCTCATTCAGGATAGATTTCTGTTTTCAAATGGTATAACGTTTTATTTAATGTCCCCAGATTTAGTGCCAAAACACTCACCATGAAGCTTTAATCTGTCATCCTCCACACTGTCCACGTGTTATACAAATAATTGAGCGTGCCTCCTATTTACCAAAAGGCAGATTTTCCCCCGTACAATGTTAATGTGATGCCAGAAAAGAATATTTCTGTTCGTTAAAAACTGTACAATAACTTGGTGTCAAATAGATCGTCAGACGGCTTTGTTCTTACGGAGCTCTGACGTCACGTTGTTCTTTACGTCCACATCTTGTATACGGGTGTTATGTTCTCTCGATATATCTTATAAACAAGATCAGCGCCACACCTGTGGATGTTTTATAGTTTTTTATAAGCAATGATTTTTGTGAAAGGTTGGTCACTTTGGAAAGAGTGAAAGAAGGGGTGTGACTCGACGTACATTTGGTTGATCGATAGATATCATTATTCATTCTTTACAAAAAGTCAGCGCACATCAAAATAATTTGATCCATTTCATTATAAAATGCATTGAATGTATTTAAAATGTGGGCAAATCTTTGTGGAAGCATGTCAGACAAACAGACTCGGCCCAAGCCTCTCAACAAATGTTATTTTATTTCCTAAAGTTACTACTAAAATAATAATTATAGTAAAGTTTAAATGTAATCCCCGAATACACAAAAACGCAGCTGTTAACAATATTCATGATGTCATCTGTTGTGGTTGTAAAACATTTGGAATATATACAATATGTGTGTGTGTGTGTGTGTGTGTGTGTGTGTGTGTGTGTGTGTGTGTGTGTGTGTGTGTGTGTGTGTGTGTGTGTGTGTGTGTGTGTGTGTGTGTGTGTGTGTGTGTGTGTGTGTGTGTCCTCTCAGGGGTCCTGTGGCAGTCAGTTCACAGGTCGCAGGAGGATGTGAAGGTCAGGAAGCTCCACTCCAGAGGCCTGCACTACGAAGCCAGATTTTCGCTTAGCGGCTAACTTCAGGGAAAACTCGGGGTTTCCGGTCCTACGACGCTGGTTCTCTTCTTACCGGGGTAGATCTCCATGGTAACTTATGCTGAGCGGCTAGCCTGGTCCGCAGCAGGTTAGGTTCCAGGATAAGAGCTCAACTCAGTGAAAGCACTGCCTGCTGACCAATCAGAGCTCAGGAGTTTAAAGCTATCAAGTCATATTACAGGAGAAAGGAAATACAGTTTAAACTTCCGTTGCAGGAAAGACAGCCGGCAAAAATCAACTGACTGTGTGAACGTGAACATCAATGGTTCGGAAAGTGGCGCTGTACCTTAATAATATAAAGGCTTGTATGTCCTGTTGAGAGTGGAGGTGTCCTGAGATTAGCGCCTGCAGGCTCCATGGACCTGTCAGCTCCGGACTACGCAAAATGCGTACATGAAGCGCTACGTCATGAACGCAAGAAGTCTACCCTCGTGGGGGCGCGCTCATGTGATTGGCTTAGAATTGAGGAGACATCTGATTGGCTATAGATAGAAACAATTACTGAATCGTGTGACCGTGAGGGGAGTCTCAAAAAAGCCACACACGAATGCACAGCGATCCGTGCACAGGAAGCGGTTTGTGTTTGCAGGTTCAGGGGATTTAAACGGAAAACAAATATGTGTGAATCAAAAATACATGTAAAACTTTTTTCTGTATTTGAATTTTATTTCCGTGTATATGAAACGGAAAAAAATTGTGTGCTTTGAAAAAGTGTGGATCCGGAAATACAAGTGTGAATCCTTCTGTGTGCATGTGACTGTTCTGAGCCCATAAAACAACATCAAGTACAAACACAAGTGAAAGAACAGCATGCAGAAAACAGTTTGGTTTTTTGAACACTCTTTTGCAGAATCGCTTAGAAAGGTATAAATGTGACCTTCCAAAGGTCCGCACATTTTAACCTAATTTATTGAAAGTCTGCTAAAGAAAATGCACATTATTGCATTGTATCATCCCCTACCATCATGTGATTATTAGGAGTTGTTCTTGTTGATCATAAGCATCAAAAAACGATTAAACCGTTGCAGAAGAATTACATTGAAACAATTTACAGAGCAGGAATGTGAAATGTGTCAGGAGGGTCTTCATGTATCATCTTAATTTGTTTCCAATACCACTTTGTGGCATTTTGCTTTTCATAAGACACCATCTTTTTCACCTCAGCCAAACAATATTTTAATTTCCTTTTTTGAATGCACAAAAACAGGTGCAGGTAAACCCAGCCGACGATGACTGAAGTATCTCTGCACGTGAAATGAAGCTGTCACGTAAATATTTTTACCTAAAAGCAACAAAACCTGGTAAAGGTTATCGTTACATTTGAGTTCGACATCAGGTTAAGAGACGAGGGAATACTTGGTGTGTGTGTGTGTGTGTGTGTGTGTGTGTGTGTGTGTGTGTGTGTGTGTGTGTGTGTGTGTGTGTGTGTGTGTGTGTGTGTGTGTGTGTGTGTGTGTGTGTGTGTGTTTATATGTGTAAGTAAACCTATTTCCTGACAGGAAGCATGTACCCACAGGGAGACAGTCCAGGGAGGTTGGTGGCGGACACACACACACACACACACACACACACACACACACACACACACACACACACACACACACACACACACACACACATCCCCTATTAAAACACATGTAGCATCTCTCCCCATGTGTGTCATCAGCATCTAGTGGGTTCTGCACTAAGAGAATGAAAATAACTGTGTTTTTTAAACTTTTTCCCTCTGGAGGGAACACAGGAATTTTAGTCTTTGCAGACCATTTACATGCACTAAAACCTTTATAACACCCTACAGGAAAGGGTTGTCTGCTTATCTGCGGGATTAGAGAGCAAAGCCTTTACCTTGTTGGAAGGCTGCAGCTTTTTTAACTTGGTTTCTGTGTCTGCCCTGACAGAGTAGAAGTGAGCGGAGGTGCATTCTCTGGTTAAAGAGGCTGAGGAGGGGCTGCAGAGTGTGTGTGTGTGTGTGTGTGTGTGTGTGTGTGTGTGTGTGTGTGTGTGTGTGTGTGTGTGTGTGTGTGTGTGTGTGTGTGTGTGTGTGTGTGTGTGTGTGTGTGTGTGTGTGTGTGTGTGTGTGTGTGTGTGTGTGTGTGTGTGTGTGTGTGTGTGTGTGTGTGGCCTGCCAGGAGGTGCCTGTGTGGAGGGTACAACCTCCATACTTTACTATGTGGAGCAGTGTGTGTGCACTCTGTGTATCACTGCTGGAATATGTTGCAAAGTGCTCGGCAAATAACATCAAACTATTAATGATTTCCTTACGACCTTATGATTATCATGGTGGTCCCTCTAGGAGGAACACACGTATAAGGTTTATATTATTTGCTTCTTTTCATTTAAGGAATACTTCTCCCATAAAAATGTGTATTTGTGTACCATTTGTTACCTTGAAATCTAGGAGAATACTTTGTATTTCTTGCTTGCCTCCACGAGGAACGAAGAATCTAGAAAACGGTGAAAAGTGCCTCAAACTTCTACCTAAGTTCCGGATTGAGTAAATACGCGGAGTTACTTTCCACCACTGACAAATCAAATGAATCTAAAAAACAATATCCTAATACTATTTGTTGTTTGGCGTTGTTTAAATACTATAAGGTGTAATGTTTGTAGACTTGTTCACATCATGCAGGCCTCCTTGGTGCAGATTGCACTGATGATTAAATATCTGATGTTGTAGAAGTGCTGAGTAAACACATGTTTTGAAAGAGGTCTTTGACGTTCAGCCTTTTGGAGAGTTTGGTCTGCTTGGTGGCAAAACCTGCCGAGATTTAACACAAATATTTAAACTGGCTGAAGTGATTTATAAGGGATATTTAACGTTAGACACATTAAAGTACTCATCTAATTGATGTTTCACCACTGCAAAGTACTTTGTGTTTAAGCAAATATACAGAGGCATAAGTGATGTAAAACTAAATAACTTAGTGAAGTAAATTTACTAACCTACTGAAGATAACAAGACAAAAAGTAAAGCACTTACAAACAAGCAGCGTGGAAAACGTACTCTGATACGAGTAAAAGTCCTTCATTTAAAAAGTGCCTAAAAGTATAAAATAATTAGCAGTAAATAAATTAAAGTAACAGCAATACTTGTTATGCTGATGAATCAAAAATAAACACTTAAGTTATCAATAAATATATCAGTTTCTCCCTGCGTGCTAACATTAGCCACTAACGTTAGCTCTGCTCGTTTCTCTGATCACTTCGGAACCCGACGTTCTGGAGATGTTTACCAAGAGCCACATTTTCCACAGAGGTCGCATCCTGTCCAAACCAAACAGACCTACTGAGTTAAACCTATAGAAACCTCTAAATAAAGCCGTTAGCCATCTGTGGTTGTTCGGTGCAGTTTGGTGAGCACAGATAGGAGCTGCTATAAGCTGAAGCCTAACGTAAGATCAGCTAGTGTCTCTGATCAAATATGATCCAGGAGTTCATGAGGTGTTTACAATCAGCAGAAGTACTCACTAAAGTATCCTCCGCTCCTCTGATATAAACTGGTCAAAAGGTAGTTTGCCCGCGGTCAATAAATGAGCTCAGCTTGTTTCTCTAATAACTTCAGATTAAGTCATCCAATCATTCCAAATGTTCATCCGGTTAAAATATAGAGTTGAAAGCACTAATATGTAAATAGTACACACACACACACACACACACACACACACACACACACACACACACACACACACACACACACACACACACACACACACACACACACACACACACACACACACACACACACACACACACAGTAGGAGATTTAGATCACATGACGGCCCTGATGCTGCTCTGACCGAACTAAAGGGCCAAGTAAATGTATCTGACCAAGCTAAATGAGTGTGTGTGTGTGTGTGTGTGTGTGTGTGTGTGTGTGTGTGTGTGTGTGTGTGTGTGTGTGTGTGTGTGTGTGTGTGTGTGTGTGTGTGTGTGTGTGTGTGTGTGTGTGTGTGTGTGTGTGTGAAATCTAGAACATTAGGGGTAAACTCCTGAACCTCTGTAGCAAGTGATCTACTATATTTTCGACCTCAAATGTTTTTCTAATTTCTAACTTAATCAAAAACTTTTTCCGAATTTTTTTCACTTCAGTTTTCCTTCAAGCAATGGGGTAACATGTTAAAACTGTAGACACTGTGTAGTTCCTAGAGATACACCTTGACTAATTGAGTTGTAAGGGTCAAAATCAAATCAAACTCCAATGACCTCCCCAAAAGTTGATGATGCATTCAGGTGCTCCACTGATGGTCCCATTTTCTGAGCTCAAATAGTCGTTCTTCTGACTTTGTTGTGCTCATGAAGTCGTGATTTGAAAACTACGGACACTATTAAGAAGATGGGTTGAATACAACCTTTACTGTCATCTTCCATGTTTCTTCATACTAGGTTGTGAACAGTTGTTTCAGATTTTATGGGTTTTTATTACGTTGGAAACTACTTTTTCTTATTAAATTGATACCACCACAATGTAGCGATGTGTACAGCAATTGCTATATCTCATATATAGTGAATAAATATATCGTATCTGCACTTGGATCTGCTTCCAAACTTAATGCATTTATCCTTTGG
>NC_136903.1:89322819-89378996 GCF_949606895.1 Notothenia rossii
TCTGGTCAGATCTTCAGACAGGAAGAGAAATGGATTAGCAGTGTTTGGGTCCAGGATGAGAGGAGAGTAGGACACCATGTCCTTCATCTTGCTCCAGATGTTGAAGCTGAGGTTGCCCAGGTGTTTGGCCTGGTCGATCAGAGCTCCTGAGGGCAGCTGTGGAGCCTCCAGCAGGGGGCGCTGCAGCCTCTCCACTGCAGCCTTGTAGTTGAGCAGGAAGGAGACGTCTTCAGCTCTCAGCTCCTCCTCTGTGGCTCTGACTGTGTGTGAAAGAGCTGCTATCTCTCTGCTCACAGCCTCCATCTTCTCCTCCATCATCCTCCTCTTCTGCTCCTCTTCCTCCCTCAGTGCAGCCATCCTGGCCTCCTCTTCCTCTTCTAGAAACTGGTGAAGCTTCTTGAACTGCTCCTTAATCTGCGTCTCTGTGTGTTGAGCCTGGACCTTCATGTGTCCTGCTGTTTGATCAAACTTCACTTTAACTTCTTCAAAGAGCTTCAGTTTCTCCTGAAAGGGCTGCAGAGACTTCTGGAGCTCCTTCTTGTTTTGTCGTGCAGCTTCATCGATGGGTCTGAATCTGTGGTTGGTGTGTTTCTCTGAATCTCTGCAGATGTGACACACTGGCTGCTGATGGTCCAGACAGAAGAGTTTGAGTTTCTCAGAGTGCAGACTGCAGAGAGCCTCTGAAGATCTCTCCTGTAAGAAGGTCTCACTCAGGTTCTTTAAAGCAAAGTTCGGAGGAAAGAAGTCCTTTGAATGTTTTCTCTTACAAACTGGACACTCCTTTTCTTCTTTCCCATCCCACCAGGTCTGCAGACAGGCTTTACAGAAGCTGTGGCAGCAGGACAGGATGACAGGATCTCTAAAGACTTCCTGACAGACCGGACAGCAGAGATCTTCCTCTAACCTGGAAGTCATGTTGTCTCTGAGTGAAGCTGAAACACAGCAGACAGGAAGTTCAGTCAGTCATGGCTCCCCTCTCCCTCCTCTACTGACCTCACTGAAATTCACTTTTGACGCTTTTCCACTGCAGGACCTAGCACGGCTTAGCACGTTTAGTTTGGCCCGGACCACTTTTTTTTTGTTTTTCCACTAGGGGTAGTTCCGGCTCACGGGTACTTTTTCACTTTTTTTCTGGCCCTCGAAAATCGAGGTTCCTACCGAGCCAACAACCGAGCTGAATGCTAAACTAGTGACGCAAACACTCCCGGCTGCTGATTGGTCAGAGAGAATTGTCACAATCGTTGCGCGAGACAGTCCCCAAGCGTCGCATAAGCACCATTTTTAAAACAGACAAGCTACCGTCAACAAATCCATAAAGAAATGGCAGCAAAAACAAAAACACGCTGTGGTCGTTTGACGAGGTACAGACGTTACTCCATCTTGTTGCGGATGAAAACATACAGCGGGAGCTCGACGTCGCAACGCGAAACGACGCCTGGACTCGGCAACGGCGTCCTGCATCCATGCAGGATGGTACATTTTTGCTAACGCTCCGTTCTTTGCTTGAAAGCGTTGTGTCCCTATCTATTGTAAAGTCACTTCTAACAAACAAACCTATTTTATCCTTACATTTATGTTCGACAACCCAGAGCTTTTATGGAGCCCTGAAGAGCTACGGTTAGCACAGATAGCATTAGCAAGAGCTATTGTTTGCTAACACCATATGTACCATTGTTTACGTCCAGTTTTCTAGAGCTAAGTAAGAAATAGGCATGGCAAAACGGCTGGAATTATGACTTTTTTTAAACTTTAGATCATCGTCAGTCAGTAAAATAAGCAATACCAATGTGTGGAAATGCTCTGTTACAAGTAAAGTAACGTACCAAAAGTAAAAGTAGTAAGAATCACTATTAATGTTGCAGCTAGTGAAATTGTGTGACATCCTAATATATTCTTGTATATTCTTCATTGTTAAGTATTGTGCCGCAGACACATGGACCTGCACTGCTTTCCACTTACTTTGGACTGTGCTTTGTTTTTGATTTTTAGCACTTTAAACTGGTCTCATATTTATTCATACTTATATTCATTTGGAATTATCCATTTACTTCATGACTGTATATTTGTACATACTCACACATATGTATACATATATTTATATTCATTACCAACAGGCTGGACATAATGTAATTCACTTTCACAATCATTGTAAACATCTAGGGCCAGAACTGTCTTTAGTTCATCCTTACTGTTGTTCTGTTTATGTCTTTATGTCTTTATTAGGATCCCCATTAGCACCAGCATGAGCATTGGCTATTCTTCCTGGGGTCCTCACACACACAAAACATACATAAACATGCATACAACAAAATTAAAACAAAACCAAACAGCTCATAATTTCATGCAATTTACAGTGCTGTTTGAAGTGAAAACTAAAATGGTCATCCAATTATCGCCATCCTAAGGCCAAACAAAAGTAAATACAAATAAGTGTACATAATAATATATGCATACATAGCCACAGGCACAGTTCAAATTTACTTTTTAATACTTAAATATTTTTTTAGTAACCTTTTGAAATGTACTTGAGAATGTTCCTGAATGATGTGAACCGGTAAAGAGTTCCAGCTGATCATGGCTCTGTTCTGTTTTCTGTCCCATATTTGATTTAGATTTGGCTAATACAAACCTTCCTTCTATTGTATGTCGTGTTTGATAGTTATGTTATGCATATTGCGCTATAAACCTTTGTGATAATATATCTTGTGAGTGAGTCACTGTAATATTTCTGACAAAATTGAACAAAATATAAGTTGACCTCTGTCTGACAGTTAACCATTTCAGTGTCTCCAGCATTTCAGTGACTCTGGTTCTGTAGGAGCAGTGCAGTGCACATCGTGCTGCCTTATTTTGTGCTACTTGTAGTTTTTTAAATCGTTTTCAGCAGCACTCGACCATATAACCAAACAATAATCAAGCTGCGACAGAACCAAAGCATCCAAAACTTGTCTTATGACATCCATAGGCAAATATTTTACAATTCTTTTTACAACTGACACACCCCTTCCCATTTTACATACAACATTACTTCCGTTCCTCTCAAAAATTCTTGAGAAAGCAGTCGCAAAACAGCTGTGTGATTACTTAAAAAACTATGATTTATTTGAAGATTTTGAGTCTGGCTTTAGAACACAACATAGCACAGAGACAGCTCTGGTTAAAGTCACAAATGACATTCTAATAGCCTCTGACAAGGGACTTGTCTCTATTCTTGTCTTGCTCGATCTTAGTGCTGCATTTGATACTATCGACCATGATATCCTATTGCAAAGACTAGAGCACTTAGTTGGCATACAGGGAACTGCTTTAGGCTGGTTTAGGTCTTATCTATCTGAACGCTCTCAGTTTGTACGTGTCAACGATGAATCTTCCATGCAAACCAAAGTTAGCCATGGAGTGCCACAGGGCTCAGTGCTTGGACCTATTTTGTTCACCCTATATATGCTTCCGTTAGGCAATATTATAAGGAATCATTCTGTAAACTTTCATTGTTATGCGGATGATACTCAACTATATTTATCAATCAAGCCTGATGAAATTAATCATCTAAATAAAATTCAAGACTGCCTCAAGGACTTAAAAACGTGGATGACCTTAAATCTTTTGATGTTAAACACGACCAAAACTGAAGTTATTGTACTTGGCCCGAAGAATCTACGAAACAAATTATCTAAAGATATATTAACTATGGATGGCATTAATTTTGCCTCCAGTGAGACTGTAAGGAATCTTGGTGTTATATTTGATCAGGATTTATCCTTTAACACCCACATAAAATCCATTTCAAGGACCGCCTACTTCCATCTACGTAACATTGCAAAAATCAGGCATATCTTGCCTCAAAACGATGCAGAGAAACTAGTCCATGCATTTGTTACTTCAAGGCTGGATTATTGTAACTCCTTATTATCAGGGTGTACCAAGAAGTCAGTCAAGTCGCTTCAGCTGATTCAAAATGCTGCAGCTCGTGTACTAACCAGAGTTAGGAAAAGGGACCACATTACTCCTGTTCTGGCTGCCTTACACTGGCTCCCTATAGAACACAGGATAGAATTTAAAATTCTTCTTCTCGCCTACAAAGCCCTTAATGGGCAGGCGCCATCTTACCTTAAAGAACTCATTATACCCTATTGTCCTACTAGGGCATTGCGTTCCAAGAATGCAGGGTTGTTGGTTGTTCCTAGAGTCTCTAAAAGTACAATGGGAGCCAGAGCCTTTTCTTATCAAGCTCCACTTTTGTGGAATCAGCTTCCAGTTTGTGTTCGGACGGCAGAAACCCTATCCGTTTTTAAGAGTGCGCTTAAGACCTTCCTTTTTGATAAAGCTTATAGTTAGGGCTGATTAGATTCAGCCCCTAGTTTTGCTGATATAGGCTTAGTTTGTCGGGGGACATCTTACTTCTTCCTTCTCTCTGTCTATACCTGTGTACTCTCATGTTCCGATTAACCCAGCTTCTCCAAATTTCTTTCTTTTTGGTGTCTATATACGCCGGGATCCGGAGTCATGGATGATCCTGCGGTCCTGTGTCATGGATTGCGAGTCCTGGATCTTGAGTCGTGGCTGCGGTCCTGGATCATAAGTCCTGGATGGATATCCTCGTGGATTCATCTTCTTATTATACACACATGCATTTCAAAACATTTGGACTACCTATGTTGCAAATGTATTATCTTTTCAATTTACACACGGCATCTATTGCACGTCTGTCCGTCCTGGGAGAGGGATCCCTCCTCTGTTGCACTCCCTGAGGTTTCTCCCATTTTTCCCTTTAAACTGTGGGGTTTTCTCTGGAAGTTTTTCCTTGTACGATGTGAGGGTCTAAGGACAGAGGGTGTCGTATTGTCATACTGATATTCTGTACAAACTGTGAAGTCCACTGAGACAAATGTAACATTTGTGATATTGGGCTATATAAATAAACATTGATTGATTGATTGAACATTATCAATTTGTTTAGACCAAGATAATTTATGATCCAGGGTTATACCTAGCCATTTTGTCTCCTTGACCTGTTCAATTTCAATATGGTTTAAATGTAGTTGTAATTTTGGTTCACCTGTTAACTGATGATTTGATCCTATTAATAATGATTTTGTTTTTCCCACATTAAGTACCAACTTATTATTTATGACCCACTCTGATATCAGTAGTAGATCTTTATTCATAACATTTGTCAACTCTCTTGTAGTTGATGCTGCATAATATATTGTTGAGTCATCTGCATACATTACAATTGTAGCTTTTTCTAACACTAATGGTGGGTCATTTGTAAAAATAGAAAATAAAAGTGTTCCCAAACAACTACCCTGAGGTACTCCACAAGTGACTGTTTTCATCTTTGAGAGACTTCCATTAAAAAAAACAGTTTGACTTCGATTTGTCAGGTAACTTTCTAACCACCTCAGCGTTTCAAAATTAAAACCATATTGTTCCAGCTTGTGTAACAACAAAGAATGGTCAATGACATCAAAAGCAGAACTAAAATCAAGTAGTACTGCACCCACTAACTTCCTATTATCTAGTTCGCCCTTCCAGTCATCTGTAATTTGTGTTAAAGCGGTGCTTGTGGAATGGCCAGGTCTGTAAGCATGTTGATAAACAGTATTAAGTTTGTTACCTTCAAAGTATTTTTGTATTTGATTGAAAATTATTCTCTCCTTTATCTTTGCTAACGCTGGTAATAAACTTATTGAATGGCTAGTTGTACCAGAAAATGGTCCAGCTGGATTTTTTGCAAGTGGAATAATTTTAGCTATTTTCCATGCCTGTGGGCAAATACATTTATCAATACTCAAATTTATAATATGACAGATAGGCTCTGCAACAAAATTAGCAACATATCTAAGAAATGTACCAACTAAATGATCCACTCCTGGTGGTTTATCATTACATTTACCTAGTAGACATTCAACATCTGTAATTGTCACTTTTTCTATTTTAAATGTACACTTCTTATTTTTCATAATTAAATCCTTTATTAGAAATGTGGAGTTACTATTTATAGTTTGATTCATATTTCTCCTCAAATCTTTTACTTTATCAAGAAAATAATCATTCAGATGATTAGCAATTTGTACTGGTTTTGTCAAAAATGTCCCATCCACCTCAAGATATGTTGAGGTGGATTTCGGCTTACGTCCCATCATGCCATTCACTAAACTCCACAGTTTTTTCTTGTCATCCTTTATCTCTTTAATTTTATTTCCATAATACAACTGTTTTTTCTTTTTATTAAATGCTGTAACATAATTCCTTAACCTTCTATAAATTTGCCCATCTGACTCATAACTTGAAGAGAGAGCTACATTTTTTGCATCATCTCTTTGTTTCATTAGATCCCTTAATTACTCGTCTAACTTCTATCTAAAGTTCCTTACAGTCTGTTTTCTAAGTGGAGCATGTTTATCAATCACCTGCATAAATAACAAATGAAAGACATCAAGAGCATCATCTGGATCGACTTTTTCAAAAACATGTTTCCAACATATCTTTTGAACATCCTGTATAAATGACTCTTCACTAAAATATTTCATTGATCTCCTCACAATTACTTTTGGTCCTGCTTTTGGCACCTTTGTTTTTCTCACGATAATTATTAAATTATGATCAGAACACCTTACTGGAATTGATATTGCCTGAGAACATACATGGCTAAAATTAGTAAATATATGATCAATACAATTTGCACTTTTTGACCCATCTTTCTTTATGCATATCCTAGTTTAGTCACCATTTGTACCAAGTTACATGTATTAATTATTGTCTGCAGCTTGTTTTTAAGGGCACAGTGCAACATATTCAAGTCAATATTTAAATCTCCGATATAATAAATCTCTCTGTCAAGATCACAAACTTTATCTAACATTTCACATAATTCGTCTAAATAAATTAAGTTTGCATTTGGAGGTCAAATGATTAATTATTATACTTATATATTTTATTCTTATCCTTACGTGACCTGTACCTGTCCTGTGTTTTTCATTGTTATTGCTGTTGCTGCTATAACACCTGAATGTCCCTACGGGGATTAAAAAAGGTTTATCTCATTGTCTTCCAGGCAAGAGGAAACGAGGAGAGGAGCACCTCGCAGTCCTGAGGGAGATGCAGATCTGGCCCAGCAGGAACGGTTGTATTTATGTTTATAGTTAGTGCGAATGCTGTGCTACAGCATTCCACTATAGTTCTTCGAATCTTTAATCCCCAACCTGTTTAGCCCCGAGCCTGTTTTTTAGGTCTCAGGCTCGAAAATGACATTCCCAGAACAAATGACCATATCTTCCCTTCTAAAAGTGTTAAATTAATAATCTTTTTTCTCAAAGCAAGGTTACATCTGTGAGTTGGATGTAGAAGAGTCAGAATCAATATAGATGTTTTTATTTTAAAGTAAATTCATATTGAACACAGTAAAAAAATGTAAATGATTGTGTCCATCCAAAAAAAAAACATTACTTAGGTATAGTGAAAACCACCCTTGAATGATGGGATGGTAGACTAAAAGCTTTAGGAATCCAAACTATAACATATAATAAGTACCCTGTATCAAGATTGATGCAAAACAAGTTAAATTTGACCTTTTTAGAGAGATCTTGCAACAAAAAAAACACTTCTGGGGTCATTTGGGTGGATTTTCCATATCACTGGCCCCCCTTGGTCGATTTTGATGATTGACACCTCTTTCTAACCGTCAGAGCCAATGGAATCGAGGGGAACTCCCACATACACACACACATTACCAAATAAGGAGTGAGAGTGACGCAAAGCCAAAACCGGAAGCTGTGATAACTCTGGTGGCTACCATTAGCAGCTAGCTTTTACTCTCCGATCTTTACATAAAAATGGAATTATGGATTATAAATAATTTTTTCAAAGCGACAGAAACATTATCAACCTATGGATTAACCAATTCAGCTGCGTTTTTATCGTTTTAATGCCATTGAACACGTCTTTTGATCAGATTGACAGCTAGGGCGAGACGATCTCCCGTAAAAGCTCCGTAAAGGTACGTGTTGTGATGTCTGTGTTTGCTTCCCCTGTCACGAGTTTGGATCGCTCAGTGAAGATACTATACCTATATAATCTGTGGAACCTCAGCTTTAATCGGATATCTTGTATGTGCAGCTACGATAAGTAATAAGGGTATCTTTATCTTGAGTTCTGTGCCAAAGTGCGTGCATTTTTTGCCTCAGGGGTCATTTAGATGCTTCTTATGAGACTTGTGTTTTGTTTTGGTGAAAATGGTTTGTATCATCAATTAGCTGAGATTCTTCCCGTTAATCTGGTATAACACATTAATAGGTTCTTGAATAATAAGATGCCCTGATACCAGTGACGGCTGGTGGAGAATAGTTTAGATGGGGCTGTGGAAATGGTCACCAAACAATACTAGGGGGGTCCGTGGGGATTCTCCCCCGGTAAAAGTAATTGAGAAAAGACCCCTTCAATTATGACTTCTGGTGATGTTAGAGAGGGGGGGGGGTGGAAGGAAAAATTCAGGCTTAAAATTATGAGAAGACTGATCACTACCTCCAATCTTCAGTGTGGTTAGCTATGGATCTTCCAAAACTTCCAAGCACCTTGTCCTGGACATAAGTTTCTACAGTATAAACTTTGCAACAGTACAGTAGGCCCACACAAACTGCAGAACACCAGGGCTTTGGGAACACTCAAAATTACTTAAAATGATTTAATTCCCATTTAACCTGTTAAGAGGCTTTCCCCCCCCCTTTTTTTTTCTCACGAAACTGTGTCTCAGGGCTTCTTAAAATGTAATAAACTATTCATGTGTCCTACTCATTTAACGGGAAGAAACTCAGCTAACGATGATATGAACCATGTTTACCGAAACAAAACACAAGTCTCACAAGAAGCTAACCTTTTGCTAAATGAGCCCTGAGCGAAAAAATGCTAATGCATTCTAGGTATAAATCAATATACGATATACTTATCGGATATGCACAAAGAAGCTTAGCTAACAAACTGAGATTCCACAGATTCTAGAAATATAATTATCATCACTGAGCGATCAGAACTCGCGACAGGGGAAGCAAATACAAACATCACACGACGTAGCTTTAGGTAGCAAAACACGGAGATATGCTCACCTTTTGCTGTTATTCTGATCAAAAACGAGAAAAACGCGGCTGAAGGTTAATCCATAGGTTAATCCAATGTGTCTGTCACTTTGAAAAAATTATCCATAATTCCATTTTTATGTCAAAAACGGAGTTCTCATATTAGCTGCTAATGATAGCTTCCAGAGTGTATGACAGCTTCCTCTTTTGTCTCCTTGGATACGGTCCCAAACAACTCACAGACTGCACCGGGCGCTGATGTAGGGGCCCTGTGACCATCAGAATTAACAGCGCTGATTGGCTGAAATTATGTTTCGGCGGCATAGTTTAAAGACAGCAACAGTTGGCTTCTGCTGCACTTGCTGCACTCTTGTCTGGGCGCTGTGCATAGCGCCCAGACGAGAGAGGGTAATGATACACGGGCAAGGCCAGGCAGGAAACATGTGACTTATCAGTAACTTTAGACATCGTAACACAATTTTAAACGAGATTTTATTGTAGATTATACATTTTACTGATACCAATTAGATAATATTTACATTGTTTATTAAAAATTAAAAATAAAAATATATATTTAAAATATATATATATTAAAAAAATGTAATGTGGGAAGTGGGGGGCGGCGCCCCTAGCGCCCCTATGGGCCTGCCGCCACTGCCTGAGACACAGTGTCGTGAAAAAAAAAAAGACCCGCCGAAGGGGTCTTTGGGGTTAATATTTAGTGTGAATGCTGTTTACAGCTTACTTTCAGCTACAGAAACCATTCAAATATTAAACTATTCAGCCTTTTCAGGAATCGATGGGAAACCTTCAACTTTTTAAAAATATGTTATACTTTTTGAAATATTCAGCTTTTTAAACTCTTTTTTTAACATGGAAGTCAATGGGACGACTCTTCAAGTCCTCTTTTCCTACACCTTACGCTTCTCCTTCCACATACTTTCAGCTTGAGACTTCATTCCAACTTTAAAATTATCACAAGACCTTCATCTTCATTCTATTTCAGATTTTTGAGATATTTAACTTAGCTTGGTAGAGAGGCCTTTTTCAGATTGTAACATTAGTGTGGATGGAGCAGCTCGTTAAGTCTAGAGTGCTTTGATCTCAAAACAGGGTGGAGGAATGCTTGAAATTCTCCCCAATTATTTTTTTAAACCTGCCATAATTTCAAACCCTACACTCCTCAGACATAATTGTTCATGAAAAACGTAGGAAAACCTCTCCTAGGTTGGAAAAGAAAAAAGAAAAAAGATTAAACAAAATGCCTCTTGAGGGCATGAAGAGAGAAAAAGTCCAACAAGCTCCCAATTGATTCCCATGTTAAATTCTTCCGGATCTTTCTTCAGAGCAGAGAGAAGTACACTTGAGACAAACAGCTCTCATCTTCACATTTACCACACAAAACCCAAACCATATATCAGTTCATTGGGTTTCCCTGATGCTCGCGTTCTGTAATTTTTTTTATAGGAGCCATAGTTTTTGAACAGGTGGCAAAATTGTCAGATATAATCCTCAATGCATTCTTAATGGCACTCAGTGCTGCAGCTGGTAACCATGGTGTTGCTGGGCAGATTGAAAGCTTTGATCTCTGGGATCACACAGGCGCAGTGGCGGCCGGCCCATAGGGGCGCTAGGGGTGCCGCCCCACCTCTTCCCACATACAAAAAAAAATATTAAAAAAAATATTAAATTAAAAAATATATATTTAAAAATATATATATTTCAAAAATATATATATTTTATATTTTGAATTTTTAATGAACAAGGTAAATATCATACAATTGGTATCAGTAAAATGTGTAATCTACAATAAAATCTTGTTTAAAATTGTGTTACGATGTCTAAAGTTACTGATAAGTCACATGTTTCCTGCCTGGCCTTGCCCTTGGCATTAGTTTATCATTACGGGGCGCTGCCCCCGAGCCAAAGAGCAGCAACCAGCACGTTGCAAAAGTCTCAATAGTAAACTGTGCCGCCGAAACATAATTTCAGCCAATCAGCGCCGTCAAATATTTTGGTCACGAGAGCGCTCACGTTGGCGCCCACATTGCTGACGTGCGTTGACGTGAGTTGACGTGAGCCCGACTCAGCCTGGTTGTTCCTGGCCCTAGAACCACGATTTTATGGGGCCATTACATCACCAGAAGTCCCAATTTAAGGGGTCATTTCTCCCCTAAAAAACTTTTTTACTCACTATATCAACAGCCCCACCAAAAATATTTTCCACCAGCCGCCACTGCACAGGTGTTATGATTATTTGTTATGAGTAGGTGCTCAGCACAGAAACAAACACTGACAAACACACTGGACTTTAACAGACTGTCTCAGCCTATTATTTTCTGTCTGATGGAGACTTCATACTGACTTCAACAGGTTCACATATTTTATACATTATTGGTGACGTATGGTTTTAGTCGAAAAGTTTGCAGTCAAAATATTCTTCTGCTTTCCCAAGCCCTTTTACTTTCTTTTCTCATCTTAATACAAATTCATTCACTACTACTTACATCTGATATTTACCTCCTTCAGCCTATTTTCAGCTGCAGAAACCATTCAACTATTACATTATTCAGCTATTTCAGGACATCAAGGCTATACATGTTGTTGTTTATACCTTTTTTTAAACTTTTTTTTAAAATATTAAGCTTTTTCTGCATTTTTGTAGCTAAAAGCAGCTCTCATTCAGCTAATAACATATTCAGCTTTTTCAGCTAAAATCAGCCATAAATGTTCACAGTTTACAGCATTTGCACGCATTTTCTGCAGGAAATGCATTTTCTAGTTTTCTTTGTTATTTGCACATGTTTGATGATAAAACTGTTTGTTTGTAACAAGTATTTTTATCGTGATTTATCGTGTTAATAGTAGATCTAAACAAACAAAACAGATCAACTTTCTTCATTTATTAGAAAGATTTTCTTTTCATGATCTGTTATTTTCTCAAATGTTCTCCTTTTTATTATTTTAAATCATTTGACAAACACATGTATATACATGTTGTATGATTGCCCAAACCCTCCTGTTAGTTTCTCCTGTATTTGGTGTTGCTATACGCAGCCTTTTCCGAAACAAAGTTTGCCTCCTGTAATGCTGTGACATACTCTTTGGTCCGGAGTTGTGAAAACCTGGAATGTTATATGAGTGACACCAGTTATGATGTAGCACAGAGAATAAAGCACAGTAACCAACACTCCTGAGTTGTCTATAATAAAGCAAGATACACAAAAGGACAACACTATACCTCCTTGCTGTGATAAAAAGCCACATACCAAGAACCAAGTAAACGATCGCTTCCATATCCTCCATTGTTATGGTGTTTTGTGAGTTGTGACGCATTGAAGATAACGTCACGGCAGTTTTACGCAGCGTCGCTCCGCCCGCCGAACAGCCGATCGCCCCGCCTACACTGCGTCGTTAACTACCCCAGTTACTAGCTGTAATGGAAACACAGTTTAAAGGGCCCATGACATGCTATTCTGGTTATCACCCGTCCCCTTGTGTGTTATGTAGCTCTTTCTGCATGTGAACGGTCTGCAGAGTCACAAACCCTCAAAGTACACTCTGTAGGGAGTAAAACTCCAACACTTTCTTTTTCCATTTCTTTCTTTCTGGGTACAGTGACGTCACCATATCCAACAAATGGACCAATCCGTGGAGCTCCTGACTCACCAAGATCCCTTGCAACACTATCAAACGCAGTGGGGGGACCTTTAGCGTCGAGCATAGAGCTCCCTGAACGTTGGTAATAGACGAGTTGGGATCGCGGAGAAACACTCACTCAGCCTTGTCTTTTCTCAGGCTGTGAGTGTTTGGCGAACTGTGTGTGTGTGTGCTCAGGCTGAGTTTTGCGTCTGTCTCGCTGTCTCGCAGACCCCACACAGCAACCAGGAAATGACACCAGTAATCCAGCTCACACTGTCCGCTCCTCGAGCCTCAAAGGGCGCAGCAGCGAGCCCCCCAACGTCCCGCCAACACGGCACCCAGACCCCACGCAGCATTCTCATCTTCATTACTGGTGTCATTTCCTGGTTGCTAACAAACGCCATTGAAACACATAATCACTAATGGTGCACGATAATTATCGGCCCGATAATTATCGGTCCAATATTAGGAATTATGACGTCATCCCGATAAACCCGATAAAAGTATTAATAGCCCCGATAATATACAATATATTTTTTGTGTAAAAAAAAAGAAAAAAATACTGCGGTGTGGGTGGATTGGGATGAGGGGCGCTTGTTTTTCACTCGGCTCGTCCCGTTTTGCCAGTACTGTGGTATTAGTGGTTTAGGAAGAGGGGAGTTTTTCACAAATCCAGCGCTCCCTAACTCATGCCTGGCTGTGTCGTAAATGGTGTGCGGCCGTGAAGCCAGGACAGTAAACAAACATGTCGTCGGTACTATGGGACTATTTCAAAGTTTCAGAGTTTGATAGTTTGCTTGCTATTTGTATTAACAATGCAATGCAGAAGTTCCACGAGGAGGGAAAAAGGCAACGAGCTATAATACTTCCAACCTGATTAGTCACCTGAAACATCGCCATCGCTACGATGGTGTGTTAAAAGCGTACGAAGACCCCTGCGCTGCTAAACTAGCGGCGAATCCAAAGCCAGCTGCAAAGGCACCAGAGCTTTTACCTATCGACGAGTATTTTGAAAAAGGCAAGAAGTTTGCCAGAGACGACCCCAGGGCTAAAACGAGGAAAAAACTACAGGTACATTTAATATATATATATATATATAATATAATTATCGGTTATCGGTATCGGTATCGGTCTTGAGAAGCAGGAAGTTAACGGTATCGGTTTCAAAAAACCAATATCGTGCATCCCTAATAATCACTGATGTTCCGCTGTAACGGTGGTGGACTCATCAGAACAGAGTCGGCGAGCTGACCAATCAGAGCACACTGGGCTCACAGGGAGGGGGGGGGCAGGACCTCCAACAAGCCGTGTAGGACAAAGAGTGAATACACATACTTTACAGAGACGCTGTATGAGAAACCAATGTGAGTTTGGAACATTGAACAATGTAAATCTATTCTAGTAGACCTCAACAATGAAATTATGATCAGTAGAAATGGCCATGACATGGGACCTTTAAAGTGAGCATGGCCTACCAAGGCCAAACTAAACCCTGCTAAGCCGTGCTATAGGTCCTGCAGTGGAAAAGCCCCATTTGAGTATTCTTTAGAGTCAGACTCACCTTCAGGGGGTGGAGGGTCCGCAGGTTGAAGCAGCAGTGTTGTAGTTTCCACTTTTCTCTCCTGTAGCTGAACTCAGAGGAAGTTGTTAGTTTGGTCTGAAGGTGAATGTGATCGTCTGTTTTTCAGTCCGTCTGTCTCTCTGAAGTGAGTCAGGTGAGCTCTGTCAGACCCCCTCTGCTGAATGCTGTCTCCTCTCATGTAACTCAGGGAGTGTCTCAGTCCAAAGTGCGGATTTATTGCTGAAATGAAGGTTATAGCGGGTGAGTTAAATTATTAACTAAGATGTTGTTAAAGAGGTGAAGTAGGCTCCCATAGTGTGAAGGTTTCACAAACCAAACTCAAATATCTGTCAAGTATATGGCATCAGTTTAAAAACATTGAACCCATTCATCTCTAAGAACCTGTCAACACTCCATCAACACATTATCCTGGACTTCATCACAATGGCAGTTGACATAATTATGTTATTCATACTAACACATAATCAGTCACGTAAAGACAACCATTCATTTAGAGAATTAGCTATCGTTATGCTATATACATTATACGCGCCACAAATTATGTTTAGTTATTATTTATTTTAATTATTGGCAGAAATACAACCGTGCACAAACAGGACCTATACACATGCACTAATGGAGAAGTGTCAGATGGGGGTAGTTGGGTTTGGTGCCTACAAGGTGAACTGGCACCTCTCCAGCTACATTAGATTAGATCAAACTTTATTGTCATTGCACAAGTACAACGAAAGTTGGGGGTCTTTTAATTTTGATTGAGCAGCAAGCAGCTAGTGCGAGTCATGACTGTAAAGTAAAGGGCATTAAAGTGTTCCTGTTTCTCCTGAAATTGCGTGGCACAGACCTTTATATGGATTGAAATGCTTTAACATGATTATGGTAGTTGTACTTCATTCATTGACAGGGTTTAAAGTATCCCATGCGTTAGTGCATTTTGTAATATGTTCCTTTAGAATGGCAGGAAATTAGTATTCAAATTTTGATTTCATTTTTGGTCCCCCCCCCCCAATGTTGACTCCATGGTTACGGCCCTGCAATTTACTGGCATGGAAAGCAGTCCAAAGTGCTCAATCTCATCCTCTTCTTCAAAGTCACTGTCAGACTCAGAATTCTTAGAAATGTGATCCACACATTCTGAAACCTCTTCCTCTTCATCATCATCAAATGGTTCTCTCTCTTCCAGAATCATTTGCAAGGCCCTTTGAGCAGAGAATCTTTTGGCCATCTTGATCAGTTGTTATAAGGACCTGAACTGGAGGAGCTTTATTTACCCGAACACCCTGTATGTAATGTAAATGTGTAGGGGGGGTGTACAGTGGGTGGTAATTGAAAATGTGCTCTGATATATGTTCTTCACAGAAAATGAGCCAAGGCTAAAAAACATAAAATAATTGAAGATATCAATTTTCTTTAGATAAATAATGAAAAGGGGTCCCACAGACCCGAACACCATACAAGGGTTAAGTGTGTTTTTGTGAGCACTTTGAGCTTAGTCTCTTGTATCTTAAGTGCTATATAAATACACTGTATTATTATTTATTACGCAGCAGCTGTTAAACAACCTGTTTACAGATGTGTTTCACCTCTCTTAAGTTCTGTCATCTCTCTACCAACACTTATTTAATAAAGTCGTAAAATGCTCACAAATGATAATTAAAACGAGTATAACAACTTTCGTTAAAGTGCATCTATGCAACAAATATGAAAATATATAATTAAATACCTGTTTGTTAGAAGTTTATCTACCATGTAACATAATACAGATAATTAAAGAATCAAGCAAATAAAACATTCACTTTTTTAGTGAGTCCCACAAAGTCCCAACACACAGATTGACTTGTTTCATGTTTTATTCAAACATATATTTGAAATAAATTGTACAGTTTAAATTAAATGACAGCATAGAAACCCTGCAGAGCATCAGAGAACATCATAAAGGAGCTTTTAGATCCAAACAGTTCAAGCCTCACAGTAACAGCAGCTGATATACTTAGGATTAGCACTTTAAGAAAATTAAACAACAAGCTCGTAACAAACAATGTCAATACAAAAATAAGTCACATTATATTCCAGCTTCAGAGTACATTTCTTTACAGCAGCTTCAGATCAGAGAGAGTTTCTGTTAATGCCGTCTCGAGGCAAGTTTATTTATATAGCACTTTTCAACACAAGGCAATTCAAAGTGCTTTACAAAAATGAAAGACATGAAGAAAATGGCATTTAAAAAAAGTCGTTAAAAAGCAAAGATAACAAAATAAACATTAAAAGAAGAAATACATGAATAAAAGTTACAGTGCAGTTTAAGATGTGAATAGTTCAATTAAAAGCAGAGGCAAAAAGAGAAGTCTTCAGTCTGGATTTAAAAGTAGTCAGAGTTGCAGCGGACCTGCAGGTTTCTGGGAGTTTGTTCCAGATGTTTGGAGCATAATAACTGAACGCTGCTTCTCCATGTTTAGTTCTGACTCTGGGGACAGAAAGCTGACCAGTCCCTGAAGACCTGAGAGATCTGGATGGTTCATCATTTAGCAGGAGGTCAGAAATGTATTTTGGTCCTAAACCATTCAGTGCTTTATAAACAGCAGCAGTATTTTGGAAATGTATTCTTTGACACACAGGAAGCCAGTGTAAAGACTTCAGAGCAGGAGTGATGTGATCCACTTTCTTAGTGTCAGTGAGGAACCAGAGTAAAGACTTCACAACATGAGTCATGTGATCCACTTTCTTAGTGTCAGTGAGGAACCAGAGTAAAGACTTCAGAACAGGAGTGATGTGATCCACTTTCTTAGTGTTAGAGAGGAACCAGTGTAAAGACTTCAGAACAGGAGTGATGTGATCCACTTTCTTAGTGTTAGAGAGGAACCAGAGTAAAGACTTCAGAACAGGAGTGATGTGATCCTCTTTCTTAGTGTCAGTGAGGAACCAGAGTAAGACTTCAGAACAGGAGTGATGTGATCCACTTTCTTAGTGTTAGAGAGGAACCAGAGTAAAGACTTCAGAACAGGAGCGATGTGATCCACTCTCTTAGTGTTAGTGAGGACTCGAGCAGCGGTGTTCTGAATCAGCAGCAGCTTTCTAATAGATCTTTTAGTGAGACCTGTAAAGACACCATTGCAGTAGTCCAGTCTACTGAAGATAAAAGCATGGACAAGTTTTTCCAAATCCTGCTGTGACATTAGTCTTTTAGTCCTAGATATGTTCTTTAGGTGATAGTAGGCTGATTTAGTAACTGTTTTAATGTGACTGTTGAAACTCAGGTCAGAGTCCATGACTACACCTAGATTTCTGGCTTTATCTGTTGTTTTGAACATTGCAGACTGAAGCTCAGCGCTAACTTTTATACGTTCTGCCTTGGCTCCAAAAACCATTACCTCAGTTTTGTCTTTGTTTAATTGGAGAAAGTTCTGACACATCCAGTCATTGATTTGTTCAATGCACTTACTCAGCGTTTTAACTGGAGCATAGTCTCCTGGTGAAATGGTTATGTAAATGTGTGTGTCATCTGCATAGCTATGGTAACTTATTTTGTTGTTTTTCATTATCTGAGCCAGTGGTAGCATGTCGACGTTAAAGAGAAGAGGCCCCAAGATGGAGCCTTGAGGAACCCCACATGTCATATTTGTCAACTCAGATGTGTATTTACCTATAGAAACAAATTTGTTTCTCTCCTTTAAGTAGGATTCAAACCAATTTAGATTTAGATTAGTTGCCAAAAGTCCCACCTCTACATCCTTTAAGAACTACAAGCAGCAGGAGAGCATCTGTTAAAGGACTACAACTATGGAGCTGACTACAACTATGGAGCTGTAAAAGGACAACAACTATGGAGCTGTTAAGGACTACAACTATGGAGCTGTTAAAGGACAACAACTATGGAGCTGTTAAAATGTCTTCATTCATCCGTTCACACCCTGAAGGACACTTTGACAGAAGCTGAGGATTAACTGACAGCATGCAGGCGTTTTACATCTGAGGATCAGAAGTATAATGTTGCTGTATACAGGATTACAGGATGTTACTTAGGGTGAGTTACCCTAATGTGGGACACCTAAGCTCCAATGGTTGTAGGTCTTCCGCAAACAAATCAGTCAATTAAACTATGGGTGCGATCAAAATCACATGACTTCTCAAATGTCGAATCACAGATGAGGGTGGAGCAACCTTCAAACAGGAAGTAGCCTGTGTGAAGACCACCCAAAGGTCAGTGACGTTGTGTTTTGACAAACGTAATGTTAAGGTTTTAAATTTCGTATAAATAAAACAATCTTGCACATTTTTATCAGGATGTGTTTATGTTTGTCTGTTCATCAGAAAATATTATAATATGGTGTAAATATACTCTATATTTTTTATTTCAATCAAATGCTCCATCGTCCCACTTTAGGAAAAATGTTTCGCAAAGTGGGACAGTATGATTTGCCTAATGTGGGACAGTTCTAGAAGTACTTCAGTTAGGCAAACATGTGTGGAGGAGCATGGATTGTGCAAGAGCAACGGTTATTTACAGGGTTTTAGTCTTCTAATGCATTATTTTAGATATTTAAGGTGATGGGCAAATTATATGAAATAATTGGGGATGGCTGCATCTCTGTTCAAATGGTATGACAAAGTCAGGGATAATGTTAAGGATAAATGAGTTTAGAAGATGGCAATGAATTTAAGCCCAAATATTCAGTCATTTAATAAATCCTTCCAACACATGTTTTATTCTATGCATATTAATGATTAATGGAATGCATTTCAGATCACAATGGCAAAGGAGAAAAAATAAGACAGGGAAAGAATGCCAGACACAGAAAAAGGCAAAGCAGGCAAAGAATAATGGAGGAAAGGAAAGACAGGGAATGAAACTGAATCAGTGGAGGCAGGACAGGATGAGGGCAGCCATAGAAGAGTATGGTCAGATCATTGAGGATGGTGGGGTTCCTCAGCTGAGGCTGTTGGCCAGGGCCTGCACCGTTCCTAAATCCACTCTCCAGTGCAGGGTGAAAGGCAATGGTCACTTTCATCGTAACACATACGATTGGAAGAAAGCCATTAATTCAAGAGAAGGATGAAGCAGAACTGGAGGTTGGACGACATTAGAAAACTGGCCTTCCAGTTTGCCGAAAAAAAAGGACCCCATACCACCCTTTTAAAAAGGAATAAAAGGCTTCAGTCAAATTACAAAAAAGGCTGGCTATAGGTGGATTCAGGGGTTTCTGAGGCGAAACCCCAAACTGAGCATGCGCAAACCAGAGGCGCTCTCAGCCGCAAGAGCTGCAGGGTTCAACCCCACTGTTGTGAATAAGTGGTTTTAAAAATATAAGGACACGATTGAGACCCTGGGGTTGGAAAATGTCCCAGACCACATCTGGAATTGCGACGAAACAGGGCTCCAGGATCACTTCCTGTCCACCAGGGTTGTTGCAGAAGTTGGGGCACCCTGTTTTGAGGTCACTGGTGGAGAGAAAGGTCAAACCACACAAAGATGTCCGATGGCTGGATAAATAGTGACGTGTTCACAGAATGGGGGAATAGGTTTCTGCAAAGCCTTCCAAAAAATGATCCACGACCCCATCTGCTCCTTGTTGATGGTCACACCTCTCATGTGTACAACATCGACTGTTTAAATATGATGAGAGAGAACGACGTCCATGTATTTAGCCTACCCCCTCACACAACTCACTATCTGCAGCCAGCAGACAGAGCACTGTTCAAGAGCTTGAAACATTACTGGAGGCTCCAGGGACAAAGGATCACCAGGGAGCGTGGAGGGAAACGGCTTGACAGGGCATTGTTCATGCCACTGTTTTCAAAGGCCTGGATGAAAGCTGCTACACCACTGAATGGCCAGGCTGGCTTTCGAGGGTCAGGGATATACCCATTCAACCCTGCCAAGATCAATGAGAATCTGTTCATGCCACCTCAAACATCTGAGAGATGCTTTCAAGAGACTCCAGTGGCCCCCCCAGATGAGAGGCTCTTTCCTGCACCAGCAACCCCGTGCCATCCTCCACATGATGATAATGATGATGTTGATTCCTGCCATCCACAAATGTGGGAACTTCTGGAGCAGACCCCATGCCACCCTCTGCATGATGCTGTTCAGCCAGCAATCTCCCCTCCTCAGCGCTCTCCACCATTGTCCCCCATTGTAACCCCACCACCTATGGCAGCGGAGGTTGAAGTAGTGACACAGCCAGAGGTCTCCTTCAAATCGCTGATTACACTTCCAGTAAGAGAACGCCCAACCACCAGCCGCCAGAGGTCCAAACCTCCTTCCTATAGTTTGACGAGCGACAGCCATTTTGCTTTCATCAAAGGGAAAGGGGAAAAAGCAAAAGCCTAAGGAGAAGAACACTGCACAAGTGATCCAAGAAGTTTGTGCAATCTGCCAGCATTCATATGGGGACAGAAAGGACCCCAAGTCCAGAGAGGAATGGCTTTCGTGTGCAGTCTGTTTCCGGTGGTTCCATGAAAGCTGTGCAGAGGATAACGGGGTCTTGGACGATGATGGCTCCTTGACATGCAAGGTCTGCTTGTTTCCAGACATGTGATGTTGTAAGCAATTGTTTTAGGCAGGTTCATGTGTGTATGTGTGTGTGTGTGTGTGTGTGTGTGTGTGTGTTGCCTTCAAATATACCTGTTAAAGGTGTTCCCTGTGAAATACACTTCAATGATTTTTTTAAACTATTAGAATCTATTGTTGTTTGATGATGTTTGATTCTCCATGTAACATCCACACCTATAAGTCTAAATGTTGTAACAACAATAACATTATAAATAGTCAAATAGCTGAACATGGTATTGCACATTTAGCTTTGAGTGTTACTGACCTGAGATGTTTTTATTACATGAATTAAGGTGACTGAGGCTTTTCAACATAGACTTTCTAGTGTCCTACATTAAGAAATGCAGATTGTCCACATTAGGGCAAATCACCCTAACTAATGTTATACATTTTAAATTCTGTTAAGATGGTTTTGAAAAACTGCAAGATACATTATCCTATTTTATTACATGGCTTAGTTCAATACTCAATTCGATCAATTTTAACAGTTTTCCAAATGTAACAGTTTGAAAAGCAAAGCAAACTGTCTGCTTGTCTTTAGTTTTCCGCTCACGTGTGAGAGCAACATGGAGGACTTTAACATTTCTTTTAATAATATATATATTATATATATATATAATATATATATATATTTGGAGAGCACAGTAATTTGGAGGAATGCTTAGTGGCTGATGAGTCCCCAGTGAAGAAAATAAAAGACAAGCAGGACAAGAAAACAGCGGAGAAGTAAGAGAGGCCAAAAGACACAGAGATTTGAATGACAGAGAAATCGACCAAATTGAAGAGGACAGGCATGAACTGAATACAAACGGAACACAGTATGGGCTATGAAACTATTTAAAGACTTGCTAATCGAAAAAAAACAACCATCAGAGTTTGACAGCTACGGGGCAGAAACCCTCAATACGCAGCTGCGGTCCTTTTACCGAACGGTCCAGACATCAAACGGCAAAACCTATTCAGTTGCCAGTTACTTTGGCATCAGGGCAGGGCAGAGCCCTCTCTATGACTCTGGGGCAGGGATATCAACACACTCTCCAAGGTTTGACATCATGAACTGCGCTACTTTTAAAGCAAGCAACGATGTTTTCACATCTGTTGTAAAAAAGCTCTGCAAAAACGGGAAAGACGTCAGCCAGCACCACCCGCCTATCTCAGCTGAGGATTTGCTCAGGGCTCCACAGGCGCTGTCTGTGGACACAGCCGGAGGACTGGTCCGGAAAGTGTGGATGGATGTCCAGCTGCATCTTGCCAGACGAGGCAGAGAGGGAAATCGACATTTGATTCAAAGCTCTATTGTTTTGAAACTTGATGATCACGGATGTGAATATATATCTCTTGCTCACAACGCCGATACCAAGAATGATAAAGATCCAAAAGATACGAATAAAGAGAACGACAGAGGTTTTATTTTCGCCGAGCCTGAAAACCAAAATTGCCCCTTTGCCAGTTTCAAAAAGTATGTTTCCCTGAGCCCATCTGACGCCAAAGCCTTCTACCTTCCCCCACTAAAGAAGGACCAACAGCTTCTCAACAGTGAATCAGTGTGGTGTTCACGTGAGCCCATGGGACATCCTTTCTTTGGGCAAATGCCACTAAGCCAGGCAGCCCAGCTTCCAAAGCGCTACACTAACCATAGCCTGAGAAGCACGGCTGAACAGCTGCTCTCTCAGGCTGGTCTTGGATCAAAAGAGAGGATGTCTGTGACTGGGCACAGGTGTGAGAGCAGCCTGAAGAGTTACTGGGCTCTGACAATAACTGAAAGGGAGAAATGGAGCAACATCCTGTCCTCCAACCCAGGGAATAGCACCACATCGGGTCAGTGACTTTTAGTTGTCTGTCCTTACACACACATTAGCGGTAGCGATACAACTGTGGCAATATTGTTTCCCTTTTTTTACATGTTGGGAATTGTGCTTTCAGGTGTGTCATCTGCGAAACCCCCGCAAGGAGAGAGGATCGAGGACAGAAACGTTGATCTGAATATCCCTAAAGATTTCCTATTCGTCACATTGCACTATAAATGGAAACTTTCATGTTATTGTTAATTACAGCTAAGGCTCAAATGCTACCTTGCACATAGTTAGTTGCTATCGAATCAGTTCCTGTCGTTGCAATGTAGCCTAGCTCAAACGGCAACAACGGACTATTTTTCGTATCGGATGCATGTCATTGATTGTCAATCAATAAAAACATTTTCTAAATCAATAAAAGCATTTCAATTGTTGAGAATGTGGCCTTGTAATAAGCGGGATAATGCAAGATCAAGAACCGCGTCAGCAAAATGGCGCAGATTTTTAAAAGGCCGCATAATCCCCGCATTTTTCCACCAAAGTTGAGAAAAAAAAAGTTAACTCGTCTTGACGTGAAGTAGTGATGATGATGATGATGACGTGACGTCATCAGCTCGCGCATCACAGAATGTAAACAACACCGTAGAGTGAACGTGTGGAACTCACACGAGAGAGAAAACACCAAGATGAAAAAAATCTAATCAATCTCATTTACCGACGAACATTTCTGCTAAAGACCGGGCAAAAAGTGGGGGGAAACTATTCTGCACCCCGTGCAACTGTGTGTTGGAGCATAAGAGAAAATCGACGGTGACGACCCACTTTGATTCATTCAAACATTCGAAAATGCTTTCTTCTGCTGCGGACAAGAAAGCCAAACAACTCACATTCACCGAGGCATCAACCTCCAAAACCTACAAGATTGAAGCTGGTCAGATAACGAACGAGTAAATGAAAACAGAATGAGGAGGAGAAGTGTGTGTGTGTGTGTGTGTGTGTGTGTGTGTGTGTGTGTGTGTGTGTGTGTGTGTGTGTGTGTGTGTGTGTGTGTGTGTGTGTGTGTGTGTGTGTGTGTGTGTGTGTGTGTGTGTGTGTGTGTGTGTGTGTGTGTGTGTGTGTGTGTGTGTGTGTGTGTGTGTGTGATTAAAATAGCCCAATTGCTTTTACAATAAATAAACATTGAATGTGTTTAATTGAATAGTAAAGGGGTTTAACGTTAGCGGCAGGTTGTGTGTGAGAGAGAATAAATAAGACAGCCCAATATTTTAAAAAAAATCTATTTTTTTTCGCAACTTTCCGCAATTTCACCGCATAAAATCACATAAAACCCCCATATGTTTAATCGCATAATCAAGGATTGTAGCCCGCGTTTTTCTGGAGGGTCTAATCAATACAGTGGAATAAAATACGAATGATTGTGTCATCTGGAAATAATGAAGGGAAACTAATATCAAATATGAAAAAATAGAGGCTTCATAAAACACGGTGGAAAAACGATCTTTCTTTTGGAAATCAAGGCTTTATTTTTTTTAATAAAAAATTAACTGCAAAAAATAACTGAGTTAAAGAATCAAAGCGATACAAAACAGTGCAAGGAGCCGCTCTCATTAAAAAACGAAGGCCTTTCAAGTGTTTTTTGTTAACCTGAACACAAACTGTTAATTAAATGATGTCTTAAGGAATGATTCATTAACAATCTGTCTTTAACTTTCTCTCTCAAGTTTCTTTCTACTTTACAGTTTGTAATTTCAGGAGTTTGATATTTTACCCGTGAACCACGAGCCAGAGCTTCCTGTTAACCTCAAACTCATCAGAACCCTAAAACCAGCTCTCAACTCTCTGAAATAAATTAAAAACATAAATAATATAACATGCTCACAATATCAATCACACACGATGGTGTAAAACACAGAGTGAACTCACACACCTCAGCACAGGTGAACCCGGTGACCTTTCTGACTCACTGATCTGACTCCAGCAGGATTTTATTCTCAGGAGGATCAGCTACAGAATCTGCAGGAAGCGTGTTCTGAGAGGAAGTCTTCTTCTGTTCATCTTCAAGTTTCTTTATCTGATCTGCAGGAAGGAAAACAAAATGATATTCAAGATCCCACCTGACTTCAGGATGCTCCGGGTGTAAATACCAGCAGAATAATTATACAAATTAAAAATCTGTTAATCCGGTGATGTAAACATTATTTAAACCTACCGGTAAATTTGGTGCGGTCCTTGGAGTAAACAACGACTACACCAACAAGAACCACGAGAACTACAAAAAATCCAGCGCCAAAAACAGCAGCCATCCATCCAGTGATCGACCCTGAACAGAAAGGTTGATGTCACTCAGACGGTCAGAGCATGTTGTTCTCTTCAGATTAAAGCTCTCAGTCAGAGAACATCTGAAGCTGAGCTTTGCAGAGGAAACAGAGACGTTCACTCTGACCTCTCACTCTCCTCTACAAATTACAGTGTGTCCATTTAGTTTGATGTATACTCCAAAACACGTCAGAGGGCAATATATTCAGTGTTTGACTGCATCTATCTGAGAGAGGAAGACCCTCTGATCTGACACATTTAGACATGGGATCATCTTCTAACATGTGATGCTAGTTTGCTGATTCTCTAAAGACTAAAGTGTACTCTGAGTGTTTCTACAGAGAGGTTCTGCTGCTCCTCCTGAACTACAGAACGTCCTCCTCCCTGACTGCAGCTCAGTGAAGAGCAGATTCACATCCTGATGTTTCTCCAGAGGGAAACTCACTCTGGGTTTCTGCAGCAGAGCCTCCAGACACAAGTACACTTTCACTCAGGGGGGTCAAACTCAAGGCCCGGGGGCCAAATCCGGCCCGCCATTTCATTTTCTGTGGCCCCACAAGAGCTCTGAAAGAATATAATACGTTTATTATACGGTCACATGCCGATTTACAGAATCACGTGGCCCATAAACTACATGTCCCACAATGCATCTCAAATATGAATTTTGCTCAGAATTAGACTTTTTTTTTTAAATTTGGCTTTAAAAAAAAAAATCATTTTGTGACATTCTCACTGAAGAGACTTCCAATTATTTGCCCTGCCTAGACTTCAGCTTTCAGCCGTAGTTAATTATGAAGTTATTACTCTATCCCATAATAATCCAATGCAGAGGCAATAATGTAATATAATACATACATTTATATATATTAAATATTTATATATGTATTTTTAAATAGTCTTAAAGTTACAACCGGCCCTTTGAGTGCAACCATAACGCTGACGTGTCCCGAGATGAAATTGAGTTTGACACGGCTGCTTTCACTCATTCAGAAAACTCTATGAAGAACATGTAGAGATTCTGCTCTGAGGACACGTGGACACACTGAGGGAAAGACTCAGAGCTCTACACACACATTCACAAAGAATACAGTCTAACACAGTTATAGTTTGGTGAGCTTAAAGTTAAATATTAGATGAGTTAAAATCAGGACTAACCTGAGCTCCTCTCTGATTCTTCTCCTAAAATACAAAAGAAAGCATGTCAGAGTGATTGGGAACAATAAGAGAGGAAACACTGGAAACTAAACACACATCATTTATTGGTAATGTTTCCTCCAACCATCTGAACCTGATAGCTGGTTAGAGCCTGATGAGATCCTGCTGGAGTTGGATCTGACTCATGAGCATCTAGACTCAAACCCAGCTCTCTGATGTCACGTCTCTAACAGCAGCTGATCCTCAGATCAGATCCTCAGCTTGTGTTGATGTTGGAGTCGAGCTGCACGACACGTCTCCATGTCTTCTGTCCTCAAAGTCTCCCTGTGTTTAAAGTCAGTGAATGAACTCAGAGAAAGAGAACGTGGTCTCAATGTTTCCTCTCAGCTGGAGAACGTCTCAGTGATCAATGACTAACATGTTTCCTCTCAGCTGGAGAACGTCTCAGTGATCAATGACTAACATGTTTCCTCTGGAGAACGTCTCAGTGATCAATGACTAACATGTTTCCTCTGGAGAACGTCTCAGTGATCAATGACTAACATGTTTCCTCTCAGCTGGAGAACGTCTCAGTGATCAATGACTAACATGTTTCCTCTGGAGAACGTCTCAGTGATCAATGACTAACATGTTTCCTCTGGAGAACGTCTCAGTGATCAATGACTAACATGTTTCCTCTGGAGAACGTCTCAGTGATCAATGACTAACATGTTTCCTCTGGAGAACGTCTCAGTGATCAATGACTAACATGTTTCCTCTCAGCTGGAGAACGTCTCAGTGATCAATGATTAACATGTTTCCTCTGGAGAACGTCTCAGTGATCAATGACTAACATGTTTCCTCTGGAGAACGTCTCAGTGATCAATGACTAACATGTTTCCTCTGGAGAACGTCTCAGTGATCAATGACTAACATGTTTCCTCTGGAGAACGTCTCAGTGATCAATGACTAACATGTTTCCTCTGTAGAACGTCTCAGTGATCAATGACTAACATGTTTCCTCTGGAGAACGTCTCAGTGATCAATGACTAACATGTTTCCTCTGGAGAACGTCTCAGTGATCAATGATTAACATGTTTCCTCTGGAGAACGTCTCAGTGATCAATGACTAACATGTTTCCTCTGGAGAACGTCTCAGTGATCAATGACTAACATGTTTCCTCTGGAGAACGTCTCAGTGATCAATGACTAACATGTTTCCTCTGGAGAACGTCTCAGTGATCAATGACTAACATGTTTCCTCTGGAGAACGTCTCAGTGATCAATGACTAACATGTTTCCTCTGAGCTGGAGAACGTCTCAGTGATCAATGACTAACATGTTTCCTCTGAGCTGGAGAACGTCTCAGTGATCAATGACTAACATGTTTCCTCTGGAGAACGTCTCAGTGATCAATGACTAACATGTTTCCTCTCAGCTGGAGAACGTCTCAGTGATCAATGACTAACATGTTTCCTCTGGAGAACGTCTCAGTGATCAATGACTAACATGTTTCCTCTGGAGAACGTCTCAGTGATCAATGACTAACATGTTTCCTCTGGAGAACGTCTCAGTGATCAATGACTAACATGTTTCCTCTGTAGAACGTCTCAGTGATCAATGACTAACATGTTTCCTCTGGAGAACGTCTCAGTGATCAATGACTAACATGTTTCCTCTCAGCTGGAGAACGTCTCAGTGATCAATGACTAACATGTTTCCTCTGGAGAACGTCTCAGTGATCAATGATTAACATGTTTCCTCTGGAGAACGTCTCAGTGATCAATGACTAACATGTTTCCTCTGGAGAACGTCTCAGTGATCAATGACTAACATGTTTCCTCTGGAGAACGTCTCAGTGATCAATGACTAACATGTTTCCTCTGGAGAACGTCTCAGTGATCAATGACTAACATGTTTCTAAGAAAGCTGAACTCAGAGTTCC
Source organism: Notothenia rossii (assembly GCF_949606895.1). NCBI lineage: Eukaryota > Metazoa > Chordata > Actinopteri > Perciformes > Nototheniidae > Notothenia > Notothenia rossii. The sequence continues at coordinate 89,350,850 of NC_136903.1, forward strand.
TGTTTGTCTCCATTTCATCTGAGAGGGGAGCTGTTGGAGGGGTTACAGTGTGTGTGTGTGTGTGTGTGTGTGTGTGTGTGTGTGTGTGTGTGTGTGTGTGTGTGTGTGTGTGTGTGTTCAGTATCTCAGCCTCTCTCAGTCTTCCTCTCATCTCTTTGATGAAGAGGAGGCTCAGAGTTTCAGATTAAACTTTCCACTCAGATTGAAACCATGGTAACCCCTGCAGAGGTCTTCATCACAACGTCTGGAGCAGAGAGGAAATCCACTCTGTGTTCAGACTGAAGACACATTTAAAACATCATAAATTACACAAAGAGAGAATAATGGAGGGAGAATCTTCTCACCACTGAGAGACACGTAGATGTGTGCAGGTTTACTCTTGATCTCCTCCTGAGAAGCCACACAGCTGTAGTTGTCTGTCTTGGTCACAGTAGTCTGGAGGGTCACGTCGTAGCTGCCTCCTCTCTCTGAGACCTGAGGCTCTGCAGCAGGGACCATGTTTCCAGAACTGTCCGTCCACTGGAGGAGAGGCTTAGGGAAAGCTCCACTAACGGTACATCTACACTACAGGCATCAAAAAATCTTGAAGCTGGGCGTGTCTGAAGCTTGGCGATTTCTCGCGCCCAAAGCGACCAACAGCCAATCAGGAATCTCCCGCCCGCCCCCGGCATACAAAGCGAAAAAAAAGCCCTCTTCTTCTCCACTATTGCCAAAATGGATGCCGGTTTTGTAGGAAGGGTAGCGTTGGTTTCTGCAATGTCTCGCAGGAGGCCACGTATTGTGCGTCGCTGTTGGGTACATCCGATACTCAGAAAACGTCTGCAACGGGGGGAATACCACGTTCTTGTCCAAGAGCTCCGCCTGGATGGTGTACTGTTTCAGCAGTACTTCAGGATGAGCAAAGACGTGTTCAACGAGTTGCTCGGGAAAGTGGGTCCACTGATTGCAAAGGCAGACACCCGTATGCGTTTGTCAATCCGACCCGCCGAGCGACTCGCCATCTGCCTACGGTACGTTTTGTGTATTTCTACTTCTTTAATATGACTCTGTATATAAAGAGAGAGAATGCATGCAATGGATGAATTATGAATGAAGTCTGTGATTTAGTTCAGATGAATGACATTAATTAAGATAGCTAGGTAAACACAGTATTGTGTGTGTGTGTGTGTGTGTGTGTGTGTGTGTGTGTGTGTGACATTTTTTTTTTTTAATCATGTATATTACTTTTTTCTCAGGTACCTGGCAACCGGTGACTCGTACAGGACCATAGCATTCAGCTATCGGGTCGGGCATGCAACAGTGGCTGTCATCGTGAAGGAGGTTGCGAGTGCCATCTGGACCGCGCTGGTTGAGGAGACCATGCCAGTACCACAGACGGAGGACTGGAGAGCCATCGCTGCTGGGTTCCAGGAGCGCTGGAACTTTCCGAATTGCGTTGGTGCCATTGATGGGAAGCACGTGGTGATCCAGGCTCCGGCAAATTCTGGGTCCCTCTACTTCAACTACAAGTCCTCCCACTCCTTGGTACTGCTGGCTGTCGTGGATGCCCAGTACCTCTTCACGGTAGTGGATGTCGGAGGTTTTGGAAGGAGCAGCGACGGTGGGAGCCTGCGAAATTCCGCTTTTGGAGAGGGCCTCCGAGATGGCAGTCTGCAGCTACCAGCTGACAGCGTCATCCCAGGAGCAGAGCGGCTGGGCCTTCTTCCCCATGTGTTTGTTGGGGATGAGGCTTTTCCGCTGCTGGACAACCTGCTGCGTCCATTCCCTGGACGTCAGCTCACGCGTGAAAGGAGGCTGTTCAATTACCGCCTCAGCCGGGCCAGGTTGGTTGTTGAATGTGCGTTTGGCGTCCTTGCATCACAGTGGAGAATGTTCCGGCGTGTCATCAACACCAGCCCGGAGGTAACAGAGTTGTGTGTGAAGGCCACCTGTGTGTTGCACAACTTCCTCCGCAGGAAGACAATAGGAAAGCCATCACGCACACCTGTCGTCCCTGTAGTCGCAGAGTCGAGTGATGACGCTCCAACCCTGCGCGATGCACCTAGGATGGGCTCAAACAACGCCACACGCCGATCCATCCAACTGCGGGAGACCTTCTGCTCCTATTTGAATGAGGAGGGTGTAGTGTCATGGCAGCATAAAGTTGTGTAGGGTCACCATGGCTCCTCCAAACCAAAAGCTCTTTTAAGAGCTACCCATTTTCTTTAAAGAGCAAATATTCCAAATGAGCCATTTTAAAATCAAACATTCCTAATAAACATGTTTCTTGAATTGATATTATTATATTATGAGATGACTAACAACCTTTTTCTTTCAGCCCTGTTTTTACTGATAAACCACTCATAATTTCAATAGGTTTTCACAAGAAAAATTACAGAAGAAAGCACATATATATATATATACATATATATACCGACATACATGAAGCTTCTGGTATGTTGCAACTGACAAACCACATGAACAAGTGAAGAAACAGTATAGTCATAACATACTTTAATGTTTTATTTGGTAATGTTGTGAGTGAAGTGTGTGTGATGAGTGTAAAAAAATGTAATGTGGATCAGTATGTGTGAAAAAAATTTTTAATTATAAATTGTCCTGATCCACCTCAAAAATTAGCTGGTGTATCCCGAGGCGGACTCTTGCCCTCTGTCCCCTTGTCATCAGCCTCATGGTGGGCAAGAGGCTCTTAAAGAACTGCAAGTCCTCGTCCTCCTCCACCACTGGTGGGGTTGGCTGGGCAATTGCTGGGTAATTGCTGACAGCAGACAGCAGACTTCGTTCAAACGAGGACATCTCCCTCTCCCTCCCCCGTTTTTTGCCCCGGACCTCAGCATTCTCCTCCTGGCTGGCTGCTGCTGGCTGACTGGTGGGCTGACTGGTGGACTGGCTGGTGGACTGGCTGGTGGACTGGCTGGTGGACTGGCTGGCTGGCTCACTCTCTACCTGGCTCTCTTCCTCTTCCACCAGGGTGGATGGAGGCAGGGTCTGCCGGGGGACATTGCTGGACGTCGCACGGTCTATGATGAATGGGGTTAAAAACCCCATCACTGCCATGAAACGCCAGGGTTTGTACCACCCTGCAGACCCTGCCCCGCTTCTTTTTGCCTCCTTCTCCATATTCTTCTCCTTGCGGAACCTGTCCCTCAGAGTCTTCCATCTCTTTTTGCACACATCCTCTAATAAAATGAAATAAAATAATAAAGTTAATAAATAAGTTAATTTCTTGAATTTACTAAATTATTCCTCCAATAATGAATGCTATTTTTATGCTACATGCTGGCTAAATATACTGTCTATGCTTGATAGCTGTGCATGTATTATACGTTATGTTATATATTTTGCTTATACTTATTATATTATATATATATTATATATATTATTATTTTATTATTATATTAATATATATTATATGTTATGCTACATTACTAGCTGTCCATTCAATGTTAAAAAGAAGTAAACTGGATATAAACTCCCCAAAGAGTTGAAAACCTACCAGTTTCACCAACTGTCTCTGCCACCTCCCGCCATGCCTGGTTCCTCCGGTTTAGGTCCCGGTATGTGAACAGAGTACAGTCATACAGTACTGGGACACTTGCCACGGCAATGATTAATTTATCCTCCATTTTATGACATATGGAAAATAGTCAAGACCTGCGGTATCAGCATACACGCGGTTTGATTGGCTTGCGCTTGTACTGGCGGGAATTGCATAAACGGGATTTGATTGGCTGATGCCAAGCATCAAGCCTCAAAAGTTGAACAATGTTCAACTTTTGATGCCGATAGATGCTCGTGATGCTTGCAAAGCCATGCCATGCTCCCCACAATGCAGTTCGGCGAAGATTCAAAATCTCCTACGTCACCCCATTCAAGTGAATGGGCGAAGCGTTGAAAGCATTTTTTGATGCCTGTAGTGTAGATGTACCGTAACTTCACACTGAAGTAGCGCCCGGTCCTTTTTTTCTTCAAGAATTGTGACATGTGGTTTTGAAGAGGGCTCTGAAGCTGCACCTGGGAACATCACAGAAACATCAGATGATAAACAGCTTAATAAATGAAATATTTAGATGCCGTCTGCTCGTCTCTTTTCTTGAAAATGGTTTTTAGATCATGTTTAAGATTAAATCAAAACCCAGGAAGCCCTGACAATAAAAGACTCAGTTTCCCATCCCATCAGTATCTGACAGTATCTCATACTTCAAACATTTCTTCTTAAACTTTGGTAACTATTAATCTGCATTCACATGATTTGCTCTTTTCTAAATGCAGGTTGTCCTCAGAGCTTTGTGGTGAAAACAGTTTCTGAGTTTCCTCCTCTGATAGCTTGTGTCTCTTAGCACAGCTGTTCTGATTGGATGTGCATCGAAAGGTCAGAGTTAAACGAGGTCAAAGTTGAAATAATTTAAAGTTTGATCGCAGCGCTCAACAACAGAAACACAAAGTCAGCACAGAGCTGTTTATAGTTAAACATGTGAACGCAGATTAAGATACGATAAACGTGATTGTCCCTGTGAGGACGTTTGTTCTGACTCCATCCTGCAGGTCCTCAGGAGATAGGAATCATACATACTTCGATGAGACACATTAACATATTAACATGTGATTTATGTACATATACACGGTTAAAGATGAGAGCATTAGGAAATCATCCGTAAACATTATTTCTGACTCATGACAGAATCACATTTACAGAAAATATGTTCTTTAACTTTTTATGCTAAATGTATTATCCTGAAACTATTTATCTTAAAATGAAATCAAAAAATCAAATGTGTTGTGACAGGTTAGACTTTGTGTTCACCTTCCTCCATGTGAGATATATATTACAGTTTAGATCAGGGGTAGCCAACACGGTGCCCGCGGGCACTTAGTCGCCCGCAGGGGCAACGTGAGTCGCCCGCCGGGCATGTTCTACAAATAGCTCGCCAAGCAAATCCAAAATGTATAAAATACACAAAAAAAAAAGGAAATGTAATTAAAAGAACCTACCCTATGCATAAACGAAACCTCAATCATAGCGAACCCTATCTACTTACTACAACTCTATATCTATCTAACACCCCTCCTCCCCCCACCCCCACAATGAATATCGACCAATCACGTTCTTGCTTGATTTGCGGGACCGGCGTTGCAGTCGGGAAGAAAAGCAATGTGGCACCTTCCCGCTGATTTTCCTGAGTTTTACTGTGTGTGTGTTGCAACTTGCATATATATTTATTGCACTTGACGCACACATACACATGGCGTAATTTCCTTTAAAAAACTGTTTAAAAGGGGAGTGATTAGTCAAATATGCATAAATGAAAAGATAGAATGCTAACTAAGTAACATAAGATAAGAATAAACAAGTTGAAATGATTTGTTATTGGTTGTGATCATATCCTAAAGATGTTTGGATTATTGAAAAGTATACAACTCCCTTTCATATGAGTGTTGAGAGCTGTATCCATCAATTCATTTTGTGCTCCAGATTGATGCATTTCACTTCAACATTTAAAAAAAAATTCCCCTGGAGGATGTGAGGTCCCCCCCCAAAATAAAGCAGGTTAAAATAATTAAATTGCATAAATGTTATTTTAGTAAACACTGAAAACGGGTCCCACAGAACCAAACAGCACACAAAGGTTAAAGGTAAGCATATAATAATGTTCAAATGTGCTAAATATATACACTGCAAAAAACAAAAAAAAGAGGAGTAAAAGTAGCCCCCGACTTGTTTTTTTTTTTTAAAGTAGCCCTCGTCCTAAAAAAGGTTGGTGACCGCTGGTTTAGATGATAAGTCATATATGTCTGTCCTGTTCTTTATTTAAAAGTCTGTTTTATAAAGTGTTTGATTCAGTCTGTGGTTTTAACTTCTGCTGATTTCTATGAGATCACAAGCAAACCATTTGTTGAAAACACAAAACAGCTAAATTATCAATTATTTCAATACAAATGTATGAGGAAGAATCTTACCCCCGATGTATACATGGATCTCAGCTTTAATCTGATGGTTGATCTCCTCCTGAGTGACCACACACTGATACAGGTCTGTCTTGGTCACAGTAGTTTGGAGGATCACGTCGTAGCTGCCTCCTCTCTCCGAGACCTGAGGCTCTACAGCAGGGACCATGTTTCCAGAACTGTCATGCCACTCTACTTTAGGTTCTGGATAAGCTCCGTGAACTTCACACTGCAGCTGAGCCCAGTCCTTTGTTGCCTTTAGTGATGTGACAGATGGTTTTGGAGATGCACCTGTGGAACAAGGTATGAAAATAATATATCAAGAACGTTCACCGGATTTCTAATTGATGTAAATGACGATTAAAATCTATAAATCACAAAATAAATCAACAACACCTCTCAGCATTGTTATATAGCCCATGAAATGTCAAATATGTATAACTTCCTTTCAAAAGAAATTGCCTTTTACAACTGTACACTTATTTAGAGTAGCAGAAGAACATGAACTGCACAACCTGAATCGATATATTGTCAAATGATGTTGTTATGAATTGTATGGCAATATGCTGACAGGTGTTTCTATTATTCTGTCTCATTTCCATAAATAGGTTAATTCATAGAAACACATTTCATCTAATACAAAACAGATGTGTGGTATCTATAACACCACATACTGCAGGTGTAAGGTGTTATGTTGTATATATGTGTATCAAACGAACTTTCATCTAAGTGTATTTGTAATGTGGTTTCCCATTGTGCTGGACACACTAACTTTATAAATGGATAAAAACACTGACTCAAATTCTGGGGTTATTTTTTCAGAATATTCCAAATTCAGAAAAAAAAGATATTTTTACAAATCAAGTCTATGATTCAAATGTGCAGGAACCAAGACTATTGCATGTATTTAACATGTTTCCATTTTAATGATGTCTAATGAGACCATCCACTACTCTTCAGATTCAGGACTCACCTGCGATCTTTTCATCTGTTCTGTCCTTTAACGTTATAAAGCGCGGAGCTTGCAGACGACCCGACAGTTTACAATAAAAACGAATAAACAACTAAACTACATAATTTAATGTTATTCTAAAAGTCAGTACAGACAAATTATACATCGTTTTAAACCTTAAATCTTCGTTTTTCAACGGATTTAAGAATCTAATTATTGCGTTTTTTGAAATGTAAACAGTCGCGTGTTACTTTACGGCAGTAAACCGTTAGCTCCTTAACGGCTATGCTGTCTAGCCAAAGTTAATATGTATTTAAAACCCCAAAAACACATAAATGTGGAGAATAATTAACCGTTTTAAAGGACAAAGGTTAACCGATTAAATGTACCTCGTTTTTGTTTAATCGTCTGTCAGAAATAACGTGAATAAAAGTAATTTGTGTCCCTCGTTTAGTTTTAGCTCCTCCCGTCAAACTTCCAAAACAACTTTTCTTCTGTCAATTTAAAGTATTGACAAAGTATTCAACCAATGATGTTCGGTATCTCTGAAATCAGTTAACGCCCCCGAACATAATGAACCAATCGGCATCTTTCTACGAACTAAAGTGACGTCACTAACGGCACTTTAACTCAATCAGCCAATCATAGGCCAGCTCCTTGACGTGCCCACCATATGTTTCTTATTGACAGCTACTTTCATCCAATGGTAAGCCAGCATTCTGAAAACAAGGTGAGCTTGTAGCCAATTAAATTACCTGCTTGACCATATATGGAGGTGAATGTAGCTGGACTGTCTGTGGCAGGAGGAGACCCACATAACAGAGAAACGTTACTTATATGTTCATGGAGGCAGGATTTAATGATTATAAATATGTAAAAATGTATAAAAATGTTAACAACATGAAATTAAGGTTAGATCTAACATTTGGGGACACTTTTTCATAATAAAAAAGAGATTTGTTATTATTGTTTGGTAACTTTTAATGAGTTTAACTGAGCTATAGAGTCCTCTGCTGGAGGTGATCTGTACTGCACTTTCTAAAGTATCTCAGAGCCACTTCTGTCAATCAAATTCAAATTTTGTCCAGACATTATACACAAGTTAAGGTAGATCTCCTGTAAATATCAGCCTGATGGCTCTTATTATGACTGATTTACTGTATTTAAAATACGAAATAAAAGGAGAATAACAAATAATGTCTTAGTTTTTCCGTTAAGTCCTACAGCACGATGCCTGTGTTAGTGCTACAAGGAAGACGAACACACTGCATGAAAGCTTAGAGATTAATTAACAATGAGGAAATGGATATATTTCAGTACCTCGTGGCCTTGGAAATAATAAGAGGTTCAAATTGGAGCATATAAAGAGGCATACATGTGCATAACTGTGATAAGCCTCAAGAGGTTAAGATAGGATCTGAAAGGGAAAAAAAACAGGAGTGTGTTACAATTCTTGGATGATATTATCAGCTGTCCTCAGAAACGTGTTATACAACAAATATGTACTATCTTAATCTTAAGAAGAAGCACCATCTCAGATTTAGCTTGTTTGTGTCAGTCCTTACAGAAACAGGGTCTGCTGGACAGTAACATGAGAACATGTTTCACTAATATGGCTGATGGTTATCCAACAGTGTGTCCGTTTATTTAACAGGGACAGAGCAGAGGAACATTGTCTCACCACTCACCAACAATGAGCTCAATGCAGAATTCTTCACGAGGCTGACGTGGAAAAACGCAGGTGTAACTTCCACTGTCGATCACCTTCGTCTTCCTGATGAAGATGGAGGCGTTTCCGTGCTTCAGTTCATTTTGAAAATGAGAGACTCGTCCTTTAAACTGCTCACTCTGACCTGAATGACGGTCATAATGAACAGCAGAATCGTACATGAAGACTTCGTGCTGAGTTCCTCCTCCCTGACCGACCTTCTTCCAGTCAAACAGTTTGTTTTGGAGGTTTTCTCTGGTGCTGGGGGAGCAGGGTAAAATAACATCTGTCCCTTCTGTGGAGATCACTTTGCTGACAGCTGGAAGATAGAGACATGTGTTACTCAGTGTGTTCACACACACACACACACACACACACACACACACACACACACACACACACACACACACACACACACACACACACACACACACACACACACACACACACACACACACACACACACACACACACACACACACACACACACACACACACACACACACACACACACACACACACACACACACACACACACACACACACACACACACACACACACACACACACACACACACACACACACACACACACACACACACACACACACACACACACCAGTTTATGAGCAGTTTGATAACAAGTCAGAGTTTTATACATTTTAGATCTGGATTAAATGGATCGGATTCAAAGAAACGACGACCTAAATATCCTAAAACACTGTTAGAAAAATGGTCCCCGGCTTGAGCTTGAATCTCAGGATCCATGTATCTGTGATCCTCTCCAGAATGGAAGTACTCATCACATACAGAGCATCAACTAGTTCCTGAACAGTGTCCTTCACATGCTGATATCCAAGAGAGGGAGTTACACAGTCACAAGATGGAGGAATAGAAAGCAGTATTCAATGTTTACTTCAGATTAGCTCCACGTCAGAAATGAGCATGCTTGTCATATGTCTCTCTCCATAGAGGCTGAATCATCATGTTAATCACATAGCTATCATATGCCTCAAACAGTCCTGATGCTCTTCTAGGTAATCACACATCCTGTCATGTTCACAGCTACAGTTGGGATACCTTTGTTATCATGTTACTCTCATTGGAAGAGGACATTCAGTATTTTCCAAACACACACTGATTGTCATCTGAATATGAAGGTGCACCTTTCTAAGAAAACAATAAGAAGATATGATATGCAACATTTAATAGGTCATTAGACGGTTTTAGCTTAGCGGTGCTGATTTAAGTAAAATCAGAGCAGGTTAAAATGTTTTTCCAAGCCTCTAGCTAACACCTGAACCTGGGAAAAAATAATATTAACTGTACATGCAAGGTTCAACATTGATCCCGATAGTTTTATATTTTGTGATGAAGAATTATTCTTCCTCTGTCTTCAAAGCAATACTTCCTGATGATATATGTAGGATTTCTATCATCTCTCCCATTTTACCAGAAATGATATTACATTGAATCCTATTGGAGGACAAGAACACTGAATCTCAGCTGAATACTTTATTTATTTTATAAAGATCCATACATGTTTTTGTGTAAAGAAATCCCTTAATGGTGTTTTTATGAGAGCACTAGCAATATAAAGGCCTCTTACAATAAGATGATGATTATGGCTTAGACTGATAAGAAGCGACCTTTAGATATCTTATTTATTATATTGATCAGGTTATAATCATGTTGCAATGGGCACTCCTTTTCCTTATAGGCCTTCTTCTGATGATGCATTACTTTAGATATTGTTCTACATTTCCCTAAAACCAATAAAAAGCAGACTAATAATATTCTGTCTCCAGACTCCTGCATGTTTTTTTAAGCCTTTTATATGTAATTAAATTACCAAAATGACGTAATGTTGTGTGAATAAGAGTGTAAGTGTTCTCACCGTTTGTGCAGGCAGACGAGTTTCCAGTCAGGAGACTGAAGAGAAGAAGAAGAGGAAGAAGAGGAAGAAGAGGAAGAAAAGGAAGAGGAAGAAGCTGCTTCATCATGCTGGAGTCCTCTGAGGGTTAAACTGCACACACTCCTCACACACACTCCAGCCCATCCCATTCACTTCCCATAATCTCTCACATGCGCAAAATAGAAAGTCTTCTAGAGGTTTCTGCATCACTTCCTGCTTCGAGTCCTTCAGAATAAAAGCCCCGTCCTCATTTTATTTGGTGAATTCTGCAAAACAACAGACTGACTGACAAAATACAAAAAGCACTTTAACACTATCACTGAATATGTGTATTATATAAAAAAACTACAATTCAACCACATATTCACTGCTGTCGAGCCGATGAATGGGAGTCGGAGGCGGCGTGTTGAGTATGGAACTCCACACTTTATTTTCCATTAGGTTTACAGAAGGGAAGAATAACTTGCATACATGCTACTCAAGCTAGAATGATAACAACCACCAGGTACACTCTCTAACCGGTCCGGGGTGCAACACACACTATATACCACAGTGAATGTCCCGTAAGGTTCCACCACACGAGCCCCCCAGAATTCACCCATACACAAAGTCCGAGCGGCGGGGAGGAACAACAGGCCGACCACCATGACTCCGGAGAATGGGAGCCGGGGCGGCCGAGGGGAGAGGTGGGAACGGAACCGCAGGCCCCAATTTGGTGACAGGTGTCAAGGCCGGGGGGCGGCCCCGTCGCGGAGGCCGTGCCAGCACCACCAGCTAGTCCAAGTCCAGGTGAGCAGCCTTAACCCGGTCCACCGAGACGTGTCGGCCTTGCCACCCAGGTCGACCACAAAGTGCTTGCCCCCGTGTTCCAAGACCCGGAAAGGCCCGTCGTAAGGGGGCTGGAGGGGGCCTCTGTGAGCACCGTGCCGGGTGAACACGTGCATCGCCGAGCAAAGCCCCACGGGAACCCGGGACACCTGAGTGCCGTGCTGAGCAGTGGGGATCTGAGCAAAGGCTTTGGAGCTCGGAGCCTTGGAGCTCGGACGTGAACTGTTCGTCTGAGCTCTGGAACGCCGTTCTGAGGAAATGTCTGAAGGGGTGCCGAAACGACAGTCGCAATGAAGGCCCGCGCTATGTCAGCCGCCACCGTCGACGCGAGTGGGACCGCCTCCGGCCAACGGGTCGTCCTGTCCATCATAGTTAGGAGGTAGGTAAAACCTTGGGATGAGGGTAATGGACCAACTAGGTCGATGTTGACGTAGTCAATCCTCCTCTCAGGCACCAGGAATTGCTCCAGGGGGGCCTTTGTGTGGCCACGCACGTGCCGGCCGAAGCCCTCACGTCCTTTTTGAGCCCACGCCAGACGAACTTCGCAGCCACCATACCACCGGGGTGCGACAGGTTGTGCACCGCCTCGAACATGGAGCGCCTCCAGCTGGTGGGAATGACTGGACACGGCTGGCCCGTGGAGACATCACACAGGAGAGTAACACCCGCGTCGCTGAAAACCACATCCTCCAGGCGCAACCCCACGTCAGTCCCCTTCAGGGCCTGGACGCTGGGGTCTGTGACCTGGTCCGCTGCCATGCGGGTATAGTCGAGGCCCAACTGGATGGCCCCGATGACGACCCTGGAGAGGCAATCTGTGACCAGGTTCGACTTGCCAGCCACGTGCTGGATATCCGTGGTGAACTCCGAGATGTAGGAAAGTGGGAGAGTGGTTGCCAGGCGCCCTCCACCCATTGCTCATGCACCGCACCGACGGTGTAGTCCGATGCGTCTGTGGTAATGGAGATGGGGCCGTCGGTGACGGATGCGCCAACAGGTCCGCCTGAGCCAGCGCGGTCTTGACCTCCTTAAAGGCAACCTCTGCCTCCGCTGTCCAGTCAATCTCCTGGATGGGGGCCTTACCTTTCAATGCCTCATACAGCGGCCGCATAATGTGGGCGGTCCGGGCGATGAAACAGTGGTAGAAGGTCACCATCCCTAGGAACTCACCGGAGCGACCGGGTCGTGCGCGGGCGAGGAAACGCTACGACAGCATCAACCTTCGCCGGCAGGGGTGCTGCCCGGCAATTTCAGACAGCTCGAACAGACACTTTGCAAGGTTGATTATCAACCCCTGTTGGCTGAGCCTCGTTAAAAGGGCCCGGGGGTGGCACAGGTGTTCCTCCTCAGAAGTGCTGGCGACGAGTAGCCTATGTCGTCCAGGTAAACGAACACAAACATTAAGTCCCGTAGCACCAAATCCATCAGGCGCCATTCAAATGGCGTTATCACCGCCGTTTTGGGAATGTCCAGGGGATGCATGGGCACCTGGTGGTATCCACGCACCAGGTCCACCTTAGAAAACATGAGCCTACCCGCCAGGTGCGCCGAAAAGTCCTGAATGTGCGGCACCGGGTAGCGGTCAGGTGTCGTGGCGTCGTTGAGGCGGCGGTAGTCCCCACACGGGCGCCAACCACCATTAGGCTTGGGGACGATGTGCAGAGGAGACGCCCAAGGACTGTCGGACCAGCGGGTGATACCCAGGCGTTCCATGGTTGAGAACTCCGCCTTCGCTACTGCAAGTTTGGAAGGGTTCAACCGCCGGGCCCTGGCGTAGACTGGGGGTCCCTCAGTGGTGACGTGGTGCTCTAAGTAAATAAGGAAGATTAAAACTGGTTCTTACTCCTTCCTTACGGTGACTTCAGCCCGTTGAATAAGAACAGAGTAACAGAGGAGCAGCCATCCAGCAATCTACCGCTGATAACATAAAGAAACATGTACACTACATTTAGAAAGTGTACTGATGTTGATGTGAAATCAGGATAAAACCATGTTATATCTTAAACTATTTTTAAAACAAATATTTAGTAAGTAAAGTTATGTGAGGGGAAAACCTGAATTAGAAAAATGAATGCCTGATAAGTAATGTCCCTTTTTAATTTAATTTAGTTTTAGTAATTCTCAATTATATCTCTCTTAATGTATTCTTTATCTACTTTCACAAGTCTATGTATCATCTTTTTTACAACTGTATTAACTATTTATTTGTAATGTGTTTCTTTGAGCACTTTGAGCTTAGTCTCTTGTATCTTTAGTGCTATATAAATACAAATACCCTTTATTATTAGTTATTATGCTGTGTCTGTTAAACAACCTGTTTACAGTGTGTTTCACCTCTCTTAAGTTTCCTGTCATCTCTCTACCAACTTATTTAATAAAGTCGTAAAATGCTCACAAATGATAAGTAAAACAAGTATAAAAACTTTCATTAAAGTGCATCTATGCAACAAATATAAGTCCAAACACACAGATTGACTTGTTTCATGTTTTATTCAAACATTTGGATATAAATGGTACAGTTTAATGACAGCATAGAAACCCTGCAGAGCATCAGAGAACATCATAAAGGAGCTTTCAGATCAAAACAGTTCAAGCATCACAGTAACAGCAGGTCATCAATCAGCTGATATACTTTGGATTAGCACTTTAAGAACATCACAAACAACAAGCTCGTAACAAACAATGTCAATAAAAAAATATAAAAGAAGTCACATTATATTCCAGCTTCAGAGAACATTTCTTTACAGCGAGACAGCAGCTTCAGATCAGAGAGTTTCTGTTAATGCCGTCTCAACATCCTTTAAGAACTACAAGCAGCAGGAGAGCATCTGTTAAAGGACTACAACTATAGAGCCGTTAAAGGACTACAACTATGGAGCTGTTAGAGGACTACAACTATGGAGCTGTTAAAGGACTACAACTATGGAGCTGTTAAAGGACTACAACTATGGAGCCGTTAAAGGACTACAACTATGGAGCTGTTAGAGGACTACAACTATGGAGCTGTTAAAGGACTACAACTATGGAGCTGTTAAAGGACTACAACTATGGAGCTGTTAGAGGACTACAACTATGGAGCTGTTAAAGGACTACAACTATGGAGCTGTTAAAGGACTACAACTATGGAGCTGTTAAAGGAATACAACTATGGAGCTGTTAAAGGACTACAACTATGGAGCCGTTAAAGGACTACAACTATGGAGCTGTTAGAGGACTACAACTATGGAGCTGTTAAAGGACTACAACTATGGAGCCGTTAAAGGACTACAACTATGGAGCTGTTAGAGGACTACAACTATGGAGCTGTTAAAGGACTACAAATATGGAGCTGTTTATGGACTACAACTATGGAGCTGTTAAAATGTCCTCATTCATCCGTTCACTCTCTGAAGGACAGGAGCTGAGGATGAACTGACAGCATGCTGCATGTGTTTCACAGCTGAGGATCAGAATCTTAATGTTGCTTTATACAGGATTACCTGATTTTATGCAACTAATTAACAATAATTTACACAAAAACTACTGAAAGTTTTTCAAGTTTAGATTATATTGATTACGTTTTGGTCAAACTACAAAGTCTTGTAAATTATTTTGACTAATAACCTGCTCTGCTATCTCATCATTTTTCACATTTCCATCAGTTTCTCTATAGCTACATTTATTCATTAAGGATCTAAATTTGATTACAAATAAATTACTGTAACCTGGAATTAATCAATAAATATAAAAATATAAAACATAAAACATAACAACCCGATATTCAAGGATACTTCCTTTCCAAATTAGAGAAAAAAAGTTCCTTAAAAACACTTCGTAAGAAACCGTCCTCCTCGATTTCAAGTGTTTTTTGTGGAAGGAGAAAAACTATTAATGAAATTCTCTCTTTAAGGAATGACTCATTAATAATCTGTCAGCATTACAGGAAACTTCCTCTTTTCTGTTTTCTCCTTCTTAATATCTTTTTGAGTTTGAAATGTATTTCTGTTTGTTTAAAATATTCAGGTGTTACAACCAGGGGTTAAATTGGGCCTGGGCTGTCCGGGGCTAAGGCCCGGCCCATAGGACGATGCTCTGACGTCATCTCCCTCGCACATTTGTCATATATGTTTACAAAAAACGATATATACGTTAAAACTTTTCTCGTTCTTAATATAGACTTTATTTAGGGTCGATATGTGTTGACTTTACTTTAAAATAGCAGATCACTGTGACAGGATATCGTTTTTTTCGGCTTAGTGAACATGTGTCTCTTCCTTGGAGGAGTAGCATCGCCCGGACTCCGCTGCTCCTCTGTGCAGAGAGTCTGCACTGCAGTGGTGTGTCAGCGACGTGCAGTCAGGGGAGGCAGTTCACCCGAGGGGAGTCACGGATTGGCCATCGGGAGAGTCTGATTTATCCCGGTGAGCCGCTGCCTTTGGTGGGCCGCTGGCCAGCTGTGTGTTCGGGAGAATCACAGATCGGCTGGACGTCGACGGCCTGGTGCGCTGGCGGCCGACAACACCCCCCCCCCTGTCGCACCTTCAAACTGAGCCCCCCCCACATATCAAATCCCAATTTAACCCCTGGTTACAATATATTATGTTTTACCCATGAACCACAAGCCACAGCCTCAGTGTAGTTTAACACACACACTTCAGCACAGGTGAACCTGGATACCTTTATGACTCAGTCACTAGGCTGGATCCAGTTGATCCGTTTCAGATTTTGCAGCAGGGCTTTTGGAGGAGGAAGCGTTCCCCTTTTTCCCGACTGGAAGGAAAACAGAAATATATTCAAGAAGATCCCTCCTGACTTCAGGGAAGAGAATATAACACTACTGTCAAAACTATAAAATGAGACACTTACCTTTGTTACATTTTAGGGTGATGTGACCAGTGCATACAAGCACAGCAACAACAATACAAACAACAAAAACAACAACAAATACAAAAATGCAGAGAGTTCCAGCAACTGAAAATCCACCGGAGGGATCTGAAACAGAAGACAAAAGGGAAACACTGCAGTCAGCATGTCGTTGTGTCGCTGAGACACTTCACCCCAAACTGCTCCTGTGGGGATTGTCCACAGTATTGAATGTATGTGAGTCGCTTTGGATAAAAGCGTCTAACGTTTGTTATTATTGTGGTGGCAACAAATGCCTACAAGGATTTCATCAGGAGCTAGAACAGAAATCACTTCAGGGGGAAATGTTCAATCTGGTGTTATTTATCAAACTTAAAATAAACGCACTCTGAGCACTCTGTGAATCTCTTCTAGAAGAAATTGCAGATTATTTGAGTGACCTTTAAACACTCCCCCCCGAATAGAAAAGCAATATTATATATATATTCATAGTTTTTGATCCTTTTCTTTATTAATTAATTAATCTTTTCACTTATTTTTAATGTTTCCTTTTCCTTTATTTTAAGGGTTTTTCAAGGGAAGGAGCTGATTGGTTACTTCTGAAGGAGGGAACAAATTAAAGCAAAACCGATGATGTCACTGTATGATTTTATCAATTTAGAGTATTTATAAGTTATTCTCAAATACATGTCGGAGAGAAAAATTCTATATTTTACTGCATGAATTAATCAGATATATTCCCTTTGATCTGACACATTTAGACATGGGATCATCTTCTAACATGTGATGCTAGTTTGCTGATTCTCTAAAGACTAAAGTGAACTCTGAGTGTTTCTACAGAGAGGTTCTGCTGCTCCTCCTGAACTACAGAACGTCCTCCTCCCTGACTGCAGCTCAGTGAAGAGCAGATTCACATCCTGATGTTTCTCCAGAGGGAAACTCACTCTGGGTTTCTGCAGCAGAGCCTCCAGACACAAGTACACTTTCACTCATTCAGAAAACTCTATAAAGAACATGTAGAGATTCTGCTCTGAGGACACGTGGACACACTGAGGGAAAGACTCAGAGCTCTACACACACACTCACAGAGAATACAGTCTAACACAGTTATAGTTTGGTGAGCTTAAAGTTAAATATTAGATTAGTTAAAATCAGGACTAACCTGAGCTCCTCTCTGATTCTTCTCCTAAAATACAAAAGAAAGCATGTCAGAGTGATTGGGAACAATAAGAGAGGAAACACTGGAAACTAAACACACATCATTTATTGGTAATGTTTCCTCTCAGCTGGAGAACGTCTCAGTGATCAATGACCAACATGTTTCTAAGAATTCAGACTGAACTCAGAGTTCCTGTTTGTCTCCATTGGGTCTGAGAGTGGAGCTGTTGTAGTGGTTTACAGTGTGTGTGTGTGTGTGTGTGTGTGTGTGTGTGTGTGTGTGTGTGTGTGTGTGTGTGTGTGTGTGTGTGTGTGTGTGTGTGTCTTCATCACAACATCTGGAGCAGAGAGGATATTCACTCTGTGTTCAGACTGAAGACACATTTAAATATTTGAACGTGTTACTCACCGCTGATATAGACAGATATCTCAGCTCTACTCTGATGGTTGATCTCCTCCTGAGTGACCACACACTGATAGAGGTCTGTTTTGGTCACAGTAGCGTTGAGAGTGATGTAGAAGCTGCCTCCTCTCTCTGAGACCTGAGGCTCTGCAGCAGGAAGCACTTCTCCAGAACTGTCCTGCCACTCCACTTTAGGTTTTGGAAAAGCTCCTCGAACTAAACACTGAAGCAGAGACCAGTCCTTTGTTTCCTCAAGTGATGTGACATACGGCTCTGAAGCTGCACCTGGGAACATAACAGAAACAATAGATGATATACAGCTTTATAAATGACATTTTGATGTTGTTTGCTCATTTATTGTCTTGGAAATGGTTGTTAGATCATGTTTAAGATGAAATAAAAACACATGAAGCCCTGACAGTAAAAGACTCAGTTTCCCATCCCATCATTATCTGACAGTATCTCATACTTGGCCGCTGAGCCTTGTGGTGAAAAAAGCTATTTAAAGTTCAGTTTCTAATTTTCCTCCTCTGATTAGGGGTGTTGAAAATAATCGTTTCTACGATGCATTGCGATGCGGACGTGGACGATTCGGTATCGATGCAGTGACGGAAGATAATCGATTATAGCGTAGTTATGTTGCTTCCTGATTTTTCGGCCACGGCTTTACTATAACGTTTTTTTTTCTGTCACTTTAATATCAAATCGGTCGGTGACGCAGAGATCAGGGAACAGACGTGACAGCGGCACAGCGACACCACACACGGAGCAGTCTGCTTTATCCACCAACACAAGAACACCAGTCCAGAACCAACAGCAGAAAGACCCGCTCTGAATCACTCCGGGTCGCTGCGGCTCAGACACACAGACTTATGTTTTTCAAAAATAATCGCGTTACAATCATGTTAGGTTTTTGGTGGATTTAATTAAGTCTTGGATTGCAGAGTATGAATGTCCTCAAGCAATTTTCAGACGATATATATAGTGGGGCAAAAAAGTATTTAGTCAGCCACCAATTGTGCAAGTTCTCCCACTTAAAAAGATGAGAGGCCTGTAACTTTCATCCTCGGTATACCTCAACTATGAGAGACAAAATGAGAAAAAAAAAATCTAGAAAATCACATGGTCTGATTTTTAAAGACTTTATTTGCAAATTATGGTGGAAAATAAGTATTTGGTCAATAACAAAAGTTCATCTCAATACTTTGTTATTTACCCTTTGTTGGCAATGACAGAGGTCAAACGTTTTCTGTAAGTCTTCACAAGGTTTTCACACTGTTGCTGGTATTTTGGCCCATTCCTCCATGCAGATCTCCTCTAGAGCAGTGATGTTTTGGGGCTGTCGCTGGGCAACACAGACTTTCAACTCCCTCCAAAGATTTTCTATGGGTTTGAGATCTGGAGACTGGCTAGGCCACTCCAGGACCTTGAAATGCTTCTTACGAAACCACTCCTTCGTTGCCCGGGCGGTGTGTTTGGGATCATTGTCATGCTGAAAGACCTTCTCCCAATCCTCTTCTGGATCATCTAAATGCTCTCTAGCAAACTTCAGACGGGCCTGGACATGTACTGGCTTAAGCAGGGGGACACGTCTGGCACTGCAGGATTTGAGTCCCTGGCGGCGTAGTGTGTTACTGATGGTAGCCTTTGTTACTTTGGTCCCAGCTCTCTGCAGGTCACTGACTAGGTCCCCCCGTGTGGTTCTGGGATCTTTGCTCACCGTTCTTGTGATCATTTTGACCCCACGGGGTGAGATCTTGCGTGGAGCCCCAGATCGAGGGAGATTATCAGTGGTCTTGTATGTCTTCCATTTTCTAGTAATTGCTCCCACAGTTGATTTCTTCACACCAAGCTGCTTACCTATTGCAGATTCAGTCTTCCCAGCCTGGTGCAGGTCTACAAGTTTGTTTCTGGTGTCCTTTGACAGCTCTTTGGTCTTGGCCATAGTGGAGTTTGGAGTGTGACTGTTTGAGGTTGTGGACAGGTGTCTTTTATACTGACAACGAGTTCAAACAGGTGCCATTAATAAAGTTAACAAGTGGAGGACAGAGGAGGCTCTGAAAGAAGAAGTTACAGGTCTGTGAGAGCCAGAAATCTTGTTGGTTTGTAGTTGACCAAATACTTATTTTCCACCATCATTTGCAAATAAATTCTTTAAAAATCAGACAGTCATTTTCTGGATTTTTGTTCTCATTCTGTCTCTCATAGTTGAGGTGTACCTAGGATGAAAATTACAGGCCTCTCATCTTTTTAAGTGGGAGAACTTGCACAATTGGTGGCTGACTAAATACTTTTTTGCCCCACTGTACGTGTGTAAAGTTTGTGAAAGCAGGAGGAAAAAAGCTTCCGCGATCACCGTCTCCTCTCCGTTCCTCCAAACCCCGCCCCCTCACTGAAAATAATGAGTGACAGGCTGATAGTAACCTGATAGAAACTTTATTATTCACTTAATCACTGAGATATAATGAAGCTAACTTAATCTCATACATTCATGGGATTTATGTAAACAGTAAGACAGAGAATGTAAGTGTGCACCATGCAGTATTTTTGTTTTTATATGCTATTGTAAATACTCTGTTGTCTGCTGTGTTCGGACTCAAGTCCTGTGTGTGATGCCACATTCAGTGTCCTTTTTTTAACAGAAGACTGTTGCTAGAAGCTGCAGCTAGACTGCAGAAGCATTATTTTTTTTGTTTTTGAGGATGGAACAACTTCACACACAGATATAGGGAGGCTAGACCTATACAATTCATTTATGTTATTGATTTCTGAAGCACTTTCTAAATAATAAAAAGAGAGTTCATATGTATTTACTGCATGTATGCATTGATGAAAAATAAGCCATGTGCAGTAATATAGAAATCGAGGATGCAACGCATTGGTATGAATCGTGATGCATCGGGATATCGAATTGAGTCGAAGACAGGATAATCGTAATCGAATCAAATCGTGAGACCAGTGAAGATGCACAGCCCTACCTCTGATAGCTTGTGCCTCTTAGTACAGCTGTTCTGATTGGTTGTGCATCGAAAGGTCAGCGGTAAACAAGGTCAAAGTTGAAATAATTTGAAGTTTCATCACAGCACTCGACTCGGCAACAGAAACACAAAGTCAGCACAGAGCTGTTTATAGTTAAACATGTGAACGCAGATTTAAGATACGATAAACGTGATTGTCCCTGTAAGGACGTTTGTTCTGACTCCATCCTGCAGGTCCTCAGGAGATAGGAATCATACAACGATGAGACACATTAACATATTAGCATGTGATTTATGTACATATACACGGTTAAAGATGAGAGCATAAGGAAATCCGTAAACGTTATTTCTGACTCATGACAGAAGCACATTTACAGAAAACATGTTCTTTAACTTTTTATGCTAAATGTATTATCCTAAAACGATTCATCTTAAAATTAAATGAAATGTGTTGTGTGAGGTTAGACATTGTGTTCACCTTCCTCCATGTGAGATATTACAGTTTAGTTATATATGTCTGTCCTGTTCTTTATTTAAAAGCCTGTTTTATCAAGTGTTTGATTCAGTCTGTGGTTTTAACTTCTGCTGATTTCTGTGAGATCACAAGCAAACCATTTGTTGAAAACACAAAACAGCTAAATTATCAATTATTTCAATACAAATGTATGAGGAAGAATCTTACCCCCGATGTATACATGGATCTCAGCTCTAATCTGATGGTTGATCTCCTCCTGAGTGACCACACACTGATACAGGTCTGTCTTGGTCACAGTAGTTTGGAGGATCACGTCGTAGCTGCCTCCTCTCTCTGAGACCTGAGGCTCTGCAGCAGGGACCATGTTTCCAGAACTGTCCCTCCACTCCACTTTAGGTTCTGGATAAGCTCCGTGAACTTCACACTGCAGCTGAGCCCAGTCCTTTGTTGCCTTTAATGATGTGACAGATGGTTTTGGAGATGCACCTGTGGAACAAGGTATGACAATAATATATGAAAAACGTTCACCGGATTTCAAATTGATGTAAATGACGATTAAAATCTATAAAGCACAAAATACCATCTCAACACCTCTCAGCATTGTTATATAGCCCATGAAATGTCAAATAATTATAACTTCCTTTCAAAAGAAATGGCCTTTTACAACTGTACACTTATTTAGAGTAGCAGAAGAACATGAACTGTACAACCTGAATCAATATATTGTCAAATGATGTTGTTATGAATTGTATGGCAATAAGCTGACAGGTGTTTCTATTATTCTGTCTCCTTCCATGAATAGGTTAATTCATAGAAATGTACACCACACACTGTAGGTTGCATATTATGGTTGTATCAAATGAACTGTCAACTAAGTGTCTTTGTAATGTGGTTTCTCAATGTGCTGGACAAACTAACTTTATACAAATGGATAAAAAAACATTAAATAATTAATGTGTCTGAATATTCAAAATTCAGAAAATAAAAAGGTATTTTTTACAAATCAAGTCTATGATTCAAATGTGCAGGAACCAAGACTATTGCATGTATTTAACATGTTCCCATTTTAATGATGTGTAATGAGGCCATCCACTACTCTTCAGATAAAGGACTCACCTTTGATCTTTTCCTCTGTTCTGTCCTTTAACGTTATAAAGCGCGGAGGTTGCAGACGACCCGAGATTTACGTGTAAATACGAATAAATAGATAAACTAAATAATTTCATATTACTATATAAGTCCTAATAAACAAATTGTAACTTGTTTGAAAGCTTAAATGTTCGTCTTTTCCACAAATTTAACTGCGTAATTACAGAATGAAGGACATGTAAACCGCCGCGTTTTACTTTACGTCAGTAAATCGTTAGCTACTAACCGTTTGTCATGTCTAGCCGCTGTTAAAATGTGTTTAAAGCTCCCAAAACACACATTTATAGACAAATGGAGGCTCGTTTTACAGTAAAAAAGTCAACCGATTACAATTACCACATTGTAGTTTCACCGTCAGACAAAATAATCGAGAATAAAAGTCATTTGTGTCCCTCGTTGAGTTTTAGCTCCGCACGTCAAACTTTCAAAACAACTTTATTTCTGTCAATTTAAAGTATTGACAAAGTATTCAACCAATGATGTTCGCTATCTCTGAAATCAGTTCACGCCCCCGAACAAAATGAACCAATCAGCATCTTTCTACGAATTAAAGTGACGTCCATAACGTACCTTTAACTCAATCAGCCAATCACAGGCGAGCTCCTTGACGTGCGCGCCATGTGTTTCTTATTGACAGCTACTTCCATCCAATGGTAAGCCAGCATTCTGAAAACACGGGGAGCTTGTAGCCAATTATTTTACCTGCTTGACCATATATGGAAGTGAAGGAAGCTGGACTGTCTGTGGCATTTGGAGACCCACATAACAGAGAAACGTTATTTATATGTTCATGGAGGCGTGATTTAATGATACTAAATATATCAATTGTTAATTTAAATGTTAACAACATCATTTTAAGGTTAGATCTAACACTTAGGGACACTTTTCCATTATTAAAAAGAGATTTGTTATCATTGTTTGGTAACTTTAAATAAGTTTAACAGAGCTAGAGAGTCCTCTGCTGGAGGTGATCTGGACTGCACTTTCTAAAGTATCTCAGAGCCACTTCTGTCAATCCACTTCAAACTTTGTACAGACATTAAAGACAAGTTAAGGTAGATATCCTGTAAATATCAGCCTGATGGCCCTTATTATGACTGATTTACTGTATTTAGAATACGAAATAATAGGAGAATTAAAAAAAAAAGTCTTAGTTTCTATATTAAGTCTTTCAATGCATTACCTGTGTTAGTGCTACAAGGAAGACGAAAACACTGCATGCAAGCTTAGGGATTACTTTACAGTGAAACAATGGATACATATTATTCACTACTGGTCTTGGATGTATAAAATGGCTCAAATTGGTGCATATAAAGAGGCACACAGGTACATAACTGTGATAAGCCTCAAGAGGTTAAGATAGGATCTGAAAGGCAAAAGAAAACAGAGGTGTGTTACAATTCTTGTGTGTCCTCAGAAACTTGTTATACCACAAATATGTTAAGTAAATAAGTAAGTCAAACTTGATTTATATAGCACCCTTCTCAACACGAATGTACAAAGTGCTTTACAGTATACAGTACACAATACACAATTCAAAGTACAACTATAAAATGTAGAATAAAAAGGCATAAAACACAGCAGGTAAAACATAGGATAAAACACCAATGAAAAACAGCTACAAACCCACCTCCTCCTCCGACGCCCCAAAGGCCTGTCGGAAAAGGTGAGTCTTTAGCTGTCCCCATAAAAATGGACCTCAGGTCCCGGGTTTAACTATTCTAAACAAAAAAATAAGTACCAGTCTCAGATTTAGCTTGTTTGTGTCAGTCCTTACAGAAATATTGTTTGACTAATATGGCTGATGGTTATCCAACAGTGTGTCTGTTTATTTCACAGGGACAGAGCAGATGAACATTGTCTCACAGGAGAAGGAATGTTGCCGATTTAATGCACATGAGACTTGTTTATTTCTGTATATAAGAAGGCTTATTTTCAACTTTCTTATGAGAATACTCACCAACAACAAGTTCAATGCAGAATTCTTGAAAAGGCTGTAGACGTGGAAAAACGCAGGTGTAACTTCCACTGTCGATCACCTTCGTCTTCCTGATGAAGATGGAGGCGTTTCCGTGCTTCAGTTCATTTTGAAAATGTGAGACTCGTCCTTTAAACTGCTCACTCTGACCTACTTTAATACCATCATAATGAACAGCAGAATCGTACATGAAGACTTCATGCTGAGTTCCTCCTCCCTGACCGACCTTCTTCCAGTCAAACAGTTTGTTTTGGAGGTTTTCTCTGGTGCTGGGAGAGCAGGGTAAAATAACATCTGTCCCTTCTGTGGAGATCACTTTGCTGACAGCTGGAAGATAGAGACATGTGTTACTCAGTGTGTTCACCTGCAGAGGCCACACACACACACACACACACACACACACACACACACACACACACACACACACACACACACACACACACACACACACACACACACACACACACACACACACACACACACACACACACACACACACACACACACACACACACACACACACACACACACACACACACACACACACACACACACACACACACACACACACACACACACACACAGACGGATGAATGCAAGGTTAAACTTTGATCCCAATAGATTTATATTTTGTGATTTAGAATTATTCTTCCTTTGTCTTCATAGCAATAATTACTGATATCATATATGTAGGATTTCTTTCCTCTCTCTCATTTTACCAGAAGTTATATTACATTGCTTCCTGTTGGAGGGCAAGAGCACTGAATCTCACCTGAATAGGCCTATTAAAATAAGATGATGATTATGGCTTAGACTGATAAGAAGCGACCTTTAGATATCTTTTTGATTACATTGATCAGGTTATAATCATGTTGCAATGGGCACTCCTTTTCCTTATCTTCTGATGATGCATTACTTCAGATATTGTTCTACATTTCCCTATGACCAACAAAAAGCAGACTAATAATATTCTGTTTCCAGACTCCTGCATGTTTTCTCAGCCTTTTAGATGTAATTAAATTACCAAAATGACTTAATGTTGTGTGAATAAGCGTGAACGTGTTCTCACCGTTTGTGCAGGCAGACGAGTTTCCAGTCAGGAGACTGAAGAGAAGAAGAAGAGGAAGAAGAGGAAGAAGAGGAAGCTGCTTCATCATGCTGGAGTCCTCTGAGGGTTAAACTGCACACACTTCTCACACTTAGCTCACACACTAACACTCCTCACACACACACCTCATACACACTCCAGCCCATCCTAATCACTTCCCCTAATCTCTCACTCTTCCTGCTTCGAGTCCTTCAGAATAAAAGCCCCATTCTCATTTTATTTGGTGAATTGTGCTAAACAAAACTTATCAGACTGACTGACAACATGCAAAAAGCACTGTAACACTAACACTAACATTAACACTAACACTGAAGATGTGTATTTATATAAAAAGCTACAATTCAACCACATATTCACTGCACTGTTTCCCCTCACCTGCAGTTTACTTTGTCAGCAGCAGCACTTTCGGTGCATTTTCTCCACAATAAAAGTAGATTTAGCGCAAATTAAGAAGTTATTTTGTGATTTGGATCTTTATTATTTCACTGCATTGGTTACATTCCCAGTAACTTCGTGATGAGGAAGCTGCACATCTCACAGCATGCACTGCTCACATATTTTAAGATGAAGTTCCCAAGAAGAAGACTTCCTCCAACATGTTTTTCAAGAGTGGTAACAATGAACTTAATTTGTTAAGAATGCAGAACACACACACACACACACACACACACACTACAGTAATGATGCCAAACGGCTACCAGCCAACTGCAGCAAGAACATCTCCAAAATCAACAACTGTTTATTTCCAAAGAAGATGTTCAACGGTTACTCTGCCAGCCCCGAGCCTGTTTTTCAGGTCTCAGGCTCGAAAATGTTTTTCCTGGCTTTCGCTGCCTTGAGTTTTGGTCGCACAGTGATGATAATTATACCATTGGAATCTGTGGAATATCAGCTTTTATATGAAATCTAGTTTGTGCAGATATGAAGTATAACATATCGCTATCGTGTAGGGATGCACCGAATATTCGGCCGCCGAAAATTATCGGCCGAAAATGGTTAAAAAGGCCCTTTCGGCTTTCGGCCAAAAGGGTTCTAGCACCGAAAAAATATCACCGAATGTCAGAGAACAGGGTTACGTTGGTAAGCTAACGTGTTGTTGTGATGACGTAATCAAAACGCGGCGAAAAGCACGGCACGCGACCATGCTCACGGCTGGCTCACAGCCAACATGTCTGGCGCTTGGAGATATTTAAAAATATCAGAGAAAGAGGCGCGGATTGCGATTTGTAAAACGTGTTCAGCTGACATTTCTCGAGAGGGTGTAACTGCAAAGACTTTCACCACTTCGGGATTACTCCACCACTTGAAATCAAAACACCCGGACAAATATGCGGAGTAAGATCAAATCACAAGCACTGACAGCGAGAGACTGTTCAGCGCTGCCTCTCATGTGCTTGATGAGAAGAGGAACAGACTTATGGCTGATAAAGCAGAGAAGCTAATGTTCATTAAAAAGAACCTCCCACTTTTCCTTAATAAGTAGACAAGGCTGGTTTATCATAAGCTTATCTAGTTCTACATGTCTACTCTATACCCACTTTCCTGAACCATTTTCATTGTGAGTTATAATTCACCATCTCAGGTTATCATTAGGGGGAAATGACAGCAGCACAGTGTTCAATATATTGTACTTTCGGTATCTAAATGATACAATGTTGTTTACATTGCTCATGAGGACAGATCACCTTATTTGCAGATTCTTGAAATTGTAATTTAATTTGTAATTGATTGTGGATTTTGTATCCAGTTTTCACTTTATGTATCTTTATACAATGTTTACTACTTTGCTTATGAGGACAGACAGCCTTATTTACAGATTCTTGAAATTCAATTGTAATTTCATTTGTAAATAGTTACATTCATGTGGATTTATCCAGTTTGCACATTTGTATGCATGCACTTATAGGTGCATTTGTTGTTGTTGAAGGCCTGGCTGTTACAGTCTTTATTTACACTGTTTTGTTGTAGGCCTAGTGGCCTAGATGTTTATGCAGTTTTAAAGCACTTTGGCTTTGTTCTGAATGCACTTTGTTGTAGTTATCCTACAGAGAAAAGAAAATGCACTTGACTTGGAATTAATGTACTGTATGCATTCAAAAGTGCTGAATAAATGTTTTATGGACCCATAATAGTGATTATTATTTAAGTTAAGTTTTGCCATAATCATTTATTTTTCAATAATCAGCTGAACAACATTGGTAAAAAATGTATACATTATATATATATATATATATATATATATATATATATATATATATATATATATTTCTATTAATCATTTTCGGCCTTTCGGCATTCGGTTTTCGGCCAACCGTTTCCTATTTTCGGTATCGTTTCGGCCAAGAATTTCGCATTCGGTGCACCCCTACTATCGTGAGTTATGTGCTAAGTGCGTTAGCACTCTTTCGTAAAGTGCTGATACAGAGGTTTGGTGTTTCGTTTCGGTAAAAATTGTTCATATCCGCCCCCGGGGGCTAAAAACAACACTATTCAGGAAACTGTGTCTCAGGGCTTAACATTTAATAACCTATGAATGCGTCATACCCACTTAACGGGAAAAAACTCAGCTAACTGATGAACAATTTTTACCGAAAGAAAACACAACTCAAACGCCGAGCCTCTGAATTAGCACTAAGCGAAAGAGTGCTAACGCACTTAGCACATAACTCACGTTAGCAATCTTTTAGACTTGATCGGATCTGCAAAAA
>NC_136903.1:89379196-89404985 GCF_949606895.1 Notothenia rossii
ATAATCCATGATATGGCGTTTCATCACCGCAGTATTTAGTTTAGACAGTAGCTGCCGGGTCCCGCATCAGCTCAGACCCTTCCTTTTTATTGTTTTAAAGCTTTATACCCAAATCAGCACTTTAGAAACAGGAAGTGAAATAGAGGGATATGAGGCATGGCTAGAATGGGTGATCTGTTTGGTATTTTGAGCAAAACACTTCATAGACATGTTTTTTATATTTTTTTATATATCTGAGACCTATGCTATTGCCTAAACATAGCATGATAGGTGACCTTTAAATCAACACCGCTAAGCTAAAGGCGTCTAATGACATATTAAAGTGTAAATGTTGCATATCATATCTTCTTATTATTTTCTTAGAAAAGTGCACCTTCATATTCGGATGACAATCAGTGTTTGTTTGAAAATACTGAATGTCACTGTGTGTGTGTGTGTGTGTGTGTGTGTGTGTGTGTGTGTGTGTGTGTGTGTGTGTGTGTGTGTGTGTGTGTGTGTGTGTGTGTGTGTGTGTGTGTGTGTGTCCTCAGCAGGTGAACACACTGAGTAACACATGTCTCTATCTTCCAGCTGTCAGCAAAGTGATCTCCACAGAAGGGACAGATGTTATTTTACCCTGCTCCCCCAGCACCAGAGAAAACCTCCAAAACAAACTGTTTGACTGGAAGAAGGTCGGTCAGGGAGGAGGAACTCAGCACGAAGTCTTCATGTACGATTCTGCTGTTCAATATGATGGTATTAAAGTAGGTCAGAGTGAGCAGTTTAAAGGACGAGTCTCACATTTTCAAAATGAACTGAAGCACGGAAACGCCTCCATCGTCATCAGGAAGACGAAGGTGATCGACAGTGGAAGTTACACCTGCGTTTTTCCACGTCAGCCTCGTGAAGAATTCTGCATTGAGCTCATTGTTGGTGAGTATTCTCATAAGACAGTAAATAAGCCTTCTTATACAGAAATAAACAAATCTCATGTTCAAGTCTCACCTGCAGCATTCATTCTCCTGTGAGACAATGTTCACCTGCTCTGTCCCTGTTAAATAAACAGAGACACTGTTGGATAACCATCAGCCATATTAGTGAAACATGTTCTCATCTTACTGTCCAGCAGACCCTGTTTCTGTAAGGACTGACACAAACCTGCTAAATCTGAGATGGTGTTTCTTTTTAAGATTAAGATAGTACATATTTATTGTTTAACACGTTTCTGAGGACAGCTGATAATATCATCCAAGAATTGTAACACACATCTGTTTCTTTGCCTTTCAGATCCTATCTTAACTGTCAGAACCATCCCAGGTGAGTCTTGATTTTTACGACATCGCTCTCCACCTCTCAGGTCTGATATTCAAAAACACTTTACTCCTCACTGTGTTGACAAATGGAGATTATTCCTCTGTGTTTAAAGCACCTGTAGGTTTTAATGTTTACACTATTTATGTGAGGGCTGTTTACTACTGTGATAATATTGTTGTACTAATTGTATATAACTCAGCCTCAATACTTTCTATATGTATAATTATTGTTAAGGATCAATGTTGGTAATTTAAGAAAAAAACATTAATTATGTCATGGGTCTCAAAGACAGGTCAAACAAAAACGAAACAAAAAATAATGGTTATCTAAAAGTCTTCAGTGT
The DNA here is from genome assembly GCF_949606895.1 of Notothenia rossii. Classification (NCBI taxonomy): domain Eukaryota; kingdom Metazoa; phylum Chordata; class Actinopteri; order Perciformes; family Nototheniidae; genus Notothenia; species Notothenia rossii. Next base: position 89,380,833 of record NC_136903.1, read on the forward strand.
CATCATACAAGTCACATAAAGTTATTTTAGTGATGATAAGGTACCAAATGTTAAAATGACAATAGTTTGAAATACGTTCAGCCTATTCTAAACAAAGCTCAGTGGTTTGTGTGTTGTGATGGGTTGTGACACATGTCTATCCTTTCCATCTGAAATACACGTATACACCATCCGAGAGGGGATGAACACAAATAATGTTAGTATTTCTAAATCTCTAATGGCTCTTTACAAGTTATGGTTTATGCTGTGTTCGCAGGTGCATCTCCAGAACCCTCTGTCACAATTCTTGATCAAACAAAGGACTGGTCTCTGCTTCAGTGTTTGGTCCGAGGATCTTTTCCAGAACCTAAAGTGGAGTGGAGGGACAGTTCTGGAAACATCCTTTCTGCTGAGGAGCCTCAGGTCTCAGAAAGAGGAGGCAGCTACGATGTGATCCTCCAAACTACTGTGACCAAGACAGACAACTACAGCTGTGTAGCTACACAGGAGGAGATCAAGCATCAGAGTAAACCTGCACCCATCTACGTGCTTCTAAATGGTGAGATATCATTGAAATTGCTCATGTGGTTTATAAAAACATTTAATGTGTGTCATACTAAACACAAAGCAAATGTATTCACTTTTAGTAGCATGTACATTAACTCTGATAATACACTAATAGAGTATTTGCTGTAGGTATGTGCAGTCACTCTGATGGTTAGCTTCATGCTTGTTGCTCCAGTGTTTCAGATCGATTGGTCACTGAGAAGTGGAGCTTAGCACCTTAACTCCTAAAGGATGCTCATTTCCTGAAAATCACTAATATCTCAAATGTACAGATGTGTTTCTGATTCTGATCATATTTAATACTAGTAATAACTGACTGAGCCACTGAGTCCCTTATTTACAGATGAATAAACCTCTAAAGGCTTCATAAACTAAACTTCATGTTGTGCAGGTGAACCTCATAAAGTGACCACTGAATGCATCACTGACTAAACTCTGATGACACAGCGGGTGCTCGTGCTTTTTAATACCCTATCTTTATAAAACGTTAGTGTATTCAGAGTCAGGGTCTAATCACAAGTTCTGGAACCAAGCAATGAGTTAATGAACGACCTGAAGGTTCCTCTGAGGTGAACACTGAATCAGGAGAAATGTGGAATCTCAATCCCTGACTATATTTTGGGAATTCCTTTCAAATGAATATAGTTTTATAAAAAGGAGAATCTGCTGTGGTTTCCCCTCAGGCTTTATATTTAAATACTTTTCTGGAGGTCTAACAAAGCAGACTGGAAACAAGTGGATTCAGAGGAAGTTTAATGCAGAAAACCCAAAGTCCTCAACATTCACATCAGTTGTAATACTCAGAGTACGTTCCATAATATCCAGGTGTGTGTTCCAGTGTGAGCTGAGAGTAACTGTCTCTGCTCACAGAGGGGATTCATGCAGACTGAGAAACACATGATCACCTCAACCTGGAATATCAGACAGACGTATATGACTCATCAACTCAGCTATCTGACATGGAGGAAGGTGAACACAATGTCTACCTGTCACACACAACATGTTTCATCTCATGGTAAATAGTTTTAACAATAAATGTAGTGTAAAAGGTTAAAGAACGTCTTCTCTGTAAATGAGCTTCTGTCCTGAGTCAGAATAATGTTTACAGATTTCCTAAAGCTCTAATCTTTAACAGAGTATATGAACATAAGTCATGTGTTAATGTGTCTCATCGTGTTCTAGGTAGTTTGTATGATTCCTATCTCCTGAGGACCTGCAGGATGGAGTCAGAACAAACGTCCTCACAGGGACAATCACGTTTATCGTATCTTAAATCTGCGTTCACATGTTTAACTATAAACAGCTCTGTGCTGACTTTGTGTTTCTGTTGTTGAGCGCTGCGATCAAACTTTAAATTATTTCAACTTTGACCTCGTTTACTGCTGACCTTTCTACGCACATCCAATCAGAACAGCTGTGCTAAGAAACACAAGCTATCAGAGGAAACTCAGAAACTGAACTAAACTGTTTTCACCACAAAGCTCTGAGGACAACCTGCAATTAGAAAAGAGCAAATCATGTGAATGCAGATTAATAATTACCAAAGTTTAAGAAGAAATGTTTGAAATATGAGATACTGTCAGATAATGATGGGATGGGAAATTGAGTGTTTTATTGTCAGGGCTTCCTGGGTTTTGATTTAATCTTAAACATGATCTAACAACCATTTTCAAGAAAAGAGACGAGCAAACAGCATCTAAACATTTCATTTATAAAGCTGTTTATCATCTGATGTTTCTTTTATGTTCCCAGGTGCAGCTTCAAAACCCTCTGTCCTAATTCTTGATCAAACAAAGGACTGGTCTCTACTACAGTGTGAAGTTATTGGAGCTTTCCCTAAGCCTCTCCTCCAGTGGACGGACAGTTCTGGAAACATGGTCCCTGCTGCAGAGCCTCAGGTCTCAGAGAGAGGAGGCAGCTACGACGTGACCCTCCAGACTACTGTGACCAAGACAGACAACTACAGCTGTGTGGCTTCACAGGAGGAGATCAAGAGTAAACCTGCACACATCTACGTGTCTCTCAGTGGTGAGAAGATTCTCCCTCCATTATTCTCTCTTTGTTTAATATGTTTTAAATGTGTCTTCAGTCTGAACACAGAGTGGATTTCCTCTGAGCTCCAGACGTTGTGATGAAGACCTCTGCAGGGGTTACCATGGTTTCAATCTGAAACTCTGAGCCTCCTCTTCATGAAAGAGATGAGGAAGACTGAGAGAGGCTGAGATACTGAACACACACACACACACACACACACACACACACACACACACACACACACACACACACACACACACACACACACACACACACACACACACACACACACACACACACACACACACACACACACACACACACACACTGTAACCCCTCCAACAGCTCCCCTCTCAGATGAAATGGAGACAAACAGGAACTCTGAGTTCAGCTTTCTTAGAAACATGTTAGTCATTGATCACTGAGACGTTCTACAGAGGAAACATGTTAGTCATTGATCACTGAGACGTTCTCCAGCTGAGAGGAAACATGTTAGTCATTGATCACTGAGACGTTCTCCAGCTGAGAGGAAACATGTTAGTCATTGATCACTGAGACGTTCTCCAGCTGAGAGGAAACATGTTGGTCATTGATCACTGAGACGTTCTACAGAGGAAACATGTTAGTCATTGATCACTGAGACGTTCTCCAGCTGAGAGGAAACATGTTAGTCATTGATCACTGAGACGTTCTCCAGCTGAGAGGAAACATGTTAGTCATTGATCACTGAGACGTTCTCCAGCTGAGAGGAAACATGTTAGTCATTGATCACTGAGACGTTCTCCAGAGGAAACATGTTAGTCATTGATCACTGAGACGTTCTACAGAGGAAACATGTTAGTCATTGATCACTGAGATGTTCTCCAGCTGAGAGGAAACATGTTGGTCATTGATCACTGAGACGTTCTACAGAGGAAACATGTTAGTCATTGATCACTGAGACGTTCTCCAGAGGAAACATGTTAGTCATTGATCACTGAGACGTTCTCCAGCTGAGAGGAAACATGTTAGTCATTGATCACTGAGACGTTCTCCAGCTGAGAGGAAACATGTTAGTCATTGATCACTGAGACGTTCTCCAGAGGAAACATGTTAGTCATTGATCATTGAGACGTTCTCCAGCTGAGAGGAAACATGTTAGTCATTGATCACTGAGACGTTCTCCAGCTGAGAGGAAACATGTTAGTCATTGATCACTGAGACGTTCTCCAGCTGAGAGGAAACATGTTAGTCATTGATCACTGAGACGTTCTCCAGCTGAGAGGAAACATGTTAGTCATTGATCACTGAGACGTTCTCCAGAGGAAACATGTTAGTCATTGATCACTGAGACGTTCTACAGAGGAAACATGTTAGTCATTGATCACTGAGACGTTCTACAGAGGAAACATGTTAGTCATTGATCACTGAGACGTTCTACAGAGGAAACATGTTAGTCATTGATCACTGAGACGTTCTCCAGAGGAAACATGTTAGTCATTGATCACTGAGACGTTCTCCAGAGGAAACATGTTAGTCATTGATCACTGAGACGTTCTCCAGAGGAAACATGTTAGTCATTGATCACTGAGACGTTCTCCAGCTGAGAGGAAACATGTTAGTCATTGATCACTGAGACGTTCTCCAGCTGAGAGGAAACATTGAGACCACGTTCTCTTTCTCTCAGAGTTCATTCACTGACTTTAAACACAGGGAGACTTTGAGGACAGAAGACATGGAGACGTGTCGTGCAGCTCGACTCCAACATCAACACAAGCTGAGGATCTGATCTGAGGATCAGCTGCTGTTAGAGACGTGACATCAGAGAGCTGGGTTTGAGTCTAGATGCTCATGAGTCAGATCCAACTCCACCAGGATCTCATCAGGCTCTAACCAGCTATCAGGTTCAGATGGTTGGAGGAAACATTACCAATAAATGATGTGTGTTTAGTTTCCAGTGTTTCCTCTCTTATTGTTCCCAATCACTCTGACATGCTTTCTTTTGTATTTTAGGAGAAGAATCAGAGAGGAGCTCAGGTTAGTCCTGATTTTAACTAATCTAATATTTAACTTTAAGCTCACCAAACTATAACTGTGTTAGACTGTATTCTCTGTGAGTGTGTGTAGAGCTCTGAGTCTTTCCCTCAGTGTGTCCACGTGTCCTCAGAGCAGAATCTCTACATGTTCTTCATAGAGTTTTCTGAATGAGTGAAAGCAGCCGTGTCAAACTCAATTTCATCTCGGGCCACATCAGCGTTATGGTTGCACTCAAAGGACCGGTTGTAACTTTAAGACTATATAAAAATAAACATATAAATATGTAATATATATAAACGTATGTATTATATTACATTATTGCCTCTGCATTGGATTATTATGGGATAGAGTAATAACTTCATAATTAACTACGTCTGAAAGCAGAAGTCTAGGCAGGGCAAATCATTGGAAGTCTCTTCAGTGAGAATGTCACAAAATGATTTTTTTTTAAAAGCCAAATTCTGGAAAAAATGTAAAAAAAGAATTAATTTTGAAGCAAAAAAAAGCAAAATTCATATTTGAGATGCATTGTGGGACATGTAGTTTATGGGCCACGCGCTTCTGTAAATCGGCATGTGACCGTATAATAAACGTATTATATTCTTTCAGAGCTCTTGTGGGGCCACAGAAAATGAAATGGCGGGCCGGATTTGGCCCCCGGGCCTTGAGTTTGACCCCCCTGAGTGAAAGTGTACTTGTGTCTGGAGGCTCTGCTGCAGAAACCCAGAGTGAGTTTCCCTCTGGAGAAACATCAGGATGTGAATCTGCTCTTCACTGAGCTGCAGTCAGGGAGGAGGACGTTCTGTAGTTCAGGAGGGGCAGCAGAACCTCTCTGTAGAAACACTCAGAGTACACTTTAGTCTTTAGAGAATCAGCAAACTAGCATCACATGTTAGAAGATGATCCCATGTCTAAATGTGTCAGATCAGAGGGACTTCCTCTCTCAGATAGATTCAGTCAAACTCTGAATATATTGCCCTCTGACGTGTAAAGGGTTCAAGTGCTTCATCGTCATATTCACTACAGCTACAGCGTAGTTTTGGGAGTGATGATCGGTCGACCTAAAGTTCACCGTACAACATACTTACTACATACAAAGAATTCAAATGGTGTCAAAAGCAACATTTTGTAAATGATGTTTACATGTCAAATATAGTTAGATAAGAATAGGATGTAAACAGATGTTTGTGTTCTGTACATGAGTAAGTAAATGCACGTCACAGAGCTCAGGAGTTTCAGTCTTCTGGCCTGTGGGGTTCGACTGTCTGGAGGTTTCTGTCCAGAGTCTAAAGGAGTAGCTCAGCTTTAGCTGTTCAGACCGTGAGCCTCGATCTAATGTGAACTCTATCCACTCTCTTTCTGACTTACATTTACTTTGTGTCTTCAGATTCAGGGTCCCCCATTGGATGGATTGTTCTCTCTGCAGTTCTCAGCATTATGTTAGTTGTTGGTGGTGTCGTTGTTTACAAAGGTTACATCAAACTAAATCATCTTAACAGTGAGTTTGAATCAAGTTTTGTTTCAACATATCCAAAAGATTCTTTGTATTTCTACATGTTGAATCTTGTCAGTAGTTTTAGTTTCTCCTTCATGAAGTATTCTGCTGGAGTAGCATGCAGTCAGGTGGGATCTTCCTGAATATCATTGTGTTTTCCTTTCTGCAGAAGAGATGGAGAAGCTTAAAAAGACTGAAGAGAGAAACACGCCTCCAGCAGATTCTGCAGCAGGTCCAATGATTTCAGATCATACCGTACCATGAAGGGAACCAGCCTCACCTGTGCTGAAGAGTGTGTGTGTGTGTGTGTGTGTGTGTGTGTGTGTGTGTGTGTGTGTGTGTGTGTGTGTGTGTGTGTGTGTGTGTGTGTGTGTGTGTGTGTGTGTGTGTGTGTGTGTGTGTGTGTGTGTGTGTGTGTGTGTGTGTGTGTGTGTGTGTGTGTGTGTGTGTGTGTGTGTGTGTGTGTGTGTGTGTGTGTGTGTGTGTGTGTGTGTGTGTGTGTGTGTGTGTGTGTGTGAGAGAGAGAGAGAACGTTTTCTCTGCTCCTGGTTTATTTCAGAGCTGGGTTTAGGGTTCTGATGAGTTTGAGGTTAACAGGAGGACTTGGTTCACGGGTAAACTATAATATATTGTAACCCCTGTACATTTTAAACAAACAGAAATACATCTAAAACTCCAAAAGGTATTAAGGAGGAGAAAACAGAGCGAGGAAGTTTCCTGACAGATTTAATAATGAGTCATTCTTTAAAGAGACAATTAAATGAATAGTTTGTGTTGAACTCTGATATTTGGAGTTCTGCTTTAACAAAAGAAACCCTCAAACAATTTTATATTTAATTATTGTTTAAAATCTCTCAGTAAATTATTGTTTATTAGTTACATAAAATCATGTAATCCTGTATAGAGCAACTTTATGCTTCTGATCCTCAGCTGTGAAACACCTGCATGCTGTCAGTTAGTCCTCAGCTTCTGTCCTCCTGTCCTTCAGAGAGTGAACGGATGAATGAGGACATTGTAACAGCTCCATAGTTGTAGTCCTTTAACATCTACATAGTTGTAGTCAGCTCCATAATTGTAGTCCTTTAACAGTTCCATACTTGTAGTCCTTTAACAGCTCTTTAGTTGTAGTCCTTTATCAACTCCATACTTGTAGTCCTTTAACAGATGCTCTCCTGCTGCTTGTAATTCTTAAAGGATGTAGAGGTGGGACTTTCGGCAACAGTTCTAAATTGGTTTGAATCCTACTTAAAGGACAGAAACAACGTTGTTTCTATAGGTAAATACACATCTGAGTTGACAAATATGACATGTGGGGTTCCTCAAGGCTCCATCTTGGGGCCTCTTCTCTTTACATGCTACCACTGGCTCAGATAATGAAAAACAACAAAATAAGTTACCATAGCTATGCAGATGACACATACATTTACATAACCATTTCACCAGGAGACTCTGCTCCAGTTAAAACGCTGAGTAAGTGCATTGAACAAATCAATGACTGGATGTGTCGGAACTTTCTCCAATTAAACAAAGATAAAACTGAGGTAATGGTTTTTGGAGCCAAGGCAGAACGTATAAAAGTTAGCGCTGAGCTTCAGTCTGCAATGTTCAAAACAACAGATAAAGCCAGAAATCTTGGTGTAGTCATGGACTCTGACCTGAGTTTCAACAGTCACATTAAAACAGTTACTAAATCAGCTTACTATCACCTAAAGAACATATCTAGGATTAAAATACTAATGTCACAGCAGGATTTGGAAAAACTTGTCCATGCTCTTATCTTCAGTAGACTGGACTACTGCAATGGTGTCTTCACAGGTCTCACTAAAACATCTATTAGAAAGCTGCAGCTGATTCAAAACGCTGCTGCTCGAGTCCTCACTAACACTAAGAAAGTGGATCACATCACTCCAGCTCTGAAGTCTTTACACTGGCTTCCTGTGTGTCAAAGAATAGATTTCAAAATACTGCTGCTGTTTATAAAGTACTGAATGGTTTAGGACCAAAATACATTTCTGACCTCCTGCTAAATTATGAACCCTCCAGATCTCTCAGGTCTTCAGGGACTGGTCAGCTTTCTGTCCCCAGAGTCAGAACTAAACATGGAGAAGCAACGTTCAGTTATTATGCTCCAAACATCTGGGACAAACTCCCAGAAACCTGCAGGTCCTCTGCAACTCTGACTACTTTTAAATCCAGACTGAAGACTTTTCTTTTTGCCGCTGCTTTTAATTGAACTATTCACATCTTAAACTGCACTGTCACTTGTATTCATGTATTTCTTCTTTTAATGTTTATTTTGTTATCTTTGCTTTTTAACAACTGTTTTTAAATGCCATTTTCTTCATGTCTTTCATTTTTGTAAAGCACTTTGAATTGCCTTGTGTTGAAAAGTGCTATATAAATAAACTTGCCTCGAGACGGCATTAACAGAAACTCTCTCTGATCTGAAGCTGCTGTAAAGAAATGTACTCTGAAGCTGGAATATAATGTGACTTATTTTTGTATTGACATTGTTTGTTACGAGCTTGTTGTTTGATGTTCTTAAAGTGCTAATCCAAAGTATATCAGCTGCTGTTACTGTGAGGCTTGAACTGTTTTTTTATCTAAAAGCTCCTTTATGATGTTCTCTGATGCTCTGCAGGGTTTCTATGCTGTCATTTAATTTAAACTGTACAATTTATTTCAAATATATGTTTGAATAAAACATGAAAAAAGTCAATCTGTGTGTTTGGACTCTGTGTGACTCACTAAAAAAGAGAATTTGTTTTATTTGCTTGATTCTTTAATTATCTGTATTATGTTACATGGTAGATAAACTTCTAACAGACAGGTATTTAATTATATATTTTCATATTTGTTGCATAGATGCACTTTAACGAAAGTTTTTATACTCGTTTTAATTATCATTTGTGAGCATTTTACGACTTTATTAAATAAGTGTTGGTAGAGAGGTGACAGGAAACTTAAGAGAGGTGAAACACATCTGTAAACAGGTTGTTTAACAGCTGCTGCGTAATAAATAATAATACAGTGTATTTATATAGCACTTAAGATACAAGAGACTAAGCTCAAAGTGCTCACAAAAACACACTTAACCCTTGTATGGTGTTCGGGTCTGTGGGACCCCTTTTCATGATTTATCTAAAAAAAATTGATATCCTCAATTATTATTTTTGTTTTTAGCCTTGGCTCATTTTCTGTGAAGAACATATATCAGAACACATTTTCAATTACCACCCACTGTACACCCCCCCTACACGTTTACATTACATACAGGGTGTTCGGGTAAATAAAGCTCCTCCAGTTCAGGTCCTTATCACAACTGATCAAGATGGCCAAAAGATTCTCTGCTCAGAGGGCCTTGCAAAAGATTTTGAAAGAGAGAGAACCATTTGATGATGAGGAAGAGGAAGAGGTTTCAGAATGTGAGGATCACATTTCTAAGAATTCTGAGTCTGACAGTGACTTTGAAGAAGAGGATGAGATTGAGCACTTTGGACTGCTTTCCATGCCAGTAAATTGCAGGGCCGTAACCATGGAGTCAACATTGAGGGGGACCAAAAATTAAATCAAAATTTGAATACTAATTTCCTGCCATTCTAAAGGAACATATTACAAACATCAAAAGACCCCCAACTTCCTCCCAGACACCCGCCCAAAAAGCCCAACCCTCAAGCAAAGGACCCAAAAGCCTTTTTGCGCTTATCGTTGGCACTGATAAAAGACTGGCATATTCCTTCCAGGTCCAGTCTGTCCAGTTTCTTCTGGTGCACATGACATATGGCCACATTATTCAGCCTTGTTTGACTCATCGATAATCTAAGCCATATCTTAAGCCTCCTATAGGGAACTAAAACTCCTCTCAGCCTCTGCAGAAGAGGCAGGGACGACCAACTGAAGCCTTACTAAAGCCTCCGCCTGACCGAAGAGACCTCTCACCTCTGGCACCATTTCCCGAATAATGCTAGCAACATCTGAGCTTGTTTCATATGTAATGAGCCCCAAACATGGCATAGATTACTTTAGGGCTAACTAGAAAAAGATACCAGAACTGATGGAAGGCAAATGAAAACATGAATGACCTGCTTGGAGCATCAACGCTAATTGAAGCTGGACTCCGACGTGCGACAGCTAAACACACCCCCCAGGTACAAAATAAAGCCATGCATAAACAAACAAAGGCGGAACCAATTTACATTTGAAAAGAATATATCATCTTGGTGAAGTTCACAAAAACATAAAATAAAGATTTTCAAGTATACAAATAGCCAAAATAAAAAAGTCATAGTATAGCAATTTTATTTTTTATTTTTTTAAATCAGTTAGGCTATATATCGGGGGGGGACACGACATTTTGAGCGTATCTGAATATTGGGGGGGATGTGTCCCCAATAAAGTAGATGAAGTAGTAATGATGATAAGTACCGTGACTTCTGCAGACCAAAAACAAAAGACATGTATACTTATTTGTACATTTATGAACATTGATCTGATATGTGAATTTATTGAAACCTCATGCACTTTACTGTGACCTTCTAGTTGGATGCAAACTGCATTTCGTTGTACTCTGTGCAATGACGTTTGATCTAATGTAATGTAGCTGGAGAGGTGCCAGTTCACCTTGTCGGCACCAAACCCAACTACCCCTATCTGACACCTCTCCATTAGTGCATGTGTGTAGGTCCTGTTTGTGCATGCTTGTATTTCTGGCAATAATTAAAGTAAATAATAACTAAACATAATGTGTGGCACGTATAATGTCTATAGCATAACGATAGCTAATTCTCTAAATGAATGGTTGTCTTTACGAGACTGATTATGTTTTAGTATGAATAACATAATTATGACATCTGCCATTGTGATGAAGTCCAGGATAATGTGTTGATGGAGTGTTGACAGGTTCTTAGAGATAAATGGGTTCAATGTTTTAAACTGATGCCATATACTTGACAGATATTTGAGTTTGGTTTGTGAAACCTTCTCACTATGGGAGCCTACTTCACCTCTTTAACAACATCTTAGTTCATATTTTAACTCACCCACTATAACCTTCATTCCAGCAATGAATTAGCACTTTGGACTGAGACACTCCCTGAGTTACATGAGAGGAGACAGCGTTCAGCAGAGGAGGCGTGACAGAGCTCCTCCCTCACCTGACTCACCTGAGATAAACCAGGAAACAGTTTGTTGTTCTCCCTCACTGCAGAGAGACAGACGGACTGAAAAACAGACGATCAGATTCACCTTCAGACCAAACTAACAACTTCCTCTGAGTTCAGCTACAGGAGAGAAAAGTGGAAACTACAACACTGCTGCTTCAACCTGCGGACCCTCCACCCCCTGAAGGTGAGTCTGACTTCAAACAATACTCAAATGGCGCTTTTCCACTGCAGGACCTAGCACGGCTTAGCACGGTTTGGTTTGGCCTTGGTAGGCCATGCTCACTTTAAAGGTCCCATGATATGGCCATTTCTACTGATCGTAATTCCATTGTTGAGGTCTGCTAGAATAGATTTACATTGTTCAATGTTCCAAAATCACATTGGTTTCTCAAACAGCATCTCTGTATAGCAAACCCAGTCTCATGGCATTTCGTGTTATAGTCACGACATTTAATCTATTGATTCGTGTTCACCAACACGATTTTCCCCTTTTTTTCGTGTCACACAGAACGATTTTAAAAGCAATGTATTTCTATTGGTAGTGTGTTTCGTGCCTGCACCACGTCTTTTTGTCCGGTCGGGTCTTGGAAGACCGGAAGCTGTGTGGTTAAAAAAAAACATGTTCTTAATCAATATCAAGCCACGATTATTGTTTTTATTTTAAATCGTATAATGTCTGTCTTTTTTTGCCATCTGTGAGGAAAATAAATGGAGCTCAGAGCCTCAGAATACCGAAATCTGTATTTTTAAAATATTTTTTTCCTTCTAATTTGTTATTCTTTTCTAAATAACACACTGTTATTTACTCAACACACAATTATCCTTGTTTTTATTTATTCGTTTAATTCTCTAATCTCTGGCTTTTTAGCCGTTCCTCAGGAACTGAATTACAAAATCAAGTCACCGGAAACAGACGTAGGCCAATAAGGGACATTTCGAGCATCATTGCGATACACAGCACAAACCCACTGAACTGATAACCCAAGATCCTCAGCTAGAAGCTCTGTGATTGCATTGTTTAGCCGCAATGCACGTTGGGATATGGTGTTTATGCAATATGAAATCCGAAAAACATTTAAAAAAAAAGAAAATAATACTTTATTCCGAGTGTGCTCGCTTTTCTCTTTGAAAGTCATCACATAACGACATTGTAATACACGGTTCGGCTGCATTAAATATGGAGTCAAAATACCAGGTTAACCTCTGAATTGTGGTGGAGTAGAATTAAAAAGTAACAATGAGCTGTCATGTGGGTATATATTAATGCTGCCCATTATGGATACAAGCGATTTTCACCCATTCAGTAATTACATGTTTTAAATGTGCACACACCAATGTGTTTCCTATCGCCTAAACCTCCAGGGCTGTACACAGTTTAATACTGTCAACTTCTAATTTTGGGAAAAACTTAAACGTCTTTTAACACTACAATTCCCAGTAGAGACGTGCCATAGAGAACATGTTGCCCAGTGTGCTCTGATTGGTCAGCTCGCCCACTCTGTCCACCACCGTTACAGCGGAACATCTGTGATTATGTGTTACAATGGCGTTTGTTAGCAACCAGAAAATGACACCAGTAATGACAAACAGATGAGAATGCTGCGTGGGGTCTGGGTGCCGTGTTGGTGGGACGTTGCGGGGCTCGCTGCTCCGCCCTTTAAGGCTCGAGGAGCAGACAGTGTGAGCTGGATTACTGGTGTCGTTTCCTGGTTGCTTTGTGGGGTCTGCGAGACAGCGAGACACCGTGAAGCTCACACACACACACACACACACACACACACACACACACACACACACACACACACACACACACACACACACACACACACACACTCACAGCCTGGCTGTTCGCCACACAGTTCGCCAAACACTCACAGCCTGAGAAAAGACAAGGCTGAGTGAGTGTCTCTCCGCGATCCCAACTTGTCTATTACCAACGTTCAGGTAGCTCTATGCTCAACGCTAAAGGTCCCCCCATAGACAGGTCTTTTCTGTGTTAGTTTTACTCGCTACAGGGTGTACTTTGAGGGTTTGTGACTCTGCAGACCGTTTACATGCATAAAGAACTACATAACACACAAGGGGACGGGTGATAACCAGAAAAGCATGTCATGGGACCTTTAAGCTGCGTTTCCATTACAGCTAGTAACTGGGGTAGTTAACGACGCAGTGTAGGCGGGGCGATCGGCTGTTCGGCAGGCGGAGCGACGCTGCGTAAAACTGCCGTGACGTTATCTTCAATGCGTCACAACTCACAAAACACCATAACAATGGAGGATATGGAAGCGATCGTTGACTTGGTTCTAGGTATGTGGCTTTTTATCACAGCAAGGAGGTCTAATGTTTTCCTTTTGTGTATCTTGCTTTATTATAGACAACTCAGGAGACAGCGAGTTTGGTTAACTGTGCTTTATTCTCTGTAATACATCATAACTGGTGTCACTCATATAACATTCCAGGTATTCACAACTCCGGACCAAAGAGTATGTCACAGCATTTAAGAAAGTTGTTTTGTGGTCTGTTTTCTTTGTTTGGATCTACTATTAACACAGAGGAGATCACGATAAAAATACTTGTTACCAGGGCCGTGGGAAGTAGGGGTGGTGAGGGTGCTGCCGCACCCCCTGGTGGAGGACAGGGGATCTGCACTTCCACAAGATATAATAATAAAAAAAACGAATTTTCAGCCTTGATGTAACAACATTCATAATTAAGTAAAGATAACACCCTTTTCACCCCGGTTACATTTTCCATTTGTCCTGTACGATGGGCGCTGTAAGTGATGAAAGTGGGGTATGTTGGCATGGGCGCGGGAATGGGGGTGCTGAGGGCGCTGCAGCACCCCCTAGCGGCAGGCAGGGGGTGCGGAGCTCCCCTGTCTGAATTATTATTTGACGGTTATTGCTGCTCCCGCTGTGCATAATCTGTGTAATATGTAGCCAATAAATTCCACATTGTTGGTAAAATAATATTTTGGCCTGCCCCAAATGTTTTTTCTGTAGCCCCGGACAATTCTACCGCAATAATATAATACATTAACCGTGCTTTACGTGAACCTCATCAAGACACTAGAAAGGACGGCAGGACTGTAATTTCCCGTGTTCAGTGAATGCAACAGAGGCAAGACACCAGACCAATCAGAGAGTTGCATGGAAATAAAAGTGTGCTTGTGTCATTCAAGCTCGCGGCTCTGTGTGTGTGCGGAAATAGCGCATTTAGTGTGTGTGAGAGAGGGGGAGAGAGAGGGACCGGTGCCAGCAGCAGGGACCGTGTTGTTAGCATCTGGTTAGCTAGCTGCACTAACGGACATACGGAGCTGTTTGTTCCACAACAAGCTGGAGGAGAGCTCTCCTCTCAGACTGAGAGGCTCAGGTGAGCTAAAGGACTCTCTGAGTGTTTAGATAGTTAACTTTAGTCTAAATTATCTCACTGGGTCTCAAACGGTTTGGTCAAAAATTATTCAAAAGATTATTTCCGCGGCACACCCTCACATGATCATTATAGTTATAAAAAAAATAAGAGAATAAAGGAAAAACAGTTATGAAATACTATATGGCAGTAAAACAAGAATACAGTTTGAAAGGGGAGTGATTTGTAAAATATCCATAAAGAAAAAGAACATCTGCTTACAGTTGTGTTTCATCTTGTTGTTGAGAGATGTATCCATAGATCTCTTAATGTTGCTCTCAAAGTGCACCAGATTGATGCTTTTAACTTCAATATTTAAAAAAAATCTTCCCGGGGGAGCATCCCCCCTGACCCCCCTAGAGGAGGTGAGGTCCGCTCCCCACTCGTAAAAAATAGCACTTTACCCCTGCCTATATGCCGTGAGCTGATTATCGAGCCTTCATTGTAACAGTCGCGGGTTTACTGTGTGTTTGCGTGTGGGGAGTTTTTTTGTGCGTGCTCTATAGTGCCCGTAATAGTGTTCACTGGAGTCCAGCACCTCAGCACCCCCACTCAAAATACCTTCCCGCGCCTCTGGATGTTGGCTTAGCAGGCGCCCGCAGCTCACAGCCAAAGTGAGAGAGATAGAGAGAGGGGATACCGCGGTACCGGCGGGGATTGTTGTTAGCTTCTGCTGCGCTAACGGATATAAGAAGCTGTTTCTACAATCATGTGGAGGGAGAGTCCTCTCCTGTCAGAATGAGAGGCTCAGTGAGGTAAAGGACTCTGAGGGCTTAGATAGTTCACTTTAGTCGAAGTTATCTCAGTGGGTCTCAAACGTTTTGATCACAATTTATGTAAACAAATATTTCCAAGGCACACCTTTATAATTATTAGGATAAATAAAAACAGGTTTGAAATCATTGCAATGTATACTATAGGACAGTAAGCCAAAAATATCGTTTAAAACTGGAGAGATTTTCTAAAATATACATAAATAAATAAATGTTAACTGGTAAAATAAGATATGAATGAACAACACAAATAAAATAAGTTACATGTATTTGTTATTGGCTATGGTAGGTTATTGGAAATATTCACATACCTACTTATTTGATTAATAAAATGCAAACCGATCTTTTTCATATGGGTGTTTAGAGTTGTACCCCCTAGATCAGTCTCTAATTGGGCGCTCAAAGTTCACCAGATTGAAGCATTTTACTTTAAAATGATAAAAAAATCTTCCCGGGGGCGTACCCCCGGACCCCCCTAGAGGATGTGAAGTCCACCCCCCTAATTAAAACATGTTATAATATATAATACATTTGAAGCCTTGTTATATAAGCTGTCCACCATGTCAATATATTTCTCTTTTTGCAGTGTATTGGTCTTTTGTAGAGGTTTTTCATTGCCAGCTAAAATCTTGCCTAGCAGCACATTGGTCAGAACCAGCCCTGGTGCCATCCCCACAGCACCCCCCATTTGAAACATGTTCCCACGGCTATGCTTGTTACAAACAAACAGTTTAATCATCAAACAAGTGCAGGACTGTGAGGTGCTCCTCTCCTCAATCAATCAATCAATGTTTATTTATATAGCCCAATATCACAAATGTTACATTTGTCTCAGTGGACTTCACAGTTTGTACAGAATATCAGTATGACAACATGACACCCTCTGTCCTTAGACCCTCTGTCCTTAGACCCTCACATCGTACAAGGAAAAACTTCCAGAGAAACCCCACAGTTTAAAGGGAAAAATGGGAGAAACCTCAGGGAGAGCAACAGAGGAGGGATCCCTCTCCCAGGACGGACAGACGTGCAATAGATGCCGTGTATAAATTGAAAAGATAATACATTTGCAACATAGGTAGTCCAAATGTTTGGAAATGCATGTGTGTATAATAAGAAGTTGAATCCACGAGGATATCCATCCAGGACTTATGATCCAGGACCACAGCCACGACTCAAGATCCAGGACTCGCAATCCATGACACAGGACCGCAGGATCATCCATGACTCCGGATCCCGGCGTATATAGACACCAAAAAGAAAGACATTTGGGGAAGCTGGGTTAATCGGAACATGAGAGTACACAGATATAGACAGAGAGAAGGAAGAAGTAAGATGTCCCCCGACAAACTAAGCCTATATCAGCAAAACTAGGGGCTGAATCTAATCAGCCCTAACTATAAGCTTTATCAAAAAGCTTATAGTTAGCTCTCCTCGTTTCCTCTTGCCTGGAAGACAATAAGACAAACCTTTTTTAATCCCCGTAGGGAAATTCAGGTGTTATAGCAGCAACAGCAATAAGAATGAAAAACACAGGACAGGTACAGGTCACATCAGGATATAAGAATACAATATATAAGTATAAACAGAACAACAGTAAGGATGAACTAAAGACAGTTCTGGCCCTAGATGTTTACAATGATTGAAAGTGAATTACATTATGTCCAGCCTGTTGGTAATGAATATAAATATATGTATACATATGTGTGAGTATGTACAAATATACAGTCATGAAGTAAATGGATAATTCCAAATGAATAAAAGTATGAATAAATATGAGATCAGTTTAAAGTGAAAAAATCAAAAACAAAGCACAGTCCAAAGTAAGTGGAAAGCAGTGCAGGTCCATGTGTCTGCGGCACAATACTTAACAATGAAGAATATACAAGAATGTATTAGGATGTCACACAATTTCACTAGCTGCAACATTAATAGTGATTCTTACTACTTTTACTTTTGGTACGTTACTTTACTTGTAACAGAGCAGTTCCACACATTGGTTGCTTTACTTACTGACGATGATCTACAGTTTAAAAAAAGTAACAATTCCAGTTGTTTTGCCATGCCTATTTCTTACTTATAGTCTGGCAGCCAAGGCCCTAACCTCGTTTTGGTTGTTAAAGTTTTTTTTATTGCTGATTATTAATCACTTATATGTATATAATGATACCCAATTGGGTGTGGAGTTCTCACCTTTGGGGAAATTGAGATAATTGAGAAAATCCAAGATGGCCGCCACCGAACGCTTAAAATCCAGATTTGTTAATATCTCCATGACTATAGAAGGGACAATAATGACCAATATGTCGTTTTATATGTTTTCAGATACAAGGAATCAGATGAAACCATCATTGTAATGATACAAACAACATAAAACTTGTTTTTTGCAATATGCGACAAAAATTGAATATAATATTTGATGTTCTGAATGGCATATAATTCGGCAAGTAGTCGACATGCATCTGGCACATATAATTCAAAATAGCAGTTTCTGTGATATACATCTATATATTTTGCAGTTCGTCTTCACATAAAAATGAGACACAAACGGTCCCATCCAATCATTAATACATGCATAGTTATGTAACCTTTATGTTTAACTGCTACAATATATTTCAAACATATACATTTATGCATGTAATACAAGTGCGGGTAGACATAGTAACATATATATATTATAGAACATATGATACAGACATAATAACAAGCTTAGTATGTTACGATTGTTGGGTTTCAGTCGTCTGCATCGTCCACAACATCTTGGTGATCATTCTGGCAAGTACCTCCACCCTGGCAAGAACAGAACTCAGTACACGCCATACTTGCTTTTTTGCAACTACACCGTTGTGTACTGCATGGATTTTGGCTGTGGCATGTGCACTTGATGAGAGATAGCAGCTCTGGTGGGACAAGCGGGGTGTTAACAGGCACCATAGTTGGTACAAGTGCTCCGGATGCGACGTCGCGTGACCATCCATGAGCAGTGGGGTCAATTGCTGCTGGGCAGGCTTCCAGAGAACGTCGCCAAACACCAACTTGAAGATGCGCTCTGGCTACATTTGCTTTAAATGCCTCGGCAGTCGGTGGAAGTGAGCAGAGTTTTGGAGCTGTGGCTTTGCTTCTACCAATCTTTGAGGACCATGCTTTTTGTCGTGCTTCTGTGAGAGACTTGCAATTGGGCTGACCGTAACATGCCAACATGAACTTTGTTGATTGGTCTATTACATCTGTAACCTCTGATTCCATGTTGCCCACCAAATCAAGTTTATATTTGCCGGTTCTTAGAGCCTTGAGTGCAACTGCCTTGCCGATACCGAAGTAAGACGCGACTGTGTCACAGCCTGTTAGACCGTGAGCAGCCAGTAAATCAGGGATGATGCTCTTGTGTTTTTCCACTGCGGCGTTGACATCCAAAACAGTTCGGCCATGAATTGGGGAAACCATCAGAACATGCGAGGTTATCTTGCCCAGGTGGCAGAAGTGCAACAAGAGAACAAAGATGTCTGTGTCATCTGCAACTACCAGGACAGTGCCAGTCTGCACACGTGATACCTGTTGTATGATCAGGGTATCACCCTCCTCCTGTGTAGTGGTCATGTCTGGCCGTTTGTTCATTTGTCCACCTTCGATCTCAAGTGGCACCGGATCACTGCCAGTGACAACCAGTTTATGAGTTTGGAAGTCTATTTTGTGCGATACTATGTCCTCGACAATCAGGTCAATTAATTGCGCTTTATTGGAAGTGACGGTGAGCACAACTTTTTGTGGTGGTAGTCGGGCTGTGCAACGCAGCGTGTAGGTTCTACTGGCTCCTTTGTCGCGTCCGCGGCGTGTCGACTCCTTCGTACTACCCTCAATGTATCTGAAATATCAATACAATCGAATCATTAACATCGGGTCAATGCGAATATTTCATAACTGCAAACATACATGTATGTGTACTGATGTTGTGAATTTTGATCAATATAGCTAGTGTTATGCTAGACTCTAAAGCAATATGTATTTAATACATTGCCTACCTGTCAAAGACTAGATAGACATCACTGGTCGTCAAGTGTGTGCGCAGATACTTTCGGAACAGGTCGAGGTAGTCTTGTACAGTTCCAGATGTTGGCCATGGCACTACCCAAAGGATAGCACATCCATCGAGGAATGTTGTGTGCACATCCTGTTCTGCGAGCCTTCGTGATACGTCTACCTTTAGGGCATTTTTAAGGTTTGATTTTGTTTTAGCATCTCTCATGTTTCCTTGCTGATCGAACATAGCTGTTGGAACAGGCGCCAGTTCATGACACATGAGTGTGTCTGTGTCTAGATCCCGTGAACTACGTTGCAAGCCCATGGCCCGTGCATATATGACCTCTGTGTCAAACACGTTCGTGTCTCCTACTTTAATGTGTTTACGAGACAATGACATGGTGGTAACTAGTTTGGGTATGGTGGCATGGAAGATCTGTTGCTCGATTAGTTACAATGCTTGTAATGATGTTTCCAATCAGCAGAGCTGGCAATGATGTTTCCAATTTGGGAGAAATAGCTGTCAGCAGATCTTGCAAAGTGTCTGAAACCGACTGGCTGGCTATATGTTTATCAATGTGTTTGTTGTATGAAGACTTATCGTGCTCCACGGCCTTGCATTCTCGCACAACTTGTTTGCTGACTTTGGCAATACTTCGTGAGATGTCATCCTCTTCATCATCTTTCACTAGTTTGAGCGTTTTGGCAGTATTTTCTGTGAATGTGACTATGCTTGCAAAGCCTGGGGCGGATAGGACAAGAAGTTCACTGCCAAAATGCTGCCGCAGCTCTTCGAGAAGTCTTCGCCTACTAAGTGTCCTGCCAGAGTTGCTTGAGTATTCATGGAATAATTCGAGTGAGTTCCATATCCGATGTTTTGTCAGCTTTCAGCTCCTTCAAAGTATGATCCAGGCCTATGTCAATGATCGCTCCAGTTGCTTGTTCAAGGTGATCATGTTGTGATAGATATTTGTTGGTGAAAAAGCGACTCATACAATCTCTGTGATAGCGTGCCTCCACTGCATGCAAGTCACTCAACGCACCTTGCACTCGATGCCTGACATCATTGGCCCAACTGTCTGCCCTGGAATCGCATTTCTCAAGTAAATACACCTTATATGGCTCTCCACTATGCTCCGAATGAGTAGAACGACAGAGGTACGCAGGTCGCCATCGTTCTGGATGTCGTTCATTCTTGTTTAGTTCACATAGCTGCCCGCAATACAGACAGTGGTGCATAAAGTCAAAGACGCTTGACGAACGGCGAAGGCGTTTTGTAGACGGTCCGGCTTCTTCATCAGTGTCAGCTTTCAAATATTTTGCCAAATTAGTTTTTGATGTGTACCGTGAAACACCATTTTTGTGATAGAACACACTCAGGTCTGGATCGGTGCTGAACTGAGTTTCCAGCTCAGTGAACAAACTGTCTTTGTACGTCTGGCTTGCTTGTATGATTGAGATTATCCGGGACGATCCGGCACTTTTAGAACATGGCTGCCTGTCATCACATTGGTCTCCGTATTTCGACTTGAATATGCACTGTTCATCCATCACTTCTGCAAAGAGACAAAGAACTATCATTACAATAATGGTTTCATCTGATTCCTTGTATCTGAAAACATATAAAACGACATATTGGTCATTATTGTCCCTTCTATAGTCATGGAGATATTAACACATCTGGATTTTAAGCGTTCGGTGGCGGCCATCTTGGATTTTCTCGATTTTCTCAATTTCCCCAAAGGTGAGAACTCCACACCCACCTGGATATCATTATATACATATAAATGATTAATAATCAGCAATAAAAAAAACTTAACAGTCAAAACGAGGCTAGGCCAAATAATCCACTTTGGCTGCCGGACTATTAGCTCTAGAAAACTGGACAAAAACAATGGTACATATGGTGTTAGCAAACAATAGCTCTTGCTAATGCTATCTGTGCTAACCGTAGCTCTTCGGGGCTCCATAAAAGCTCTGGGTTATCGAACATAAATGAAAGGATAAAATAGGTTTGTTTGTTAGAAGTGACTTTACAATAGATAGGGACACAACGCTTTCAAGCAAAGAACAGAGCGTTAGCAAAGAACAGAGCGTTAGCAAAAACGTACCATCCTGCATGGATGCAGGACGCCGTTGCCGAGTCCAGGCGTCGTTTCGCGTTGCGACGTCGAGCTCCCGCTTTATGTTTCCATCCGCAACGAGATGGAGTAACGTCTGTACCTCGTCAAATGACCACAGCTTGTTTTTGTTTTTGCTGCCATTTCTTTATGGATTTGTTGACGGTAGCTTGTCTGTTTTAAAAATGGTGCTTATGCGACGCTTGGGGACTGTCTCGCGCAACAATTTTGACGATTCTCTCTGACCAATCAGCAGCCGGGAGTGTTTGCGTCACTAGTTTAGCATATTCAGCTCGGTTGGTAGCTCGGTAGGAACCTCGATTTTGGAGGGCCAGAAAAAAAGTGAAAAAGTACCCGTGAGCCGGAACTACCCCTAATGGAAAAACAAAAAAAAGCGGGCCTCCTCACACACCAGGATCCCTTGACGGACGCAAAACGCAGTGGGGGAACCTTTAGCATAGAGCAGGGGTCGGCAACCTTTTTCATATGAAGTGCCATTTTTAAAAAAATGTTTATCAGCGTGCCAACGATCGAAAATTATCAACAGGGGGGGGCGGGAGGGGGTGGGGGGTTGAGGAGCTTGACGCTCGTCAACTATCTGCGGGGAAGCAGTGTGTGGACATCATGTCAGCGCAACTTACATGATGCCGAATTTAACAAACACATTTAAACAATTGGTTTAAACGGCATAATAATAAGGGCGATCGTCCGTTCTGTGATTTTCCACAGCACACATGTTATGATATTAGGTTCATGCAGAGTGAGATGAGGTCGCTGTCCCTTTAAGAGAGAGAAAGAGGAGAGAGAGAGAGAGAGAGAGAGAGAGAGTGGGGGGTGTGTGCTTGTGCATGTGTGTTTGTGGATGCAGAGCGACAGTGAGGGAACGTGTGTATGTTTCTGGAAGTGAAACGAGGCAGCAGAAAAACAGAGGTCTGTGATGTATTTTGTGCAACAGAAGAACAGCTAAATAAATGCAACGGCCTCCCAAGAAGAGCTCGCCTCTCTCCAGTCGTTTAAGCTAAAGTTGGTTATTGAACCTGAAGCTTGTTGCTTCTGCCCTCCTCGACTACGGTCTGGAGCCGACAGGAAAGTTCAACACACAGATGGCCAGTCCGCCCCTTTGTAGCATATTATTTCGATGAGAGATGAGCAGATCGCCACTGGCTTTCAACTAAATACACAGCCACGCAAAAACTACGGCATTTGTACAGCTCATTATGGGTACTGCATTTAGTGAAGTGCTTTCCTCCGTGGTGAAACGATCAGCACTGCACCACGGAGGAAAGCGGCAGAAAGTCACCTGGAGTTAAAGAGAGCGGGGTCTGCGTAGCGTGCATGGCTTCCTTCTGCAGGTAGAGGGGGGACGCGCTCTGGCGACGGTCTCGTTCAGGATCGGAAAATACAATTTAAATATTTTTGCACACTTATTCCACTTATTCCTAGTGTGCCACTGGTTACGGTGCCGCGTGCCAATGCTGGCACGCGTGCTAGGGTTGCCGATCCCTGGCATAGAGCATAGAGCTCCCTGAACGTTGGTAATAGACGAGTTGGGATCGCGGCGAAGCCGTGCTAGGTCCTGCAGTGGAAAAGCGCCAAAAGTGAATTTCAGTGAAGTCAGTAGAGGAGGGGAGGGGAGCCATGACTGACTGAACTTCCTGTCTGCTGTGTTTCAGCTTCACTCAGAGACAACATGGCTTCCAGGTTAGAGGAAGATCTCTGCTGTCCGGTCTGTCAGGAAGTCTTTAGAGATCCTGTCATCCTGTCCTGCTGCCACAGCTTCTGTAAAGCCTGTCTGCAGACCTGTGGGATGGGAAAGAAGAAAAGGAGTGTCCAGTTTGTAAGAGAAAATCTTCAAAGGTCTCCTTCCTCCCAACTTTGCTTTAAAAAACCTGAGTGAGACCTTCTTACAGGAGAGAGGTCAGAGACCTTCAGAGGCTCTCTGCAGTCTGCACTCTGAGAAACTCAAACTCTTCTGTGTGGACCATCAGCAGGCAGTGTGTGTCATCTGCAGAGATTCAAGAACACACACCAACCACAGATTCACTCCCATGGATGAAGCTGCTCAGGATCTCAGAGAGGAGCTCCAGAAGTCTCTGCAGCCCTTTCAGGAGAAACTGAAGCTCTTTGAAGAAGTTAAAGTGAAGTTTGATCAAACAGCAGGACACATGAAGGTCCAGGCTCAACACACAGAGACGCACATTAAGGAGCAGTTCAAGAAGCTTCACCAGTTCTAGAAGAGGAAGAGGAGGCCAGGATGGCTGCACTGAGGGAGGAAGAGGAGCAGAAGAGGAGGATGATGGAGGAGAAGATGGAGGCTGTGAGCAGAGAGATAGCAGCTCTTTCTCACACAGTCAGAGCCACAGAGGAGGAGCTGAGAGCTGAAGACGTCTCCTTCCTGCACAACTACAAGGCTGCAGTGGAGAGGCTGCAGCGCCCCCTGCTGGAGGATCCACAGCTGCCCTCAGGAGCTCTGATAGACCAGGCCAAACACCTGGGCAACCTCAGCTTCAACATCTGGAGCAAGATGAAGGACATGGTGTCCTACTCTCCTCTCATCCTGGACCCAAACACTGCTCATCCAGACC